>NW_028270172.1:48046696-48366478 GCF_037043375.1 Chiloscyllium plagiosum | reverse complement strand
ACAGAACGGGCCCTGGAGGAATATCGGGAGAGTAGGACCAGTCTTAAACGAGGAATCAAGCGGGATAAAAGGGGTCATGAAATAGCTTTAGCGAGCGGAATTAAGGAGAATCCCAAAGCCTTTTATTCTTTTATAAGAAGCAAGCGGGTAACTAGAGAAAGGATTGGTCCATTAAAGGATAAGGAAGGAAGGCTGTGTGTTGAACCTGAAGAAATGGGTGAGATTCTAATGATTACTTTGCATCAGTGTTCACTGAAGAGAGGAACATGATGAATATTGAGATTAAAGATAGAAGTTTGATTACTCTGGATCACGTTGACATAAGTAGGGAAGATGTGTTGGGTAGGCTAGGGGTGGGCAAATCCCCAGGACCGGATGGCATCTATCCCAGGTTGCTGAGGGAGATGAGAGAGGAAATAGCTGGGGCCCTGACATATATCTTTGTAGCATCCTTAAACACAGGTGAGGTGCAGAGGACTGGGACTGGAGGGTTGCTCATGTTGACCCCATACAAGAAAGGTAATAAGGATATTCCGGGTAACTGCAGATCAGTGAGCCTGACATCAGTGGTGGGAAAGTTGCTGGAGAAGGTACTGAGGGATAAAATCTATTTATATTTGGAAACGAATGGGCTTATCTGTGATAGGCAACATGGTTTTGTGTGAGGGACATCGTGCCTTACCAACTTAATAGAGTTCTTTGAGGAAGTGACCAAGTTGATAGATGAAGGAAGGGCTGTAGATGTCATTTACATGGACTTTAGTAAGGCATTTGATAAGGTTCCCCATGGTAAACTAATGTAGAAAGTGAGATCACATGGTGTGCAGGGTGTTCTACCTAGGTGGATAAAGGACTGGTTGAGCAACAGGAGATAGAGTAGTAGTAGTTGAAGGGAGTTTTCTCACCTGGAGAAAGGTGACCAGTGGTGTTCCACAGGGATCAGTGCTGGAGCCACTGTTGTTTGTGGTATACATAAGTGATCTGGAAGAGGGCACTGTTGGTATGGTCAGCAAGTTTGCAGATGACATGAAGATTTGTGGAGTAGCAGAAAGCATAGGGGACTGTCAAAAAATACAAGAGAATATAGATAGACTGGGGAGTTGGGCGGAGAAGTGGCAGATGGAGTTCAATCCAGGCAAATGTGAAGTGATGCATTTTGGGTAGTCTATTTCTAGAGCGAATTATACAGTAAACATAAGAGTCTTGGGAAAGGTTGATGAGCAGAGATATCTAGGAGTTCAGGTCCATTGTACCCTGAAGGTTGCTGCACAGGTGGGTAGAGTGGTCAAGAAGGCATATGGTATGCTTGCCTTCATCGGACAGGGTATTGAGTATAAGAGCTGGCAGGCCATGTTAAAATTGTACGAGACATTGGTTCGGCCACATTTAGAATACTGCGTACAGTTCTGGTCACCACATTGCCAAAAGGATATGGACGATTTGGAGAGGGTGCAGAGAAGGTTTACGAGGATGTTGCCTGGCATGGAAGATGCTAGCTATGAAGAGAGGTTGAGTAGGTTAGGATTGTTTTCATTAGAAAAAAGGAGATTGAGGGGGGGGACCTGATTGAGGTCTACAAAATCTTGAAGGGTATAGAAAGGGTAGATGGAGATCAGGTTTTTCCCAGGGTGAAGGATTCAATAACGAGAGGTCACGCTTTCAAGGTGAGAGGTGAAAAGTTTAAGAGGGATACACGTGGCAAATACTTCACACAGAGGGTGGTAGGTACCTGGAATGTGTTGCTAGCAGAGGTGGTAGAGGCAGGCACGATAGATTCATTTAAGGTGCGCCTGGACAGATGCATGAGTAGGTGGGGAGCAGAGGAATACAGATGCTTAGGAGTTTTGCGACAGGTTTAGACAGTGGATTTGGATCGTCTTGGAGGGCCGAAGGGCCTGTTCCTGGGCTGTAAATTTTCTTTGTTCTTTGTTCTATCCCACATTTTAAAAAGGCAGAACTGCTTTAACAATTACATAGAACATAGAAGAATACAGTGCAGTCCAGGCCCTTCGGCCCTCGATGTTGCGCCGATCCAAGCCCACCTAACCTACACTAGCCCACTATCCTCCATATGCCTATTCAATGCCCGCTTAAATGCCCATAATGAGGGAGAGTCCACCACTGCTACTGGCAGGGCATTCCATGAACTCACGACTCGCTGAGTAAAGAACCTACCCCTAACATCTGTCCTATACCTACCTCCCCTTAATTTAAAGCTATGCCCCCTTGTAATAGCTGACTCCATATGTGGAAAAAGATTCTCACTGTCGACCCTATCTAAACCCCTCATCATCTTGTACACTTCTATCAAGTCACCCCTAAACCTTCTTTTCTCCAATGAAAACAACCCCAAATGCCTCAGCCTTTCCTCATACGATCTTTCTACCATACCAGGCAACATCCTGGTAAACCTCCTCTGCATCCGTTCCAGTGCATCCACATCCTTCCTAAAGTATGGCGACCAAAACTGCACACAATACTCCAGATGCGGCCGCACCAGAGTCTTATACAACTGCAACATGACCTCAGTACTCCGGAACTCAATTCCTCTACCAATAAAAGCCAGTACGCCATATGCCTTCACCGCACTATTTACCTGGGTGGCAACTTTCAAAGATCTGTGTACATGGACACCAAGATCTCTCTGCTCATCCACACTACCAAGTATCCGACCATTAGCCCAGTACCCCATCTTTTTGTTACTCTTACCAAAGTGAATCACCTCACACTTAGCTACATTGAACTCCATTTGCCACCTTTCTGCCCAGTTCTGCAGCTTATCTATATAATTCAACGTGTTAAGTAATTAATTTCAACAATTCCCTTCATGCAACAATGCATTCAGCATGAAAATTATTTAAAAGCAAATAAAACTTATTTAGTTGGATTGTATTCATTTTGTATTGTTCTTTTCTTGGTTTGACTTAACATTTACCCAATTCAAATAATCATATTGGTGATTTTTTGGACGGCATGGTTTAAATAAATAAGTGATTTGCAGAATACAAAAGTTGGGATTGAGTCAGGGATGCTGAGCTTAGGAGGGAAGCTGGGGAGTTAGTGTTTCAATGTTCATGTTGGTTTGGGCTCAAATAGCCGTGCTCTTTAGCAGACTCTACACCTGCTACTGGCTGTACTAAAATAAGTGTAAATTCAGGATAATCAGTTCAGATTCTCAAATGACAGGTCCCTGACCCGTAAGATACTGACCAAGTGGAAGCATCAGCAGGTGTTCCACCAGAGGGCACAACTTTGATTTTCAGTGCAAGTGAGATCACAACATTTTAATGCTGTTGCAGATCTCCATACTGTTAATAGTCTCACTGCTGTGAATCTTCAAGATTGGACTATTGTCAGTACAGGATGGAGCCTCCTACTGTTTATGTAGAATTTATGAATACCTTTCTTTCTTGAGGATGTATTTCAACATTGAAATAATTGTATAGTGTCTAATTTAAATTTTTAACTTAAGAAACAGGAACAGGATTTGGCCCCACCATTCGACAAGATTATTGTGGATCTATCCCAGGCCTCAACATGTCTTTTGTGCCAGCTCAGCATAGCCATCACGTTCCTCATGTTTGGAAAATCTATCCAGCTCTTCTTTTAAGTATTTTCAGTAACCTAGCATCCACAACTCTCGGGTAGTGAATTCCGGATACTTACTACCATCTCTAAGAAGAAATTCCTTTGCATCTCAAGTTTTAACGCGTGTCTCCTTTTTGTTACTATGTTCCCTATTTGAGTCCCCCACTAGTGGAAACATCTTCTTAACACCTACCCTGTCAAACCCCCTCAGAATCCTATATATTTCAATAGGATCACCACTCTGTTCTTCTAGACTTTCTAACAAATAAAGATGTCAATCCTTTCATTCCAGGACTAAGTCTAGGAATCTCCTTTTGACAGCTTCCAACGCCAGTATATTCTTCTTGAAATGATGGGAAACCAAAAGTGCAAAGACTCCAAATGCAGTCTCACCAACACCCTGTACAGTTGTAACAAGACTTCCTTGTTTTCAAACTCCAGAGCCCCAGCAAAAAAGGACAAAATTCTATTTGCTGCCTTAATTACTTGCTGCACTTTACACTAACTTCTTTGATTTCATGTCCATGAACACTCTGATCCCTCTGTCTGCACCTTTTTGGACTCTCTCTCCATTGAAATAAGAGCACATTGTGATACTTCTGACCAAAAGTGTGAGACCTCACATTTTCCACCATTAAACCCCATTTTTGCTTGCTCACTCACTCATCTGTATCTCCTTGCCGGTTTCTTATGTTTTCATCCACAACATACCCTCTCACCTATCTTTATATCATTAGCAAATTTGGATACATTATGCTCTGCCCCCCTCCTCCAAATCATTAATATAGATTGTAAATAATTGAAAGCCTAGGACTGACACTTGTGACACTCCATTAGTCTTTCTATCCTGAAAAAGACCCATTAATTCTGACTCTTTTCTGTGTTAACCAATCCTCAAACCATCCTAATACTAATAGTGCGAGCTCCTTTCTTTTGCATTAACCTTTTATGTGTTACTTATTTAAAGCCTTCTAAAAAATCCAAATACACAACACTAGTTCTTTATTCAATTGTAGGAAGTGGGTGTGTCTGGCTGGGCTAGCATTTATTGTCTGTCCCGAGTTGCCTTTGAGAAAGTGGTGGTGAGCTACCTTCATGAACCGCTGCAGTCCAAGTACTGTAGGTACACCCATAATGCCCTTAGGAAGGAATTTGATTGCATTAATTTTGAATGCCTTGCTATTTTTTTCTTTAATAGTAGATTCTAGCCTTTTCCCAATAATAAATTGTTATGCTAACTAGCCTATAGTTTCCTGCTTTCATCACTCTCTCTCTTCTTGAACAGGGGCATCATATTAGTACTTTCCGAATATTTGGACCAATGTCTCCACTGTGTGTGTAACAACTTTAAAATATTGGGATGTAGGCCATCGGGTCCTGGTAATTTATCTATTTTTAGTCCCGTTAGGTACTTTGTTCCTCATGATTGGAACTGTTATAAATTCTTTCCTCCATTTACCACCCTGTTTAGCTGTTAACTTTAGGATACTTAGAGTGTCCTCCATCATAAAGACCAATGTAAAACATTGGTTTAAGTTATCTACTGTTTCCCTGATGTCCCTTATCAATTCCCCAGTTGCATCCTTTTTCACACTTACTTTAGCTACTCTTTCTTTTCTTATACCTTTAGAGACTGTTTCTGTTTGCTTTTATATTTCATGCCAATTTACTGTCGTAATCAATTTTCTCCTCCTCTTTTGATTTTTAGTCATCTGGTTCCAAACAGATGCCCAATTATCTGGTCTACCATTAGCTTTTACCATTTTATATGCCTTCATTTTTAATTGAACATTTCCTTGACCATCTTTGACCTCAGGTGGCTTATCCTGCTCATCAGGTTCTTCTCTTTGACAGGAATAAAATTTGGTGAGCTTTTTGAAATACCTGTTTAAATATCTGCCACTTTCTCTTTAGTTTATTTTCCCAGCTCATTGGAAACACATTTTCATACCTCTGTCATTGCCCTCATTTAAGATGATGACATTGGTTTGAAACTTGAATTGTTCTTTCTTAAACTGAATTTTAAATTCTATTATGTTGTGATTTTCCTCTGCAGCATCCTTACCTATGAGATCTTATTCATCCTACCTCACTAAACATTACTAAATTTAAAATAATCTGTTCCCAGGTAGGTTCTACAAAATGAAAATAAAGCAGAGTTCAGAAGAAGGGTCACCAAACTCAAAATATTAACGCTGTTTTCTCTTCACAGATGCTGTAGACTTGCTCAGTTTCTCCAGCAATTTCTCTTAAAGGATCTGCAACATACTGTTCTACGAAGCAATCCTTAATGTACTCCTTTAAAAAAAATGGCTTTACGTCATACTTGCCCAACTGATTTGTCCAGTCAATATGTAGATTAAAATCACCTGTGACAATTTGTCTGTCCAATGCACCTCTTAACATCTTTTAATTCTTTGTCCTACAGTGAGGCAACCCTTCAGCCTATAGATGACTCCCATCCATGATGCCTTTCACTTGCCATTCCTTATTTCCATCCAAATTGATTCCATAACATGATCTATTGCACCTATATCACTCTTTCCACCAAACTGATAAAGTCCTTTACTGACAAACCTATCCCATAGGTTTGTCAGTAAAGTTATTGAGTTACTAGCCTTGGTTATCCTGTAACCATGTCTCCGTACTAGCTTTCAAGTCACTTTCATGTATTTATATTTGTGCAGTCAACTCATGTATCTTATTGCAAATTGCTATGTGTAATCAGATAAACATCCTTAAGTTTTGACTTTTTACCACATCTCTTGCCATGGTTCTAATTTCTGCTACACTTTTCTGTGTATATTTTCTATCCCTTCCTGTGACACTGAATATCATGCACATCTCCACTAGCCTACACCTCTCCTCTCTTTCTTTTTCATTTTCTCTTTAATCTTTCTCTTGAATTGACCCCTTCTCACCATTAGTTTAACACCCAATCTATAACCGGAGTTATACAATCTGCCAGAACACTGGTCCCAACATAGTTCAGATGAGGACTGTTGCAATGGAATATTTCTCTTTCTCCAGTACTGGTGCCAGTGCCCCATGAATCAGAACTCATTTCTCCCACACTAATCTTTGAGTCACATTTAGTCCTCTAATCATCTTTACATATTTAAATGTAGCTCACTAGTGATCTGGAGTTATTTCTTTTGTGAATCTGTTTTAGCTCCAAGCTCTGCATAATGCCTCAAAAGGATCTCTTTCCTACTCCTATTTTGTTGGTATCTTTGTGCACTAATACAACTGAATTCTTCCTCTCCCAGTCCAAGTTCCTTTCCAGTGCACAAGAGATGTCCTGAAACATGGCACCGTGTAAGTAACTCAGCCTTTGGGCTACTCCCTTTAATGGGAAAGTGAGGTCTGCAGATGCTGGAGATCAGAGATGGAAATGTGTTGCTGGAAAAGCGCAGCAGGTCAGGCAGCATCTAGGGAACAGGAGAATCGACGTTTCGGGCATTAGCCCGAAGAAGGGCTAATGCCCGAAACGTCGATTCTCCTGTTCCCTAGATGCTGCCTGACCTGCTGCGCTTTTCCAGCAACACATTTCCATCTCTACTCCCTTTAATGCAGAGAGCAGTATATATTCACTGAATAGTACCACTATATTTATTTTCCCCAAAAAAACCCCTCACTTGAATAGTGCTCTGGATCACAGTGCTGTGGCAGTCCACTCATTCTCCCTGCAGTCTGTGCTCTTGTCCATACTAGGGAAAAAAACTTGTGCCTATTGGATAAAGGGACTGACTGAAGCTCCTCCAAAGTTAGATTGTATACCCCCATATTTGCTTAACTTTCAGCCACACCTTCCTGTCCCTGACCACAGATCAAATTAAATGTAGTGAATCTAAGGGGTGTGCCTGTCTTCTGAAACAGTGTCCAAGTGTCTATCTCTCTTGTGCTCGCTCGCTCTCTGCCCTGTGTTGCACTGTCCACAGCTCAGGCTGCCTCTTATCAACTCTAAGCCAGTTTCTCAAGCAGCCAACATTTGCTGCAGATGTGACCACAGTGGATTGCTCATCAGCTCCATGTACTACAACTGCAATACATCGTCTGCCCAGCATTTCTATACTATTAATTAATTTCAACATGAATTTCTTAACTGTAATTACATTGCCTGATTTAAACCAATTGGCTGATCAAAAGACATAAGAAGTATCCACCAATTATTTATTTTTTTCTTGTGATATTACACTGTGGTTCTTGAATAAACAAGTTGAAGAGGCTCTGTGCTGCCTGTTTTTATCTCCTGCTGTCATTGCCCTTCTCATGTAGGTCTGCTGTACTCTTTGCAACAGTGCTGATGTGTGCTTTCCTGTTGACTGAGAAGCTGCTGCTGATTCAGATCTTTCTCCTGCCCTATGAAGCTGTTGTCTCACTTTGTTTCTACTTCACAGTGATACTGATTTGCTGCACACTCCTTCTAGTCTGCTTTGCAGTCGTGCCAAATTGATGCACACACTTCCCAGTTTGTTTCCCACATACTGTATCCTGACTTGCTGCACAGTCTTTCTGGTCTGTTTCAATCTTATTCATCTCATTTATCTTTTGCACTCTTAAAAGTTTCAAATTAAAAGTCTTTCTTTTAACTTATCCTCCTTTTATATTTTTGTTCCAGTTTTTCATTTTTTCTTTCTATTTTCATCATCACACCTCTTATTTTTAAGGTCACTGGTATAACAAATGCATTAAAATATTTTGTAAAATCAGCAATAAGTTAAATGAAAGAAAACAATGACTGAGGCAGTATTTCATCCCCCAACTCTGGCTCTCTTTCATCATCCTTCTCTTAAACTTCTCCCCCTCAAAAACCTTTGTACATTCTGTCTGACTCTGTAATTTGACTCTCATTCACACTTATTGCTTTTCATTGTTCACTTATTTCCTACTTTTAAATTTAATTGATTAAGGAGCTTTAAATCTAGCATTCAAAAAATTCATCTATCTAGATGGACAGCTGAAATTTCCATACCAATGTCAACTAATACTTCAAACCATTGATCTGAACTCAAGTTTTAAAAGATTTCAATTTATTGTACTGGTCATATGATACACCCCTCCAGTGACTTCTGGAATGCATCAATCTGCAGTGGTACTGCTCTCTCTGTTTGCCTTCTGAAGCAAGGTTACTTTCAGACATGTCATTTCGTGTTTTCTTAATGCTAGCAAATCTGTGGTATATTTTGTACAGCAGAGAATAGTGTTATTGAAATGTATGCTACAACATCTTGCCTGTAGTCGTCAATTCTCTTTAAAAGTACAGGGATACAACAGCAGAGTTATATTGAAAGATTTCTGAAATGTGATGCACAGACATTTCTAGTGACAGAATATTCAACTACGTTTGGCAGTTGATATCATAACATGGAATTGTTATCTTAGTCATATAATGAAAAACAGTGACTGAAAAGCGTGACCATAAACTTTCCAATAGGATTTAAAGATTGTGCAAAGGAAGTGATATCCGAAATATTTATCCTATGTAGATAAATTATTAGAAATTGGCCAAATTCTTCATACTTTCATCCTGTGCATATATACCACGCTCACACAAACCGACCCATTAATGGAATAACCGCAATTTAACTAATTTCTTGCACACGGAAAATAATAATTTTTAGGGTATGCTATATAACAGTTCAGGAAAGTCAACGTTTCAAGCATAAGCCCTTCTTCAGGAATGTGATGAAGAGCTTATACTTGAAACGTCGACTCTCCTGCTTCTTGGATACTGCCTGACTGGCTGTGCTTTTCCAGTGCCACACTTTTTGACTCTGATCTCCAGCATCTGCAGTCCTCAATTTCTCCTGTATAAAAGTTCAACGTTGGAACTTCAACCTTTCCCTAAGAGATCTGTCTGTTATTCAGTCTCTTAACTAATACAGAGTTATCCCTCAAGCAGACCCATTGCAAATCGCCAATTGACTCTGCTGCAATAAAGTGAAAGGGCACAGGTTCAGCAAAGATTATGCACTTTTAATGCCTACATTCAGTATTTTTGGAAACTGGGTTGAAACCAGCAAAGAAAGTATCAATTACAGATTGAAAATGGTAAATGTAACTCAAAAGTTATGTTTGTATAATGCATCATTTTATAATCCAAAAAAATTCCAGAATGAGAAATTACTTGGTGTCAAGGAAACAGATTACTTCCAACAGGCTTCTGTTGATATTGAGCAATAACTTATGAAAGAGGATCAACCCACTTGTTAGTAGTTGTACTGACTTAAGTCACTGTAAACTGACTTGTGATATTTACGTTGACTGCAATTCTGTTTCATTGGAAGAGACAAAAAAACTAACATTAACTTGGAGCAGATTTTAAATCTGTTGTCTCAATTTTTTGCTAGAATTCTAAGTTGATGCTTTAATTTTTTTGATGTTTTACAGATTTAATTTTGTTCCTTTAGGCAGTTTATTCAAAACACGCTGCACAAACTGTAAACATGTAGCAGAGAATTACAGGAGTCCGATTTGTCCAGCTTTAGCCGGAAAAGGGTAATGACTTAATTGAACTAATTTTGAGATGCTTGTGATAATTCTGTGAAGCTGCTGAACATAGTGCAGCTTAGGAACCCAAATTGCAGTCAGAGTTAGAGTCATAGAAATGTACAGCACAGAAACAGACCCGTTGGTCCAACTCGACCATATATCCTAAATTAATCTAGTCCCATTTGCCAGCACCTCCTATTCATGTACTCATCCAGATGCCTTTTAAATGTTGTAATTGTACCAGCTTCCATCACTTCCTCTGGCAGATCATTCCATACACGCACCACCCTTTTGCTTGAAATCATTGCCCCTTTGGTCACATTTAAATCTTTCTCCTCTCACCCTAAACCTATGCCCTATAATTCTGGACCCCAACCCCCTTCCCCAACCTAGGGAAACAATTTGTCGATTTACACTATCCATGCCCCTTATGATTTTATAAACCTCTATAAGCTTAGGGTGTAGGTTTGCTCACTCAGCTGTAGGTTTGATATCCAGACATTTCATTACCTGGCTAGATAACATCATCAGTGGTGACCTCCAAGTGAAGCAAAGCTGTTGTCTCCTGCTTTCTATTTATATCTTTCTCCTGGATGGGGTTCCTGGGGTTTGTGGTGATGTCATTTCCTGTTTGTTTTCTGAGGGGTTGATAGATGGCATCTAGATCTATGTGTTTGTTTATGATATTGTGGTTGGAGTGCCAGGCCTCTAGGAATTCCACGAACACCAGCTAGCCACAAAAAGACACGACCCTCTCTCCCTCGTAGCCCTACACACGGATGAAAAAAAACACCATTTTGACTGGGACAACACATCTATCCTGGGACAGGCTAAGCAAAGACATGCCAGAGAATTCCTAGAGGCCTGGCACTCCAACCACAACGCCATAAACAGACGCATAGATCCAGATGCCATCTATCAACCCCTCTGAAAACGAACAGGAAATGACATCACCACAAACCCCAGGAACCCCATCCAGGAGAAAGATATAAATAGAAAGCAGGAGACAACAGCTTCGCTTCACTTGGAGGTCGCCACTGATGATGTTACCTAGCCAGGTAATGAAACGTCTGGATATCAAACCTACAGCTCAGCGAGCAAACCTACACCCTAAACCTCAACCTGAGCTACAAACCTTGCAAAAACCTCTATAAGCCTCCAAAGCTTCAGGGAAAACAGCCCCAGCCTTTTCACCCTCTCCATGTAATTAAACCCTTCAACCCTGGCAACATCCTTGTAAATCCTTTCTTAACCCTTTCAAGTTTGACAACATCTTTCCTGTAGGAGGGAGACCAAAATTGCACACACTATTCCAAACGTGGCCTAACCAATGTCCCGTACAGCCACAATATGACTTCCCAACTCCTATACTCAATACTCTGACCAATAAAGGAAAGCTACTTCAATGTCTTCTTCACTATCTTACTTACCTGAGACTCCACTTGCAAGGAACTATCAACTTGCACCTCAAGGTCTCTTTGCCTTCCTTCAGGGTTGGAATGCCACCTTTTGCTAGCATAACTGAAGAGATAAAAGATTAAAACAAGCTCAAGTACTGGAAATCCTTTTCCAATCTTGAGCATGTTGTGTCCAATTCATGATTTTTTAAAAAGAGAATGCCAGCACTGTCCTGAATAATGAATTAGTGATCTCACTTTTGTGAGGTGAAATAAAGATCAACAAATAATTTCTTTGGAAATCTGAGTCAAACCTATTTACAGGAAGCAAAGATGAGATGTAAATTTGGCACATGTGCATTAAAATTCTGTGTGGTACGGTATTTGAAGGATACTGAAAATGTTGCTGTAATATGTGTATTTACATTTGTCTCATTTATTTCTAGTGCGCCAGATCCTGACACAGAAGATGCCAAAATTCCAGTTGAAGATCTTCCCAGGTAAATACATTTGTATCTTGACATGTTGATCAGAGGACCCATTGCTATTCACAATCTAACTGTATGCAACAGAAGAATTAAAACAGGAGTAGGTCATTGGGCTCCTCAAGCAGACTTTGTCACTTGATTAGATGACTCTTGATCTGATCTTGACTTTAACTCCACTTTCCTCTCTTCCCCACAAAACCTTTGATACCCCTGTCATCAACAATCTATCTGCCTCACCTTAAATATGTTCAATGACTTAGGCTCCACTCTTTACTGTGGAAGAGAATTCTACAGACTTCAACCCCACTGAGAAGAATTATTTCCTTAGTCTTAAATGGGCGATCACTAATTTTTAAATTATGTTCATAGTTCTAGATACTAGAAATGTTCTCAACATCTACCCTGTCAATGCTCTCAGGATCTTGTGTTTCAAAAAAAAATCACTTCTGAATTCCAATGTGTATAGGGCCAATCTGCTCAACCATTCCTCATAAGCTAATCTCTGTATCCCAGGAATCAGTTAAGTGAATCTTTTCTGAACTCTTTCTAGTGCAGTGACGTTATTTAGAAAAAAAACTGGACACACCATACTCCAGATGTGATCTCATTAAGGCCCTATATAGCTGTAGCAATACTTACTACTTTTTTTACTCATTTATTTCCCTTGTAGTAAATGGCAACATTCCGTTTGCATTCCTAATCACTTGGTGTACCTGTGTATTAACTGCTTTTATACAAAACAAACACCAAGCTATTAAGTTATTGCAAATACTGTTCCTCCAGGGAAGAATTCATCAAACTAATTGACAAGAAAATCCAACCACCTCAAATGGTTTCCCTGCTTTTCTGCATCATATTTAGAATTGGCATAGAACAACTTGAATTTCTATGCCATCTTGTCATACTTCAGAACGTTTCAAAATGAATTGCATTGAAATTTCTGGTTTAAACTTGATCTAATGTTTTCAATATCCTGCTGGAGCACTGCCATAGTTCACTTTGCTGTGTAGCAAGATTATAACATCTGTTTATTCTGCAAGGAAGGCAAAGCATATGTTGCTTCTGCATACCTGGAGAATGGAATTGACAGAGGCCTGTGTATCAATTGCTTGGCTAGTTTGCTGGCAAAAGGTACATGATCTAGGGAGGATAAAAATTAAGGCAAGGAAGAGTTATCTTTGAGAAACAGTAAATTGACTCAAGTTAACAAGTTGTGATATAGCATACACTCTTTCTCTGCATGTTTTAGTCCACCACCCACAGCCTAATTGGGCTTTCCACACCATAAAAGTAACCATCCTTCAATGGGTTCAGTCCCTTCCTCAGGAAATTTCTGTACCATGTTCCCATCTTCAAATATTTACTGAAGACTCACTGTTTTCATCACTCTTGCCTTCTTGACAGTCTTTGTTATTCTTTTCCTTAACTTTGTACCTTCTCTACCACCTACAGAGTGCTATATAGATAGTGAGTGCTGTTGAAGATCATTTAACCTTTCCCAGCAGATTAAATAAACTAAGAATATACAATTGTGCACATGAAGCATTAAACACAAATATAAAGCTTTTCCTTGACTCAAAATGTTCCTATGTTAATTTATTTTTCTGTACAAATGCAACCTCATGTTACAGATGGATCAGTGGAACATAGTGCTACTGTAGAAGGAGAAAGTAGTTTCATGTAGTTGTTTCTAAAGGCTGGACTTTGTCGTGACGCAGTAGGATGTCACGAAAGGATTGGCCAGGAGTTCTGTCCCTATTCTGCTCTCCCCTTTCGGGGTTTCCATCTGTTAATTTGTGGCAGTGATTACCAGGGTCTTCTGGAAGTTGATGCGAACAATCTGTTGAGAGTGCGGAATAGTTCTTCCCTACAAGTGGAGCAAAAAAGAACTATGGCCCGGATCTTCCAGAATTGGATAGTCGGAGACCAGGCATACCCTGAAAGATATATATTGGGACCTTACGGAAGTTCTAATGCACTGACCAGACTGGAACTCCCTATAAATATGTCCAACTCTGTGTTAGCTTCAGAGATTTCATAAGGTTCCAACTGACTTAGTAGTTGGTCAGAATATGTTAGGAAGATTAAAATCTCTAACTTCTTACTGACCATAAAGCCAACGCATCACCACTGAGCATCCGCGCCAAACACTCTGACATTTTGTTCACGCTCTCTGACACACAAACCCTCCTGTACCCCCACCCATAGCCATTGCTACGGCTTACTAGACTGTTTCTGCTATGAAGGCAAATCCAACCGGCAAACTCCTGCAGATGTAAGTAGGGATTTTTTTTGTCTAATCTTTGTTGGTCCAGATCGGAAGAGGTGAACTACTATATAACGCTAAAGAATTGTTGGGTTGAAGAGTTTAATTTTTTTGTATTATTCCTTAAGGTGTGAAGAATTTGGTTGTAATGGTCTACTTCGTCCACATGTGGTGTGGTTTGGAGAGACTTTAGATTCTGATATCCTGATGGAAGTGAACAAGGAGCTTGAGATCTGTGACCTTTGTCTTATAGTAAGTATATAGCTTCTTAAGCTATTGTTTTCTTAATGTGATCCACACTCAATTAGAACGTTGAGTCCATGTTTTCTTGTACTAACGTCCATCAACAAGTGCAAGAGCAAATGGCTTATGTTTGACCCAATAAACTGGTAGCATGTCAAAAAGGGGTCTTGTGTTCAGGAGTACAAGCAATGTTTATCTGGAGCTCTTGTAATATACATGTAGGAGACACCAGACACTGCTCCAAATCTGGCTTTCATGTGGGGCCTAGTTGCTTTTTTAATTATGGCTGTGATCAGAGGAGAGGTCAATGACATTCTTCTCTTGATCTTTGGATATAAATATTTGTTCAAACTATCTACGTCTGCGCTTAAGCTTCAATTGCTTGTCTCTCCCCAGTCCTTACCTCTCCTTCTACAACCTTCCTTTGACCCCCCCCTCCTGTGCTAGTCATCCTTTAAAGATATTGTTTACAACATTTATTGCTTCATCTTCCCTCATGATGCATTGAGCCACTTTCAATGCCTACAAACATTTATTCAAGGAATTTAACTAACCCTTTTACACTAATTTATTGTTTGCATTTCTAATTTGCAGTTACCTAAAAAGTTTAAATACTGTAGGATCAGACTTTTCCTTCCATCTTTTACTAAAAGGGACTGTAACATAACTTGGTCTTTCAAAAATGCCCTTTATTGAAATGCTTGTGTTTCAAACTGCCTGTTTATGGAAATCCAATTAAATTCCCTGATGTTTCTTCCTTATGGAGAATCTCACTTTATCCAGTATCAACACACGATGGTCAGTGTCTATTGTACTTTTCAGTGGCACAACATGTAGCTGGCTTATCCTAGAAATGAATATTTGTGCCAATTCTTGCAGTGCTTGTTTTAAAAGCAAAACTCAATGACAAACAAACATAACATGAAATTATGCAATTATACTATCTGATGAAATAACTTTAAATAAAGCTTTATTTCTCTGACTGGCTAACTATTGAACAGGAAAGGAAATTTAAATATCTTACATATGCAGTAGCAGAAACCTCATTTTTTTATCTCACCCAGAACCTAAGATGCAAAGTGCAAAATATAATTCTTTAGCAGCACAATGGCTCAGTGGTTAGCACTGCAACAAAATAGTACCAGGGACTCTGGTTCAATTCCACCTTTGGGGGACTGTTTGTGTCGAGTTTGCACATTCTCCCCGTGTCTGTGTGGGTTTTCATCAAGTGCTCAGGTTTCCCCCCTAGTTCAAAGATATGCAGGTTAGGTGGATTGGCCATGTTAAATTTCCCTAGTGTCCAGGGATTTGCAGGTTAGGTGGATTAGCAAGGGTAATGGAGGGTTACAAGGACAGGGTAGGGGTGTGCGTCTGCGTGAGATTCTTTTCGAAGGGACAGTGTGGACTTGGTAGGCCGAATGGCATGCTTCCACACTGTAGCGATTCTATGAATCAAACTGATCATGCTACATATATCACTGATATTTCAATGCCCTCATCTTCTGTTCTAAACAATGTCTCTAAGTTTTATTTCCAAGATGTATATTTTGTATACTTCCCTGGAGGCTTAGTAGATTTATCCGGTGAATGTGGTGCAATATATTGCTCAATGTACCGAATTCTCAGGAGGCGTCATGCACTTCATTCTGCCGTTGAGGGCAGATGTGCATTTTTCTTCCTGTTAACTACTTCCTAAACAAATCCCTGTCCATGGCAATAAGTTGCCTTCATTTCCGTGGGCTTCCACTTTTCCTAATGATCTTGTGTGGAGTGTTATTAAATGCCTTCTGAAAGTTTTTAATATTCTTGGACCCTGCAATAGTGACCTCTTCAGCAAGGTGAACGTTTTGAAACAAACTTGACTTGGCCTTGACAAATCCATGCTGCTGCCTAAGTGCTCTGCCCTCTGACCCTGAAACCAACTTAAAGGGCAAGGTTAACAGCTTAATTGAGCAGCAAAAGCAATGCTGCCGTTTACCCCAGTACTTCACAGTGAGGATTCTAATTACTAAATGGTATTGGCCCTGAAGCAGGTAGCCAGCAAACATTTTACACCAAAAGCTCGTATGAATACTGACCACACGTGACAAAAATAATGACTGAAAAATCTACAAGGAGTGAATGCCTTTAGAAGGGGATGAAAGAAACTTGACCAGTATCAAGAAGTTACACTCCATCATTTGAAATCCAGTTTAAAATGGACAGTCAAGTATTATAGTCACAAAACTGAAGCCATTAACCACTTGTATTACCAATTTCAAAGTTGCCAGTTATAGTATCACATGTCCTCATTTTATGTTTGGGCAGCAACATTTCGAGTCCAGTGTTTAATTAGCAAGCCAAGGATTAATATCAATGCTGCAAATTCCTGTGGCTGCAAGTCTGCAAGTTTTCCCTTCCCCACTTGTTTAAACATCTGCCACTAGCTGATTTTCTGGAGTCACAGATTATCCATCCAACTCAGGCTGACATTAATTTTTACGGAGAGTCTCATCTGAAATGCTTTCTGAAACAAAAAAAAAAGCCACAATTGGTGATTACACTGGCTAGCCTGAGATAAATAATCATGGAGGCAATGGAGAAGTATCACACTGAGGTTGGTTTAGCTTACATTGATAACGTAAGAAATAAGCATAGGTCAATTTGCCCCACAAGGTTTCTCTGCTTGTAGTGCAATAATGGCTGAACTTCTTCCTTCTTATCTTCTCTCAGTTGTCATTGTTTGTGACATAATGCATCCAAC
Organism: Chiloscyllium plagiosum; assembly: GCF_037043375.1. Lineage (NCBI taxonomy): Eukaryota > Metazoa > Chordata > Chondrichthyes > Orectolobiformes > Hemiscylliidae > Chiloscyllium > Chiloscyllium plagiosum. Next base: position 48,349,258 of record NW_028270172.1, on the reverse strand, counting down.
ATTGTGGACTGATCGGATTCATACAAACTTGTCAATTATAACTTGTAGGGTCAAAATGTTCAATGCAATATTTTTATCTCTATCAGAGTACAAGTTCCTGTGCAATACCAAAGTTTTCATTGGTACACAAAATACCCTATATCGTGTGGTCAAATGCTAAGTGCTAGAGAAACTCGGCTGGTCTGGCAGTATTTGTAGAGAGAGAAATAAAGTTAACATTTCCGCTCCGATAAGTGTTATTCAGAACCCATGTGAGACCCACTCTGCTCCTAACTTCCAGCAAAGGTTCTATGTCTAATGTTTAGCACTGATATTCCAATAAGAAAACAGTTGGAAACTGTTTAATTGGGGAATTGTTGTTTCTCTTTCCACCAGTTAAGATCTGAATTTGAATCCAGCCTGACTGAGATTCTTTACTTTTTCATTACAATTGTAAAAATTCCAAATGAAATGGTTTTGAAGGGTTTCAACCATTGCTCGATGTGGATTGATGACAGTATTTCTTGAATTTGGCAATCTCACTTTGGCTATAAAGATGGCTCATGTAGGAAATGATTTAAATAAAACCTACTGGTGCAACAGAGAGGACTCAATGTTAGTGTTGTGTTTTTGGCAGATTAGATGGCGTATTTTATTTCTAATTTGCACTACATTTGCTATTCTCAAACCTTTTTTTCCACCAACCACTTCAGCAGGACAAAAGATCCTGGTGACTACCTGTTGGTCCTGCCTACCTGCAGTTGTTTGCCACCTCAAAAATCTGGAAAATGGTATTGATATAGTTAGATCTTTGTTGACTGCATCTACATGATGAACCAAATGGCCACCTTTTGTACCATAAATGTCTGAGTTTGAGTCTTGTATCTTTTTGGAGGCATGGCACTGTTTTTGATGAGATGTTGCTGAGTTGATGTCTGATTCCAAGCTACAGAGTTTCAGTCTTGAGTCAGGCATCACGTTCAGTCGGTGACTCATTTTGTCTTATGAAATCTTCTACAGCAAATTAGTCTTGCCCCAGTTTCATACAGTGCAGGGAAGTTTGCTTAACCAGATGTTCTACATTTTCTTTTCAAGGTTGGGACCTCGTCAATCGTTTATCCTGCAGCATTGTTTGCTCCCCAAGTAGCTGCAAGGGGTGTGCCAGTAGCAGAGTTCAATACTGTTGTCACAGATGCCACCACAAAATTCAGGTATGTCAATTAATCCAGCGCTATATCTTTGCTAAGCATGTTCGTGTTTTAGTCTACTAGGATGAAGGGAGTCCGTCCTGTCCAGGCAATGGCATGATTGCTTTGCTTCTGTAGAATATAGGAACAGGAATAGGTCATTCAGTCCCTTGAGCATGTTCCGCCATTTAATGAGATCATGGCTGATTTGTAGCCTAACCCATATGCCTTTGACCCATATCTCTCAATACCTTTGCTTAACAAAAATCTATCTTATCTCTTAATTTTAAATTAACTACTAGTTAGGATAGTGTGGAGGATTATCAGAAGATACAACGGTGAGAAGGATTGTCAGAGGATACAGCAGGATATGGATCAGTTGGAGGTTATGGCAGAAAAATGACAGATGGAGTTTAATCCAGTCAAGTGTGAGGTGATGCATTTTGGAAAATCAGGTACTGGTGGAACTTATACAGTGAATGGCAGAACCCTGAAGAGTATTACAATGCAGAGGGATCTGAATATACAGGTTCACACATCACTAAAAATGGCAGCACAGGTGGATAAAGTAGTAAAAAAGGCCTTGGCATACTTACCTTCATTGGAAGGGGCATTGGTGTAAGGTTAGGCAAGTTATGCTGCAGCTTTATAGAACTTTAGTTGGGCCACACCTGGAATATTGCAGACAGTTCTGGTCACCATACTACCAGAAGGATGTGGATGCTTTGGAGAAGGTGCAGAAAAGTTTTACCAGGATGTTGCCTGGTCTGGGGGATTTTATCTATGAAAGAAGGTTGGATACAATGGGTTTGTTTTCACTGGAATGCAGGAGGTTCAAGGGCAACCTGATAGAAGGTTATAAGGTTGTAAAGGCAAGGATAGAGTGGAAAGTATGAGGGTTTTTCCCAGGCTGAAGGGGTCAGTTACTGGGGGGTACAGGTTCAAGGTGCGGCAGGGAGGGGAGAGTTTAAAAGAGATGTGCGAGGCAGGCTTTTCACACAAAGGGTGGTGAGTGCCTGGAATATACTGCTCGAGAAGGTGGTGGAAGCAGACACAATAGCAGCATTCGAGAAACACTGGGATGAATACATGAATAGGGAGGGAATAGAAGGATACAGATCCTGTCAGTGAAGACAGTCGTGGTATGGAAGGGCAAAATGTGATGATGCAAGCTTGAACAGCCAAAGGGTCTGTTCCTGTGCCATATTGTTCTTTGTTTCTTCTGTTCTTTAACAACTGATCTAGCATAGCTGCTGTTTGTGGAAGAGAGTTACAAACCTCTACCACCCCCTGTGTGTAGAAATGCTTCCAATCGTCTCTCCTGAACAGTCTAGCCCTAATTTTCAGACTCTGCCCCCTGGTTTTAGAATCTCCAACCAGTGAAATTAGTTTAATGTTATCTGCACCGCCTTTTCCTGTTGCTATCTTGAAGACTTTGATCAGATTACCCCTTAGACTTCTAAATTCTACAGAAAACACCTAATTTGTATAATCTCTCTTCATAATTTATAACTTAATCCTCAGGTCCAGATATCATTCTTATAAGCCTAAGTTGTACTTCCTCCAAGATCAATACTCCTCCAAGACCCTTCCTAAAGTGTGATGCCCAGATCTGCTCGTGTATTCTAAACAGGGTTTTCTGACGTGTAACTTTTGCCTCTGTGTATTCCAGTCCTATAGATTTTGGATGTAGGTTTGCTCGCTAAACTGAAAGGTTCATTTCCAGACGTTTTATTACCTTACTAGGTAACATCTTCAGTGGACGTCATGCGAAGCAATCCTGAAACTTCCTGCTTTCTGTTTATATGTTTGGGTTTCTTTGGGTTGGTGATGTCATTTCCTTTGGTGATGTTATTTCCAGTGGTGAAGTCACTTCCGGTTCCTTTTCTCAGGGCTTGGTAGATGGGGTCTAACTTGACGTGTTTGTTGATAGAGTTCCGGTTGGAATGCCATGCTTCTAGGAATTCTCATGCATGTCTTTGTTTGGCTCGTCCTAGGATGGATGTATTGTCCCAGTCGAAGTGATGTCCTTCCGCATCAGTATGTGAGGATACTAGTGAGAGAGGGTCATGTCTTTTTGTGGCTAGTTGGTGTTCATGTATCCTGGTGGCTAGTTTTCTGCCTGTTTGTCCAATGTATTGTTTGTTGCAGTCCTTGCACGATATTTTATAAATGACGTTAGTTTTGCTCATTGTCTGTTCAAGTTCATTAGCTGCTGTTTTTGTGTGTTGGTGGGTACCCAATGAACACAGTCCGCCGATTTCTCAGCAACAAACCCAAACAAGCAGACAAAACACGTCCAGAAACCCTAGCCACTCTCCCCTACATCAAAGACATCTCGGAAATGACTGCCAGACGACTCAGACCCCTTGGCATCATGGTAGCCCACAAACCCGCCAAACTTGCTTATGTTGAATTCCATCTGCTGCACTTTTGCTCATTCACCAAGTCTGTCAGTATCCCTTTGTATTCGTATGCTATCATCTACAGTCTACAATACTGCCTAATTTGTATCTTCAGCAAATTTGGATAATTGACTTCCAATGCCATGAGGAAAGTGAAGACTGCAGGTGCTGGAGATCAGGCTCAAAGAGTGTGGTACTGGAAAAGTACAGCCAGTCAGGCAGCATCCAAGGAGCAGGAGAGTCGACATTTCGAGCATTGCTGATGAAGAGTTTAAGATTAGATTAGACTAGATTACTTACAGTGTGGAAACAGGCCCTTCAGCCCAACAAGTTCACACCGAGTCTCCGAAGAGCAAGCCACCCAGACCCTTTCCCCTACATTTACCCTTCACCTAACACCACGGGCAATTTAGCATGGCCAATTCACCTGACCTGCACATCTTTGGACTGTGGGAGGAAACCGGAGCACCCGGAGGAAACCCACGCAGACATGCGGAGAATGTGTAAACTCCACACAGACACTCGAGGTGGGAATTGAACCCAGGTCTCTGGCGCTGTGAGGCAGCAGTACTAACCACTGTGCCACCCAGCTTGAAATGTCGACTCTCCTACTTCTGAGATGCTGCCTGACCGGCTGTGCTTTTCCAGCACCACAATTGCCAGTGCCATTATCCAAGTTGTAAATGTAAGATGATGTGATTCTCAATAGTTTGATGAGATTAGGATTTCGAACTCACAAAACAGCAGCACATGTTCAGGAGGGGGTGATGCAAGGCTCCACAAAGAATGGAGGACAAAATCCAGATGTTGAGTACTCAATGGGTAGGTACAGAAAACGTATTTCCTCTGGTCGGGAAATCAGTAGTGTGCAGACATTCACACAAATATCAACCTTTCTGTTACCTCATCAAAAATCTCAATCAACATAGTTACATAGAATGTAAAAACAGAAAGTTCTGGAAACAGCTGGTCAGCACTAATGGTTAAAGAAAATGAATATATCAGGTAGATGACCTTGTATCACAGATGCAGCCAGGCTTGTTGAATATTTCTCAGAAATTTATTTTAAGATTTCTAACATGCATTGTCTTTTGTTTTTATGTTAGTAGTTAAATGTAATGTGCCTTTAACAAAATTCTGTTTACTTTCCTTAATTAATCCATACTTGTCCAAGTGACTGTTCATTTTGCCACAGATTATTATTTCTAAAGGTTTTCCCCCAATTGAGGTGAAATTGATTAGCTTATGGTTGCTGGGTTGATTCTTGTTTCTTTGCTGAACGTGGGCAATAACATTTGCAGTTCTCTGGAATCACCTTCATATCGAAGGAGGATTGGAAGGTTGTGACCAGTACCTCCATTCTTACTTCTCTCAGCATGCTTGGGCGCATACAGTCTTGGCGATTTGTCAACTTTAAGCACTTTACTAAAGAGCACTTTTACAAATTCTGTAATAAGTACCACTCAATCCTATGACCTATGTATGACCCTTCTGTTTTATCATGAATTTGGTGGCACCCACTTCCTTGTTCCAAACACATATCAAGTACTCATTAGCCTTTTCTTTGCTTGACTCCATTTGATCTCTAATTGCCATCAACCCTCTCCTTACTACTTGTCTAGTAGATGCATGCAGATCTCATCCTTGATGACTGCTCCTGTCTGATTGCTATTCTTGCAGGAAATGTTGGTTCCTGGTCTTAAATTACCTACAACCTTGTTTGCATTTATCTCCAATCTAAGATCTAATCCCTTCCCTGTATCTCCTTTTCACAATCTGATTCACCTAGTCTTCTTTCCTTTTGTAAGCTTCTTCTCTACCATCAGTCTCCAAAAACCCTTTCCACTGTATCCTTGTTTGTTGCATCCTTCAAATCCAATCATGCCTTCCTGTCACTCCTCCACCTGTTGTCCCAGGAGATAAATTGGTTTAATTGATGGTATATGTTTGTCTTTACAGATATTATTTTCCAGGCCCATGTGGAACAACACTACCGCCAGCACTTGCTCGTCATGAAAGTGAAGTAATTTTTTAAGGAACTTGAACACATATTCAGAAGTCTTTTCAAATAATATGAGTAGGTCAAGTGACGTTATCAAATTCAGCACTTTAAAAAGAATTGTGGTGCTTTCAGCGATAAGAAATCAGGTCACTGCTTGAATGACAAAGGACTTTTAATGACTCATGAACTTAATTGCATGATTAATTGTATTGTTCTTCTTTTGAATTTATGAAGTAGTCCTTTTTAAATGCCTGTCAGCTGAATAGGACTGAGAACATTCAATCATTGTACAGAAATGCCTATAAATAAAACAATTTAAAAATATAAAGTGTGGATAACCTCAATTTAATTCATGTCAGCTTCACTCCAATTTCTATCTGAAAACAGGTGGTATTTCTCTGCTCAGTTAGTGTACTTTGCAAAGATTTAAATTCCCAAGAATTAGTTTTAAAACTGTTTTTTTTAAATGTTGTAACTTGTATAAAATTAAATGCAGGTTGTTTCAATTATTTTTAAACATTTTTTTCAGCTGAACCTGAGGATATTATGAATTGTTTAGAGATTTTACAACTTTAACAGAAATTAAAGAAAATTTCTAAATAGGAAAGTAAGGAAAAAGTTAAATTTTGAGATTTAAAAAAAAAACTCCTTGATGATATGCTTTATTCACCTTCATTGTCCAGTAATTTTGAAATGACAATATTAAAAGCAAAATGTTGAAAAAAATTGGAGATTCACCTAATAATCTGCAATAATGAGTAGAATGGGTTCTTTTTGATTATATGTTTTATTGAGATCTGTCTCTTGATTAAAATTTAAAAACATAAAACATAGGTACTAAGATAGCCTAGAGTAGTGCTTTCTGTAGCAACAAGACTGCTATTTTCAGGGTCGGTAGATTGTTTTTTTTAATAGATATTTTTATTAGAAATTTAACATTTTTACAAGTTTACAAAAATAAACAAAACTCTCAGATATAAACATTGATATACAATTAGCTCAAATATACAATAGCCAAAATTTAACAAAAAAAACAAAACAACAAAAAAAAACCGAAAAGAAAAAAAAGAAAAAAAAACAAACAAACAAAACTCAACTATCTACCAATCTAACCTACAACTAACCAGGGTGTATATTTAAGTCTCTTACATGCTCGGGATGTGTTAGCATCAGATATAATAAAACCCGTATTCGTGCGGGATTCCTCCCCCGAGGGGCTGCGGACCAGCCAGGTTTGTAATCTCAATTAAATAAAAGCCCTTGTTAGGATAGCCGAAATATCTGTATTTATGTAATTCAAAAAGGGCTGCCATATTTTATAAAATAATTCGGTTTTTCAGTGCACCATATTTGTAAGGAAGTCAAGGGGAATACATTCCATAATTAGTCTGTGCCAATTTGAAAGTCCAGGGGGGCCCTCAGCCGCCCAGTTCACCAAAATATTTTTCCTTGCACAGAAAGAAAGAATAGAAAATAGTCTCTTCCCGTACATGTCCAGGGAGGGAAAGTTCGAAAAGCCCAAAAGGAGAGATACAGGGTCCACTTTAATTTCCGTTCCTAAAATTTCTGTCAGGGTACTTGCTACTTTAGTCCAATATCTACGGATCTTATGACAGGTCCATAAGCAATGTACAAGAGTGCCCACCTCTATTTTACATTTGAGACACATTGGAGATGCTCCTGCCTTAAATTTTGCCAATCGAACCGGTGCTATATGGGCCCTATGAAGTATCTTCAGCTGGATAGCCTGGGTTCTGTTACAAATAGTAATTCTTCTAGCATTTTCCCAAATATCATTCCACGTTTCTGTGGAGATTTCTAGTCCCAGATCCTGATCCCATGTTTTAAGCAGATTATCCATATCTCCCGATACTTCATCATGTAGTAAATGATAAATAGTACTGATGGAAGATACCCCCACTGGTCGTAGGACACTACATTCTCTATCGGATTTATAAAGACTATCTAATAACGTAGTCTTCTTTTGTATATAATCTCGAATTTGGAAGTATCGAAAGAGGTCTCCATTGGGTAATCCGAATTTCTGACGCAGCTGTTCGAAAGACATCAGGACCCCATCTTTAAATAGATCCCCTAGACATGAGATACCCCTGGATCTCCAGAGTTTAAAAGTGGCATCTGTTACCCCCGGTTGGAATCCCCATGCTCCCACTATCGGTGCATAGGGGGATGTTTTATGTGAGTTGCCCTCATTTTGCCGCATTATATTCCAAGCCTTGATTGTATTTAGTATTATAGGGTTTTTACAGTGATCTGTAATGATTTTCCTCTTGAGTGAGAATAAAAGGTTAATAAGTGGGTATTTTACTTGAGAAGCCTCGATGTCCAACCAGATTGATTGTGGATCAGACAAGACCCAATCAGCTATGTAACTTAATAGGGAACTTAACTGATATTTCCTAAAGTCTGGGAAGTCCAATCCACCCCTTGCCTGTGGAAGCTGTAGCTTCTTCAGCTTAATGAGGGGCCGCCTATGATTCCAGATAAAGGAACTCAGCCAGCCATATAATTTACATAAAGCCGTCCTCGGCAGCATCACCGGAAGCATTCTCATAGGATATAGGAGACTGGGCAGGACATTCATTTTGATTAATGCTATTCTACCCATCCAGGAAATTGGTAGGTCTCCCCATCGCTGGAGGTCCTGCCTTATCCTTTCCAATAAATACACAAAATTAGCCTTATACAACTGACCAAATACTGGAGTAATGAAAATGCCTAAATATAAGAAGCCCTCCAGGGACCAGCGAAAGGGAAAAAGGGCAAGACCACCCATTGGCATAGCCTCCGATTTTGAAAAATTAATTTTATAGCCTGAGAATGCACTAAATGTATTAATAACTTGGATTAAGTGAGGTATGGACATCAAAGGGTTACTGAGGAATAGAAGAACATCATCTGCATAAAGGGTAATTTTATGTTTACCTGTACCAATCCTCGGGGCCACTATATTAGGATCAGCTCGTATAGCTTCTGCTAGTGGTTCAATTATTAGCGTGAATAACAATGGCAAGAGGGGACATCCCTGACGGCAGCCCCTACCCACACTGAAGCTATCCTAGCCTAATCCATTGGTAACCACAACTGCTTTGGGATCACTATAGAATATTGAGACCCATTTGGTAAACACCTGTCCAACACCAAACCTCTCCAATGTGTAAAATAAATATGACCATTCGACCCTATCAAATGCCTTTTCCGCGTCTAATGAAACCACCACTCCTGGTATCTTTCCCTGATGACAAGCTTGAATCATATTCAGAGCCCTTCTAACATTATTGGATGATCTACGGCCCTTAATAAACCCCGTCTGATCCTCCTTTATAATATGTGGCAGTATCCTTTCTAGTCTCAGTGCTAACGTTTTAGAGAGGATTTTAAAATCTACATTTAGCAAGGATATTGGTCTGTATGATGTACAATCTTCTGGGTCCTTTCCTTTTTTAAGGATAAGAGAGATATTTGCCTCTTTCAGCGAAGGCGGGAGACAGCCCTGACTATATGCATAGTTATACATGTCCATAAGTGGACCAGCCAGTATTTCTGTAAATTCTTTATAGAATTCAGCTTGAAAACCATCTGGGCCCGGTGCCTTACCATTTTGAAGGTGCCTAATTGCATCAACTATTTCTTGGGGTGTAAGAGGAGCATTTAGGACCGATACTTGTTCCGGAGTTAGGTCTGGAAAAGTCAAATTTTTAAAAAATGACTGCATCCTCTTTGTCCTATCTTCACAATCCTGTGATTTATATAACTCAGAATAAAATTCTCTAAAGGTCGCATTAATCTTTTTGTGATCATGAGTCAAAATACCCGTACTTTCCTTGATAGACATAATAGTCTGAGGGGCCTTTTTTTTCTTTGCAAGAAATGCTAAGTATCTACCCGGTTTGTCGCCATATTCATATAACCTTTGCTTTGCAAATGATATTTCCCTCTTAGCTGTTTGAGTAAGCGTAGTGTTTAGAGCTGTCCTAAGAGCTGTAATCCTTTGCAATTTAATAATAGAAGGTCTATCAGTGTATGCTGTTTCAGCCGCTTTTAAGCGGGCTTCAAGCAGACGCTGTTGTTCTCCCTTTAATTTCTTCTGGGTCGCTGAGTAGGAGATGATCAAGCCTCGCGTGTAAGCTTTGATGGTCTCCCACATCATTGACGGGTTGCTAGCTGTACCTGAATTAATTTCTAAAAAAGTTTTAAATTCTTGAGAGAAGTACTTTACACATTTACTATCTTTCATTAGGAAGGGGTCCATACGCCAATGCCGAGGGGATGTCCCATTGTTCCTCGCCTTAGTTTCCATATATACAGCAGCGTGGTCAGAAATTGCTATATTACCTATTTTATAGGATGATATGGAATTTAAAAAAATCGAGGGGGCAAAAAACATATCAATTCTGGTATGACATTTATGTGGATTAGAGTAGAAAGAAAAATCTCTACCCTGTGGATGAAGACATCTCCATACATCTACTAATCCTAATTCTTTGTTCAGATCCATCAATTGTCCAAATCTGGGAGATACTCCTGCAGTACTCTTGGGAATCCTATCTATTTCCGGATCCATAATACAATTAAAGTCTCCCCCTGTAATTATATGACGGGCATCAAAAGCCATCAATTTTGAAAAGGCTTCCATTATAAATTTAAAGGGGTGTGCCGGGGGGCAGTACAAATTTAAAATCCCATATTCCTCTCCATTTATGAGGGCTTTAATCAAGATATATCGTCCAGATTCGTCTTTTATCTGCTTTAGGATTTTGAAAGGGAAATTCTTCCGAACAAGAATAACAACTCCCCTGCTTTTTGAGCTAAAAGAAGAAAAAAAGGCCTGATCAAATCCGCCCTGTCGTAATTTCAAGTGTTCTTTATCTGACAGGTGTGTCTCCTGTAGGAGAGCTATATCAACTCTTTCCTTCTTAAGATTTGATAATATTTTCTTCCTTTTGAGTGGCGAATTACTCCCCTTGACATTCCAGGTGCACCACTTAACCGACTGATCAACCATAATCCTCTGGGCCAATCCGAGACCCCTCGGGAGGGAGAACCCTATCCAGAACATCCCAAACGGAGAACATGTAAAATTAACAAAAATAAAGCCTCTTTAATACACCCACAACAATACAGTAAAAAACTATTTCTAAATAAAAAAAATATAAACGTATCTAAGTGGAGACTTTCCCCCTTGTTCCCAGGGGGTGTCACTTCCTCTCCAAAAGTCCCTCATATCCTCTCCCAACCAATGCCCCACCCTTGACCCAGGCACTCCTCAGTAAAATGAGGAGAATTCAAATATAATACAAAGCTAGAGTTAACAGTGAGCACCCTACCCCCAACCATACCAACACCTGGGTATATTTGGTAATGTTAATACCATATATCAACATATAACTATAAAATTACCACCTCAACAAATATAATTAAATATGATAATACAAAATAACGAAGGGAAAACAACCCCGCTTCTAGAGACAGAGGTAAAATTGAATAAGGTAACCACCTCCCCCAACCAACATTAACCAAATCCCCCAGCTTTTATATATATATATATATATATATACACACACATCCCTCATATATACATAAAATAATAACAGAAAACAACTCCAAGGGGGGGGGGGGGAGAAAATCAAATCCCTCTCTCCACCCCCCATGATAATATTAAACAGTAAGGTAAGAGAAAAAAAAAGGGGGGGATATAAACCAAAGCGGGGGGAAAGGCAAACCAACATCCATTATGTCTTACAGATTATCTAAGAGAGTCCAAGAATTCCTTAGCCTTTTCTGGTGATCCAAAGTTATATACGGATCCTTCATGGTTAAAGCGTAACATCGCTGGGTAGCGTAAGGAGTACTAAATATTTAAGTCCCTTAAACGCTTCTTCACCTCGTCGAATGCCTTCCTTTTTCGAACCAGAGCCGGGGAAAAGTCCTGAAATAGCATGATCTTGGATCCTTTGTAGATCATAGCTTGGGGGTCTTTTCCGAGATTTCTAGAGGCTTCTAGGAGTATCTGCCTCTCCTTGTAGCTCTGCAGCCGGAACAGGACCGGGCGCGGGCGCTGGTTCGAGCCGGGCCCGTGTATTGTGACCCGGTTGGTCCATTCTACCCTTACCTGGCCTGATCCAGCTTGCAGATTTAAAAGTTGTGGCAGCCACTGCTCCAGGAATGCTGTAAGCTGGCCTTCCTCTTCCCGTTCGGGAAGGCCCAGCAAACGAATATTTTTTCGGCGACCTCGATTATCGAGGTCGTCAATATGATTTTCCAAGGTCCGGACTCACTGCTCGAGAGTCCGGACCTGATCCATGGCCGATTGAGCGGTATTTTCGGAGGTCGCGGCCTTTAGCTCCGCCCCTCCGACTCGGCGTTCAATTTCTTGAATCTCTCGGTCGTGCTTCTGCAGCGCGGCCGAGAGCGACTCCCAACATTTTCTGGATTCGACAATAAAGGCATCAATCTTCGAGTCAAGCTTGGAAAGCATTTCTGCAAGACTTGTTACTGTTGGTAAGTCCCCCGGGGCGGCTGTGGACGCCTCTGCTGCAGCTGGAGAGGGTGGGGGAGGGGTTCCTGCTTGCTGAGAGCTGCGGGCTCCCTTCCCTTTAGTCATTTTAACTTAGGATTAAATTGTTTAAATGTAATATTACACAACTAATTAAATTACACAACTATTATAAATGATTTGGTGAGCTTGGTAGGGGGTGGGTGACCCACTGTGCCCAAGTCTTGGGAGGAGCACTATAGACTCAGTCTTACTGGGTCGCCGCCATCTTGGATCCCCAGGGTCGGTAGATTGTTAAGGTGCAAAGATGGCCTTTTGTAGAGTAATGTGCTGTTCCTGTCAAATGTGGGAGATTAGAGAGAATTTCCATGTTACTGATGATTGTGTCTGCAGTAAATGTGTTGGTTGCGAATCCTATCAGATCACATGGATCAGTTGGTGCAGCAGCTAGAGGCAATGAGGAATTTACAGGAGCCCATGGGGTGTGGTGGATGCAGTTGTAAGAAGGGAGAAAAACTGCAGATACGGTTAGGGAGATGGGTTACCTCCAGGAAAGGTAGGAGAGAGAAGCAGGGAGTGCAGGACTTTCCTGTGGCTATCCCCATCTCAAACAAGTACGCTGTTTTGAAAATGTAAGGGGTGATGGACTCTCAGGGGAATGTAGCATGAACAGCCATGTTTCTGGTACTAAGACTGGCTCTGATGTATTGAGAGATATGTCCAATTCCAAGTGTTTGATTGTGATAGCGATAGGGGATTCTGATAGTATCAGAGGTACAAATGGATGTTTCTGCGGCTGACAGTAAGAAATCTGAATGGTGTGTTGTCTTCCTGGTGCCAGGATCACGGATATCTCTGAGAGTGTGCAGGGTGTTCTCAAAGGGAAGTGGGATCAGCAGGAGGTTGTTGTACACATTGGAATTAACAACATAGGATGGGAAAAGGATGAGATTCTGAAGGGAGCATATAGGAAGTTAGGCAGGAATTTAAAAAGGAGGTCCTCGAGGGTAGTAATATCTGGATTACTCCTGGTTACGAGGAGGATAGAGCAGATGAATGCATGGCTGAAGAGTTTGTGCAGGGGAGAAGGGTTCACATTTTTGGATCATTGGAATCTCTTCTGGGGTAGAAGTGACCTGTACAAGAAAGATTGCACCTGAATTGGAAGGGGACTAATATACTGGCAGGGAGATTTGCTAGAGCTGCTCAGGAGCATTTAAGAGGAGGCTGTGGGACCCAGGGAGGTAGTGAGGAAAGAGATCAGTCTGTGACATTCACAGTTGGGAAAAGGTGGAGCAAGTCAAACAGTCAGACACAAAACAGAGAACGAGGTAGGACTGATAAATAAGTTACATTTAGTTCAATGCAAGAGGCATAACAGGGAAAGCAGATGAACTCAAGGCATGGTTAGGAATGTTGGACTGGCATATCTTAGCAATTACAGAAACATGGCAGGATACAAATGCAACAGTAAGGAGAGAAAGGGGGGCAAGAGAGGAGGGGGAGTGGCGTTTTTGATTAGGGATAACATTACAGCTGTACTTAGCAGGGATACTCCTGGGAAGATGTCCAGGGAAGTTACTTGGGTGGACCTAAGAAAGAAGAAAGGGATGATCATCTTGTAGGAATTGTATTATAGACTCTTTTCTCCCCCCCTCCCAACAGCCAACAGGAATTTGAGAACCAGATTTGTAAGAAGATCTCCGTTATCTGTAAGATTAGATTAGATTCCCTACAGTGTGGAAACAGGCCCTTCGGCCCAACCAGTCCACACCGACCCTCCAAAGAGTAACCCACCCAGACCCATTTCCCTCTGACTTCTGCACCTAACACTATGGGCAATTTAGCATGGCCAATTCACCTGACCTGCACATCTTTGGACTGTGGAAGGAAACCAGAGCACCCGGAAAAAACCCACGCAGACACTGGGAGAATGTGCAAACTCCACACAGTTACCTGAGGTGGGAATTGAATCTGGGTCTCTGGCGCTGTGAATAAAAGGCTGGTAATGGTAGAGGATTTTAACTTTCCAAACATAGACTGGGATTGTCATAGTGTTAAGGGTCTAGGTGGAGAGGAATTTGTGTGTATAAGAACATTTTCTGATTCAGTATGTGGATGTACCTAGGAGAGAAGGTGCAAATCCTGACCTACTCTTGGGAAATAAGGCAGGGCAAGTGATTGAGGTGTCAGTCAGGGAACAGTTTGAGGCCAGCAACCATAATTCTATTAGTTTTAAAATAGTGATGGAAAAGGGTAGATTGGATCTAAAAGTGGAAGTTCTAAATTGGAGAAAGCCAATTTTGACGGTATTAGGCAAGAACTTTCAAAAAGGTAAAAACAATGACTGCAGATGCTGGAAACCAGATTCTGGATCAGTGGTGCTGGAAGAGCACAGCAATTCAGGCAGCATCCGACGAGCAGCAAAATCGACGTTTCGGGCAAAAGCCCTTCAGGAATAAAGGCAGTGAGCCTGAAGTGTGGAGAGATAAGCTAGAGGAGGGTGGGGAGAAAGTAGCATAGAGTACAATAGTGAGTGGGGGAGGAGATGAAGGTGTTAGGTCAGGGAGGAGAGGGTGGAGTGGATAGGTGGAAAAGGAGCTGGGCAGGTCGGACAAGTCCGGACAGGTCAAGGGGACAGTGCGGGCTGGAGGTTTGAAACTAGGATGAGGTGGGGGAAGGGGAAATGAGGAAGCTGTTGAAGTCCACATTGATGCCCTGGGGTTGAAGTGTTCTGAGGCGGAAGATGAGGCGTTCTTCCTCCAGGCGTCTGGTGGTGAGGGAGTGGCGGTGAAGGAGGCCCAGGACCTCCATGTTCTCGGCAGAGTGGGAGGGGGAGTTGAAATGTTGGGCCACAGGGCGGTTTGGTTGATTGGTGCGGGTGTCTTGGAGATGTTCCCTAAAGTGCTCTGCTAGGAGGTGCCCAGTCTCCCCAATGTAGAGGAGACCGCATTGGGAGCAACGGATACAATAAATGATATTGGTGGATGTGCAGGTAAAACGTTGATGGATGTGGAAGGCTCCTTTAGGGCCTTGGATAGAGATGAGGGAGGAGGTGTGGGCACAGGTTTTACAGTTCCTGCGGTGGCAGGGGAAAGTGCCAGGATGGGAGGGTGGGTCGTAGGGGGGCGTGGACCTGACCAGGTAGTCACGGAGGGAACGGTCTTTGCGGAAGGCAGAAAGGGGTGGTGGGGTCTTTTTGGAGGTGGTGGAAATGTCGGTGGATGATTTGGTTTATGCGGTGGTTTGTAGGGTGGAAGGTGAGCACCAGGGGCGTTCTGTCCTTGTTACGGTTGTGGGCGGTGGTGCGGGATGTGGATGAGATGCGTTGGAGGGCATCTTTAACCACGTGGGAAGGGAAATTGCGGTCTCTAAAGAAGGAGGCCATCTGGTGTGTTCTGTGGTGGAACTGGTCCTCCTGGGAGCAGATACGGCGGAGGCGGAGGAATTGGGAATATGGGATGGCATTTTTGCAAGGGTGGGAAGAGGTGTAATCCAGATAGCTGTGGGAGTCGGTGGGTTTGTAAAAAATGTCAGTGTCAAGTCGGTCGTCACTAATGGAGATGGAGAGGTCCAGGAAGGGGAGGGAGGTGTCAGAGATGGTCCAGGTAAATTTAAGGTCAGGGTGGAATGTGTTGGTGAAGTTGATGAATTGCTCAACCTCCTCGCGGGAGCACAAGGTGGCGCCAATGCAGTCATCAATGTATCAGAGGAAGAGGTGAGGAGTAGTGCCGGTGTAATTACGAAAGATCAACTGTTCTACGTAGCCAACAAAGAGACAGGCATAGCTGGGGCCCATACGGGTGCCCATGGCTACCCCTTTGGTCTGGAGGAAGTGGGAGGATTCAAAGGAGAAATTGTTAAGGGTGAGGACCAGTTCGGCCAAACGAATGAGAGTGTCGGTGGAAGGGTACTGTTGGGGAGGTCTGGAGAGGAAAAAACGGAGGGCTTGGAGGCCCTGGTCATGGCGGATGGAGGTGTTGAGGGATTGGATATCCATGGTGAAGATGAGGCGTTGGGGACCGGGGAAACGGAAGTCTTGGAGGAGGTGGAAGGCGTGGCTGGTGTCTCGAACATATGTGGGGAGTTCCTGGACTAGGGGGGGATAGGACAGTGTCGAGGTAGGTAGAGAAGAGTTCAGTGGGGCAGGAGCATGCTGAGACAATGGGTCAGCCAGGGTGGTCAGGCTTGTCGATCTTGGGAAGGAGGTAGAACCGGGCAGTGCGGGGTTTCTGGACTATGAGGTTGGAAGCTGTGGGTGAGAGATCTCCTGAGGTGATGAGGTTCTGTATGGTCTGGGTGATAATGGTTTGGTGATGGGGGGTGGGGACATGGTCGAGGGGGCAGTAGGAAGAGGTGTCCTCGAGTTGGCGTTTGGCTTCAGCGGTGTAGAATTCAGTGCGCCAGACTACCACTGCGCTCCCTTTATCCGCTGGCTTAAAGGTGAGGTTGGGATTAGAGCAGAGGGATTGGATGGCTGCGCATTGTGAGGGTGAGAGGTTGGAGTGGGGGAGGGGGGTCGATAGGTTGAGGCAGTTAATGTCCCGGCGGCAGTTGGAAATGAAGAGGACGAGGGCAGGTAATAGGCCAGCGCAGGGTGTCCAGGTGGATGCAGTGTGTTGGAGGTGGACGAAGGGGTCCTCGGAAGGTGGGCGGGAGTCCTGATTGTGAAAGTAAGCTCAGAGGCGGAGGCGAGGGAAGAAGTGTTCGATGTCACGGCATGTATTAAATTCATTGATGCGTGGACGGAGGGGGACGAAGGTAAGTCCTTTGCCACCGCAGGAACTGTAAAACCTGTGCCCACACCTCCTCCCTCACCACTATCCACGGCCCTAAAGGAGCCTTCCACATCCATCAAAGTTTTACCTGCACATTCACTAATATCATTTATTGTATCCGTTGCTCCCGATGTGGTCTCCTCTACGTTGGGGAGACTGGGCGCCTCCTAGCAGAGTGCTTTAGGGAACATCTCCGAGACACCCGCACCAATCAACCAAACTGCCCCGTGGCCCAACATTTCAACTCCCCCTCCCACTCTGCCGAGAACATGGAGGTCCTGGGCCTCCTTCACCACCGCTCCCTCACCACCAGACGCCTGGAGGAAGAACGCCTCATCTTCCGCCTCGGAACACTTCAACCCCAGGGCATCAATGTGGACTTCAACAGCTTCCTCATTTCCCCTTCCCCCACCTCATCCTAGTTTCAAACTTCCAGCCCGCACTGTCCCCTTGACCTGTCCGGACTTGTCCGACCTGCCTAGCTCCTTTTCCACCTATCCACTCCACCCTCTCCTCCCTGACCTAACACCTTCATCTCCTCCCCCACTCACTATTGTACTCGATGCTACTTTCTCCCCACCCCCACCCTCCTCGAGCTTATCTCTCCACGCTTCAGGCTCACTGCCTTTATTCCTGATGAAAGGCTTTTGCCCGAAACGTCGATTTTGCTGCTCGTCGGATGCTGCCTGAATTGCTGTGCTCTTCCAGCACCACTGATCCAGAAAGAACTTTCAAAAGTTGATTGGGGGTGAATGTTCATAGGTAAAGGGACAGCTAAAAAATGGGAAGTCTTCAATAATGAGGTAACAACTGTCCAGAGACAGTATATTCCTGTTAGAGTGAAAGATCAGGCTGATAGGTGTAGGAAATGTTGGATGACTGGAGAGATTAAGGTTTTGGTTAAGAAAAAGAAGGAAGCATATGTCAAGTATAGATAGGATAGATCAAGTGAATCCTTAGAAGAGTATAAAGGTAGTAGCTGAAAATGTGTTGCTTTCCAGCAACACATTTTCAGCTCTGATCTGCAGTCCTCACTTTCTCCTATAAAGGCAGTAGGAGTATACTTAAGAGGGAAATCAGGAGGGCGAAAAGGGGACATGAGATAGCTTTGGCAAATAGGGTTAAGGAGAATCCAAAGGGATCTGGATGTAAGTTTGCTCCCTGAACTGGAAGGTTTGTTTTCGGACGTTTTGTCACAAAAATAGGTAACATTATCAGTGAACCTCTGGTGAAGCACTGATGGTTTGGCTCACTTTTTATTTATGTGTTTAGGTTTCCTTGGGTTGGTGATGTCATTTATTGTTCTTTTTCTCAGGGGGTGGTATATGGGATATAAGTCAATATATTTGTTGATAGAGTTCCGGTTGGAGTGCCATGCTTCTAGGAATTCTCGTGCGTGTCTCTGTTTGCGTCCTTCCTCATCTGTATGTAAGATACTAGTGAAAGTGGGTCATGTCTTTATGTGGGCTAGTTGATGTTCCTGAATCCTGGTGGCTAGTTTTCTGCCTGTTTTTCCAATGTAGTGTTTGTTATAGTCCTTGCACGGCATGTTGTAAATGACATTTAGATTTGCTTGTCTGTACAGGGTCTTTCAAATTCATTAGTTGCTGTTTTATGGTGTGGGTGGGTTTGTGGGGTATCATGATGCCAAGGGGTCTAAGTAGTCTGGCAGTCATTTCTGAGTTGTCTTTTATGTAGGGCAAATATTGTTATCCTATTGTTATCGTACCTGCAGACAAAGGATGTTTGCCAGTCATTTTAAATCAAAGAAACTAGATTGAGAAAGCGAATGCACTGCTTGCAGATACCAACACTTACCAACAAGTGGCGATAGTCCTGACCCCACAACTAGAGAATATCAGCCCTACTCAAAAAACTTCAGAAATTTGGAGAAATAAATAAGACCGACTTCCAAAAAATGAAACCAGACTGATCCAACACACCACGCCTCTACAGGTTACCCAAAATTCACAAACCAGGAGCCCCCCTCAGACCCATAGTCTCGCTACCTGGAACAGCAACTTACAGACTGGCCAAGGAGCTACACCAAAGACTAAAACACTTAGAAGACTCACGCCACTCCATTCACTCCACTCAAGAATTCCTGGAGACCATCAAAGACACCAAGATAGAAGAGGATGAAATAGTGGTCTCCTTTGATGTAATAGCCCTGTTCACATCCATCAACATCAACCTGGTCAAGGAAACACTGACTACACTATTAGAAGAACCAAAGACACATACACCAAACACCACCAACTTCATCAGCAAGGACAATGTCATCAAGCTAGTGAACCTATGCCTTACCACTCACTTCACCTTCAACAACAAAATCTACAGACAAACCAACGGAACCCACATGCGATCTCCAACATCAGGGTTCTTAGCAGAGGCAGTAATGCAGAGACTCAAAACAAACAGCGGCACGGTGGCACAGTGGTTAGCACTGCTGCCTCACAGCGCCAGAGACCCAGGTTCAATTCCCGCCTCAGGCGACTGACTGTGTGGCGTTTGCACGTTCTCCCCGTGTCTGCGTGGGTTTCCTCCGGGTGCTCCGGTTTCCTCCCACAGTCCAAAGATGTGCAGGTCAGGTGAATTGGCCATGCTAAATTGCCCGTAGTGTTAGGTAAGGGGTAAATGTAGGGGTATGGGTGGGTTGCGCTTCGGCAGGGCGGTGTGGACTTGTTGGGCCGAAGGGCCTGTAAGTAATCTAATTTAATCTAAACTCCCACACCCCTCCCACCCACTCCAACCTCTCACCCTAGGAACGCGCAGCCCTCCACTCCCTCCGTTCCAACCCCAACCTCACCATCAAACCAGCAGACAAGGGAGGCGCAGTAGTAGTTTGGCGCACTGACCTTTACACCGCTGAGGCCAAACGCCAGCTCGCAGATACCTCCTCCTACCGTCCCCTTGACCATGACCCCACCCCCCACCACCAAACCATCATCTCCCAGACCATCCATAACCTCATCACCTCAGGGGACCTCCCATCCACCGCCTCCAACCTCATAGTCCCACAACTCCGCACCGCCCGTTTCTACCTCCTGCCCAAAATCCACAAACCTGACTGCCCCGGACGACCCATCGTCTCAGCCTGCTCCTGCCCAACCGAACTCATCTCGGCATACCTTGACACGGTCCTGTCCCCATTAGTCCAAGAACTCCCCACCTACGTTCGTGACACCACCCACGCCCTCCACCTCCTCCAGGATTTCCGCTTCTCCGGTCCCCAACGCCTCATCTTCACCATGGACATCCAGTCCCTGTACACCTCCATCCCCCATCACGAAGGACTCAAAGCACTCCGCTTCTTCCTTTCCCGCCGTACCACCCAGTACCCCTCCACCGACACCCTCCTTCGACTGACCGAACTGGTCCTCACCCTGAACAACTTTTCTTTCCAATCCTCCCACTTTCTCCAAACAAAAGGAGTAGCCATGGGCACCCGCATGGGCCCCAGCTATGCCTGCCTCTTCGTAGGGTATGTGGAACAATCCATCTTCCGCAACTACACTGGCCCCACCCCCCATCTTTTCCTTCGCTACATTGATGACTGTATCGGCGCTACCTCGTGCTCCCACGAGGAGGTTGAACAGTTCATCCACTACACTAACACCTTCCATCCCGACCTCAAATTCACCTGGACAGTCTCGGACTCCTCCCTCCCCTTCCTAGACCTTTCTGTTTCTATCTCAGGCGACCGAATCAACACGGACATCTACTACAAACCAACCGACTCCCACAGCTACCTGGACTACACCTCCTCCCATCCTGCCCCCTGTAAAAACGCCATCCCATTCTCCCAATTCCTTCGTCTCTGCCGCATCTGCTCCCAGGAGGACCAGTTCAAAATACGTACAACACAGATGGCCTCCTTCTTCAAGGACCGCAATTTCCCCCCCGACGTGGTCGACGGTGCCCTCCACCGCATCTCCTCCACTTCCCGCTCCTCTGCCCTTGAGCCCCGCCCCTCCAACCGCCACCAGGACAGAACCCCACTAGTCCTCACCTACCACCCCACCAATCTCCATGTACAGCGCATCATCCGCCGTCACTTCCGCCACCTCCAAACAGACCCCAGCACCAAGGATATATTTCCCTCCCCTCCCCTATCAGCTTTCCGTAGAGACCACTCCCTCCGCGACTCCCTTGTCAGATCCACACCCCCCACCGACCCAACCTCCACTCCCGGCACCTTCCCTTGCAACCGCAGGAGGTGCAACACTTGCGCCCACACCTCCCCCCTCACTTCTCTCCAAGGCCCCAAAGGAAACTTCCATATCCGCCACAGATTCACCTGCACCTCCACCCACATCATCTACTGCATCCGCTGCAGCCGGTGTGGCCTCCTCTATATTGGGGAGACAGGCCGCCTACTTGCGGAGCGATTCAGAGAGCACCTCTGGGCCACCCGGATGAACCAACCCAACCACCCTGTAGCACAGCACTTCAACTCCCCCTCCCACTCCACCGAGGATATGCAGGTCATTGGACTCATCCACCGCCAAACCACAACAACGCGACGGTCGGAGGAGGAGCGTCTTATCTTCCGACTGGGAACCCTCCAACCACAGGGGATGAACTTGGACTTCACCAGTTTCTTCATCCCCCCTCCCCCCACCTTGTCTCAGCCGAATCCCTCCAGCCCGGCACCGCCTTCCTGACCTACAGTCTTCTTCTTGACCTCTCCGCCTCCATCCTACTCCGACCTATCACCCTCACCATGACCTCTTTCCACCTATCACATTTCCAACGCCCCTCCTCCAAGTCCCTCCTCCCTACCTTTTATCTTCTCCTGCTGAACACTCTCTGCTCATTCCTGAAGAAGGGCCTGTGCCCGAAACATCGAATCTCCTGTTCCCTGGATGCTGCCTGACCTGCTGTGCTGTTCCAGCAATAAAGTTTCAACTTTGATCTCCAGCATCTGCAGACCTCACTTTCTCCCCTAATCTAAACTCTGCCAACCATCCAACCCAAACTTTGTTTCTGCTGCGTGGATGACACCTTTGTCATCACTAAACAAAACAAATTAGAGGAAACCTTCGAGATCATTAATAATACCCTTACTAGCATAAAATTCACTAAAGAGGAGGAAAACAATAACTAACTGCCATTCCTAGATGTCACAGTAGAGTGAACAGCCAATGGGGAACTTCAAACCAGCATCTACAGGAAAACAACACATATGGACCAAATGCTGAACTACAGAAGCAACCACCCCAGCACCCATAAACGGAGCTGTGTTAGAACATTATTTCAATGAGCCACCACACACTGCAGCACAGAGGAACTACGAAGAATAGAGGAAAATCACCTGTACAGTATATTAAAAAAGAACGGGTACCCAATGAACACAATCCGCCCATTTCTCAGCAACAAACCCAAACAAGCAGACAAAACGTGTCCAGAAACTCTAACCACTCTTCCCTACGTCAAAGACATCTCGGAAATCACTGCCAGAGTACTCAGACCCCTTGGCATTATGGTATTCCACAAATCCACCAACACATTAAAGCAGCAACGAATGAACTTGAAAGACCCTATACAGACAACAAGAGTCATCTACAAATTACCTTGCAAGAACTGTAACACATACTACATTGGACAAACAGGTAGAAAACTAGCCACCAGGGTACATGAACATCAATGACCCACTCTCATACTAGTACCTTTACATACAGATGAGGAAGGATACCACTTAGACTGGGACAACACATCCATTCTAGAACAAGCCAAACAGAGACATGCGCGAGAATTCCTAGAAGCATGGCACTCTGACTGGAACTCTATCAACAAACACATTAACTTGGATCCCATTTATCAACCTCTGAGAAAAAGAACAGGAAATGATATCACCAACCCAAGGAAACCTAAACCCATGAATAAAATGTGGGTCAAACCACCAGTGCTTCACCAGGGGCTTACTGATGATGTTACCCC
Organism: Chiloscyllium plagiosum; assembly: GCF_037043375.1. Classification (NCBI taxonomy): domain Eukaryota; kingdom Metazoa; phylum Chordata; class Chondrichthyes; order Orectolobiformes; family Hemiscylliidae; genus Chiloscyllium; species Chiloscyllium plagiosum. Next base: position 48,326,447 of record NW_028270172.1, on the reverse strand, counting down.
TAGTTTGATGATGAAACGTCTGAAAACGAGCCTTCCAGCTCAGCAAGCAACCTTGCATCCAGAATCTCAACCTGATCTACAAATCTTCTCAAAATTCGGTAATCCAAAGGGATTTTATAAATACATTAAGGACAAAAGGGTAACCAGGGAGAGAATAGGACTCCTCAAAGATCAGCAAGGAAGCCTATGCAGGAGATGAGGGAATGTACTAAAGAGTATTTTGCATCAGTGTTTACTGTGGAGAAGGACATGGAGGATAGCGACTGTGGGGAAATAGATGGTGACATCTCAAAAACTGTCCATGTTATTGAGGAGGTGTTGCTGAATGTCTTGAAATGAATAAAGGTGGATAAATCCCCAGGACCTGATCAGGTGTATCCTAGAACTCTGTGGGAAGCTAGAGAAGTGATTGCTGGGCCCCTTGCTAAGATTTTGTATCATTGATAGTCACAGGCAAGATGTCGGAAGACTGGAAGTTGGCTAACGTGGCGCCACTATTTAAGAAAGGTGCGAAGGAAAAGCCAGGGAACTATAGACCTGTGAGCCTGACATTGGTGGTGGGCAAGTTGTTGGAGGGAATCCTGAGGGACAGGATGTACATGTATTTGGAAAGGCAAGGACTGATTAGGAATATTCAGCATGGCTTTGTGTGTTAGAAATCATGTCTTACAAAACCTGATTAAATGTTTTGAAGTAATGATGAGGATTGATGAGTGCACAGCAGTGGATGTGGTCTGTATGGACTTCAGTAAGGCGTTCAGCAAGGTTCCTCATGGTTGTCTGCTTAGCGAGGTTAGATCACACAGAATACAGGGAGAACTAGTCATTTGGATGCAGAAATGGCTCGAAGATAAAAGACATAGAGTGGTGCTGAATGGTTGCTTATCAGACCCAAGGCCTGTGACTAGTGGTGTGCCACACAGATCAGTGCTGGGTCCACTGCTTTTTGTCATTGAAATAGATGATTTAGATGTGGAAATAGAAGGTATAGTTAGTATGTTTACAGATGACACCAAAATTGGAGGAGTAGTGGACAGCAGTTACCTCTGAGTACAACAGGATCTTGATCAGATGGGCCAGTGGGCCAAGGAGTGGCAGATGGAGTTTAATTTAGATAAATGTGAGGTGCTTCATTTTGGAAAGCCAAATCAGGGCAGGACTTATACACTTAATGGTAAAGTCTTGGGGAGTGACAAACACCTTGGAGTGCAGATTCATACTTCCATGAAAGTGGAGTCGCAGGTAGAGAGGGTAGTGAAGATGGTATTCGGTATGGTTTCCTTAATTGGACAGAGCATTGAGTATAGGAGTTGGGAGGTCTTGTTGCAGCTGTACAGGACCTTGGCTAGGTCACTTTTGTGAGCAATTCTGGAATGATGTGAAACTTGATAGGATTCAGATAAGGATGTTGCCAGAGTTGGACAGTTTGAGCCATAGGAAGAGTCTAACTAGACTGCGCGGTGACTGGAGAGAGACTTATAACATCAAGTGGGGCATGGATAGGGTAAATAGACAAGGTCTTTTCCCTGGGGTGGAGGTGTCTAGAACTAGAGGGTGTAGTTTTAAGGTGAGGGGAAAGATTTAAAAGGGACCTAAGAGGCAACATTTGCACCCAAATGGTAGTGTGTGTTTTGAATGTGCTGCCAGAGGAAATGGTGGAGACTGGTACAATTTATAACATTTAAAAGGCATCTTGATGGTTTTATGACACAAGTTTCCAGCTCGGCGAACAGAACCACAACAATGAGCAACTGAGCTACAAATCTTCTCACAAACTTTGAATTGGAAGGGTTGAGAGAGATCTGGGCCAAGTCCTGGTAAATGAGACTTAATTAATTTAGGATATCTGGTTGGCATGGATAGGTTGGACTGAAGTGTCTGTTTCCGTTCTGTAAATCTCTATGACTTGAAAGACAAAACACAAAAGCATCATGTAATAGACCAACACACAAAGTCTTCAAATGTTTTAATGTTATAAGCCACTGTGGAGTTTTGAAAAGAAGACAATGCTAGCTTTATCACACAAATGCAACTTTTGTAAGTGGAACATTCCAAGAGAATATGTAAAGGTCAAAAACAACCTTAAACATAATTAATGCTTATTTGCATAAAGAGAATAAGACCTTGGCACGCAACTTAGAAGGAGCACATATCCTTTTTGATGATATACCATCTTTAGAAGTTGTGACTTGACCATTCCAAGTGATAATAGGTGACTCACTTGAACAAGGTGTGACAGAGGTCATACAGGTTAACAGTCATCTAACTAATATTAGTCAAACTTGACAGTGGGATGAGTACTAGTGTTATTTGGAAAAACCCTTTGTTGAAGAAAATTAAATTGTAACTCCTGATTTAGTATTAGGTGGAACAATCCCCAAAATTGAAGGAATGTTAAAACTGTCTTTGAAACAAAGATTATTGCTATATAGAAAAGATGTACTTCATTCATTAATAGCACTGCTCGCTTTAAATCAAGAAAGCAGACTTGGCTTGAATGTCTAGATTAGAGTGGTGCTGGAAAAGGGCATCAATGTGGACTTTGCCAGTTTCCTCATTTCCCCTCCCCCCACCTTACCCCAGTTCCTAACTTACAGCTCAGCACCTTCCTCATGACCTGTCTTACCTGCCAATCTCCCTTCCCACCTATCCACTCCACCCTCCCCTCTGACCTATCAACTTCATCCCCACCTCCATCCACCTATTGTACTCTTTGCTACCTTCCCCCACTCTTCTGACCTATCACCTCCATCCCTCCCCCCATTCACCTATTGTACTCTTTGCTACCTTCTCCCCAGCCTCTCCCCCCATTTATCTCTCCACCCTGGAGGCTCCCTGCCCCCTTTCCTGATGAAGGGCTTTTGCCCGAAACGTCGATTTTCCTGCTCCTCGGGTTGCTGCCTGACCTGTTGTGCTTTTCCAGCACCACTCTAATCTAGACTCTGGTTTCAGCATCTGCAGTCCTCACTTTTGCCTACTTGGCTTGAACGTCCTCCATCAAATACAAGAACTCCCAAACAGAAAGAAGAGTAGGTTTGAGAAATTAGTTTTGATCTTAAACTACTCAGGATTAGATAATCTTAACACAGTTCACTCAGAATAAAAACAGAAGATAGCATCATGTTACATAAAACTGCTAAACCATTCTGTCTGTTGACACTTAGGAAGATACCTCATTGTTTGATGAAGTAAATTATCATGGATATCATCTCACTGGTGACAAAACTAACAGAATGGTGTTCAAGCATGGTCACCATTCCAAAACAATTCAATCACAATTTGAGTTGATTTTACACAGCTCAGTGAGGCAATGGCTAGAAATTTTTACCGCATGGCAAATGTGAATGAGAGTTTAACCAGACTCCCACTAAACGTGATGCCAACTGTGGTTTCTGGCAATCTCCATTAAGTGAAAGGTCCAGACTTTACCACATTCATCTCTCCATTTGGGAAACATTGACAGTTTGCCTTTTCAAACTGGCTCAGCTCCAGCGATTAGATTACTTACAGTGTGGAAACAGGCTCTTCAGCCCAACAAGTCCACACCGCCCCGCCGAAGCACAACCCACCCATACCCCTACATTTACCCCTTACCTAACACTACGGGCAATTTAGCATGGCCAATTCACCTGACCTGCACATCTTTGGACTGTGGGAGGAAACCGGAGCACCCGGAGGAAACCCACGCAGACATGGGGAGAATGTTCAAACTCCACACAGTCAGTCGCCTGAGGCGGGAATTGAACCCGGGTCTCTGGCGCTGTGAGGCAGCACTGTGCCACCGTGCCGCCCAACACACTATGTCTGACATTCTTCAAAGGGTTAGAGAGCATTATATGTAATATGGGTGATATTCTGGTTGTTGCAGAAACAACATAAATTAATGCCCAAAGAGTATACACCAGGTTGAAACAGCTGCAGACAGACAGCATATTCACTCAATGAGAAATGTGAATTCTCCAAAGACTTTACTCAATTTCTTGGACATGCTATTGACAAAGATGACAACACGTGTCTGTCTCTCTCTCTCTCTCTCATTAAGAACTGATTTTACTTGACGGGTTAAATCAAGGAGAATGGAACATCACTATGTGTACAGCCAAAGCCTGAGCTTGGAGGTGAGGGAACCCCAAGCAGTTGGATTTGAACGTTGTGACCTCCCGTGCGCTAGGAGGCGCAGTGTGGATCCGCCCAGCCGCGTAGTGCGGAAACTGCGCAGGCTCGGATTTCAACCAATGAGGAGCCGTGAACAATGGCGATGGAGAACGACGTGCGTCTTGTGAAAAGTGAGGGAGATCCGCGGGAAATGTCGGCCGAATCCAGCCAGGGGGAAGCAGATGAAGCGCCGGAAGAGGTGACTTTCAGTAGCGCCCGGGAGGAGGCTGAGAGGAGCATAAAAGCGGTGCTCGAGATTGTGAGGAGGTGAGAGCGCTCAGAGCCCGGACCCCCCCCGACTCTTCTTCCCCCCCCCCCCGGACTCCGACTCCGACTCTTCCCCCCCGGCCCCTAATCCCATTTGGGAAGCGGTAAAGTGCAGGTTCACGTTGTCCTCAGGCTGCACAATTGAAGCGGCGGTGAGAAGTGTTGGTTGAATCCACTGGGGCAAACTGGTGCCAGAATTTAACCCCTGGTCCCCTCTGAGATTTCATCCAGTTGCCGAGCCCCTGACCTCCAACCGCAGCATCTGGCGCCCAGTGCACAGGGGAACGTGGTGTGAATGAGTCCAGGGATGGGTATTTCTCCATCAGCGCAGCCCCAGTGTGAGTGCGGGCAGCCCGGGGCCACATGGCCGCCTGTTTAAACAGTGCCCAACGCTGATAACCAGGGCACCTTTGAACCTTTAGGGCATCGTTGTGATCGGATTAATCTGTTAAGCAGCAAATCAGTTGGGCTGAGTTGGATTTCAATAAATCAACAAAGATACCACATTTCCCTCTTTTAAATAAAATAATATCTGAAAATGCAGAAAGTAAATAGGCCATTTAACATTTATGTAACACTTAGATTATCATAATTGGAAATTCACTCATGCTGCGAAAACCTGGCTTCTCTATTTTCTGTGATTCAGCTGATCGGATCATACAACACAAAACAGACCCTTCGGTCCAACTGACTAGGTTTTAGAACTAAACCAGTCCTGTTTGCCTGCCTTTGGCCTATATCCCTCTAAATCTTTCCTGTTCACGTACTTGTCCAAAAGTTTTTTAAATGTTGGTTGCCACTTCTTCTGACAGTTCATTCCACATATGAACCAAGCACTGTTGCTTCTCGAGTCCCTTTTAAATCTTGCCCCCTCACCTTAAAATTATGTCTAGATTTGAACTCCCTTACCCTCGGTAAAAATGTTTGCTATTCACCCTGGTAAAAACAATGACTGCAGATGCTGGAAACCAGATTCTGGATCAGTGGTGCTGGAAGAGCACAGCAATTCAGGCAGCATCCGAAAAGCTTCGAAATCGACGTTTCGGGCAAAAGCCCTTCATCAGGAAGCCCCTCATGATTTTATAAACCTGTATAAGGTCATCCTTCAACCTTCTATGTTCCGGTCAGAAAAGTCTGATCCTTACAACTCAAACCTTTCAGACCCTGGAACAATCCTTGTAAATCCTTTCTGCACTCTCTCCAATTTAATAATATCCTTTCTAAGGCAGGGCGATCAGAACGTCACTCAGTACATCTAACCGACATACTGTACAGCCACAACATGAATGTTCCAACTCAATGGTCCGAGCAATGAAGACAAGCATGTCAGTGTTTACCTGTGATGCATATTTGAAGGAATTATGCCTTTTAAGCAATCATTAGGTCTTTCTATTCAATAACACTCCCAGGCCTCTACAATTAGTTATAGAAAACCTGACCTGGTTTGTCTTAGCAAATTGCATCACCCTGAATTCGTCTGAATTAAACTCCATCTACCACTCCTCAGCCAATTGATCAAGAACCCTTTGTACTCTGATAACCACCTTACTGTCTACATACCATCAATTTTGGTGTCATCTGCAAACTTACTAACCGTGATTCCTAATTACTCATCCCATCGTTTATATAAATAACAAAAGACAGTTTGCAGCACCAAAACCTGTGAAACACTGCTGGTCACAGATCTCCAGTCCGAAAAACATCCCTCCACCACCACCTTCTGACTCCTACCGTCAAGTATTCAATTGGTAAGCTCTCCCCAGTCTGTGTGAAATAACTTTACTAACTGTTTTACCATGCGGTACCTTACCAAAGGCCATGCTAAAGTCCACATAGACAACATCTACTATTCTGTTTTCGTTTGTTTGCTTGGTCACATTCTGAAAAAACTCAGTTAAATTTGTGAGACACATTTCTCTCACACAAAGCCATGCTGACTATCCATAATCAGTCCTTGTGTCTCCAAAGGCTTGTAAAACCTTTCTTTCAGAATCCACTCGAACAATTGACTCAGGATTAATGTCAAACTCACTGGTCTATAGTACCCAGGCTTCTCCTTGCAGCCTTTCTTAAATAAAGGCACAACATTGGCCAGCCTCCAATCTTCCGGCACCTCGCTTGTGGCTGTAGATGATATAAGCATCTCTGCTAAGGGCCCCGCAATTTCTTCCATAGCTTCCCACAGTATGCAAGGATACGTTTGATCAGGCCTTCCAGCATCTCCTCTTCCGTAGTGTGGACTGTTTTCAAGGCAGCATTATTTATTTCCCTTTGTTCCCTGGCTTCCATGTCTTTCTACACCATAAATAACTGATGCAAAATGTTTGTTTAGTATCTTTCCCATCTCCTGTGTTTCTACCTACCACCAGACAACCCCACTGATTTTTAGAAACGTAGAAAATAAGTGCAAGAGTCGGTCATTCGGCCCTTCGAGCCTAAACCACCATTCAGTATAGCTGAAAATGTGTTGCTGGAACAGCGCAGCAGGTCAGGCAGGGAACAGGAGAATCGACGTTTCGGGCATAAGACTGAAGAAGGGCTTGTGCCCGAAACGTCGATTCTCCTGTTCCCTGGATGCTGCCTGACCTGCTGCGCTGTTCCAGCAACACATTTTAAGCTCTGATCTCCAGCATCTGCAGACCTCACTTTCTCCTCACCATTCAGTATAATCATGGCTGATCATGCAATCTCAGTATCCATTTCCACTTTCATTCCCTGCCCCTTGATTCCTTTATCCGCAAGGGCCATGTCCAGTTCCCTTTTGAACATATCCAATAAACTGGACCCAACAGCTTCCTGTGGGAGAGATTTCCACAGGTTCACAACTTTCTGACTGAAGAAATTCTTCCTCATCTTAGTCCTGTTGGATTAAGATGGCCTCGAATTCCAGGCGCAGCAGTTACTGTTCTATATACTTGTTGCATTGTTTGGAACTTTGGGGGACAAAGGATCAAACCAATGGCACTCTAAAATGGAGGAAGACAGACAAAGGCAGTGACCACATGGTCAGAGAAAGAAACCTGTACTGCAGTCTGACACAGCAGTGAATCTGCACAGTTACTACCTTTGTTTGAGTTCAAGTATCTCTCTGGACAGTGAAATGCGTCTAGGAAAATTTAAGAAACAGCAAAATTCACAGTTGCCCTTGGAGGAACCTGTATGGAAGAGCTCACAGCACAGAAACAGATAAGTGCATAATTTTTAAGTGTAGCCTTGCTGTGAATTTATGATAGTGAGTAAAGTGGGTTCTTTCTTGATTATATGTTTTATTGAGATCTATCTCTTGATAAAATTAAAAAAAAATAAGCCATAAGTATTAAGTTAGCCTGGAGCAGTCTTTTTTTTTTGAACAATAAGACAGTGCTATTTTCTGGATTTGCAGATTGTGAAGGAGCAAAGATGGCCTTTAATAGCATGCTGTGCTCTTCCTGTCAGATGTAGGAGTTTAGGGTTTCTATGTTGCTGATGATTATGTCTGCAGGAAGTTTCTTTGGTTGTGAATTCTATCAGATCGCATGGGTCGGTTGGAGCGGCAGTTTGAGGCAATAAGAAATTTACAGGAGCTGGGGGCTGTGATGGATGGCGGTTATGAAAAGAGAGAAAAGCCACAGATACAGTCAGATAGATGGGTTAACTCTAGGAAAGGCAGGAGGGGTAAGAATGTAGTGCAGAAGTCTCCTGTAGCTATCGCCATCGCAAACAAGTATGCTGTTTGGAAAAAGTAAGGGGTGATGGACTCTCAGGGGAATGCAGCACCAACTGCATTCTGGTACTGAGAATGACTCTGATGTAATAAGGGGTACGTCAGGTTCCAAGTGATCAACTGTGATAGGGGATTCTCTAATAAGAGGCACAGACAAATGTTTTGAGGCCGGCAGCAGAAAATCAGAATGGTGTGTTCCCTCCTTGGTGCCAGGATCAAGAATATCTCAGAGATGGTGCAGCATGATCTCAAAAGGGAGGGGGACCAGCAGGAGGTTGTTGTACACGTTGGAACTAACAACATGGGAAGGGAAAGGGATAGGATTCTGAAGGGAAAATAGAGAAAGTTAGGCATGAATTTAAAAAGGAGGTCCTCGAGGGTAGTAATATCTATGAGCTACTGAGGGTAGGAATAGGAGGAAAGAGCAGATGAATGTGTGGCTGAGGAGCTGGTGCAGGGGAGAAGGGTTCACATTTTTGGATCATTGGAATCTCTTCTAGGGTAGAAGTGACCTGTATAAGAACGATGGATTGCACCTGAATTGGAAGGGGAATTGGCAGGGAAATTTGCTAGAGCTGCTCAGGAGGATTCAAACTAGTAAGGTGAGGGGGGACCCAGGGAGACAGTGAAGAAAGATGTTAATCTAAGAGTGGTACAGTTGAGTCGTGCTTTTGGTAAGGGATAGCATTACGGCTGAAATAGTGAGGATATTCCTGGGAGCAGAGCCTGGAAAGTTATTTGGGTGGAACTGAGAAATAGAAAAGGGATGATCACCTTATTGGGATTATATAATAGTGTCAATTTAGATCCAACCTACCTTCCCTTGGAAAAAAAGAATTGGAGATGACATCACTCACCTTAAGAAACCAGGACTTATAAATAGAGAGGCGGGACATACCACCAGCGCTTCACCAGAGACTCTCACTGATGATGTTACTTAGTATGGTGACAAAACGTCTGAAAATAAACCTTCAAGCTCAGCAAGCAATCTTACATATCATCAACCTGAGCTATAAATCTTCTCAAACATTGCTAGGATCTACGTGTATTTGGAAAGGCAAGGACTGACTAGGGATAGTCAATATGACTTTGTGCGTGGGAAATCATGTGTCACAAACTTGAGTTTTTTGAAGAAGTATCAAAGACGATTGAGGGCAGAGCGGTGGACATGATCTGTCTGGACTTCAGTGAGGCGTTCGACAAGGTTCCTCATGGTAGACTAGTTAGCATGGTTAGATCTCATGGAATACAGGGAGAGCTAGCCATTTGGATACAAAATTGGCTTGAAGATAGAGGCTGGTGGTGGACGGTTGCTTTTAAGACTGGAGGCTTGTGACCAGAGGTATGCCACAGGGATCGGTGCTGGGTCCACTCCTTTTCGTCATTTATATAAACGGTTTGGATGTGAACATAGGAGGTATTGTTTGCAGATGACACCAAAATTGGAAATGTAGTGGACAGTGAAGGTTACCTCAGAGTACAGTGGGATCTTGATCAAATAGGCCAGTGGGCCGAAGAGTGGTAGTTGGAGTTTAATTTAGATAAATGTGAGATGCTGCATTTTGGAAAGGCAAATCAGGGAAGGACTTGTATACTTAATGGTAATGTCCTGGGGAGTGTTGTTGAACAAAGAGACTTTGGAGTGCAGGTTCATAGTTCCTTGAAAGTAGAGTCTCAGATAGGTTAGAGAAGAAAGCGTTTGGTATGCTTTCCTTTATTGGACAGAACATTGATTATAGGAGTTGGGAGGTCATGTTACAGCTGTGGTCTCCCTCCTATCTGAAGGATGTTTTAAATCTTAAAAGTATTCAGAAAAATTTTACAAGGATGTTACCAGGGTTGGAGGATTTGAGCTGTCAGAAGAGGCTGAAGAGACTGAGGCTGTTTTCCCTGGAGCACGGAGGCTGAGGGGTTTATAAAATCATGTGGGGCATGGATAGGGTAAATAGACAAGGTCTTTTCCTTGGGGCGGGGGGAGTCTAGGTTTAAGGTGAGAGAACAAAAATTCAAAAGGAACCTAAGAGGCAACTTTTTCACACCGAGAATGATGCCTGCATGGAATGAGTTGCCAGCGAAAGTGGTGGAGGCTGGTGCAATTACAACATTTAAGAGGTACCTGGATGGGTATATGAATAGGAAGGGTTTAGAGGGATATGGGCCAAGTGCTGGCCAATGGGGCTCTTAGGATTAGTTTAGGATATTTGGTTGGTGTGAACAAGTTGGACCAAAGGGTCTGTTTCTGTGCTGTACGTCTCTGACTCTATGAGTAGCTTACTCTTTCTTCTTAGTATATGATCCCCTAGTTTTGGACTTCCCTAACACCGGTAACATTCTTCCTGCATCTAGCCTGTCCATCCCATCTGGATTCTATGTTTCTGTGAGTTCCCCACTCATCCTTCTAAATTCCAGTGAATAAAAGCCCATTTGATCCAGTTTTTCTTCATATGTCAGTTTTGCTATTCCGTTGGAACCTTCGCAGGACTCCCCCGATAGCAAGAATGTCCTTCTGCAGACTGGGAGGCAAAAACTACATTTAGTAGTCAAGGTGTGGCCTCACCAAGGCTCTGTATAACTGCGGCTAGATATCCTTATTCTGATACTTGAATCTACTAGCTATAAAGGCCAGCATGCTGCTGGCTTTCCTCACCACCTCCGTACCAACCTCAGGGACTGTTCCACCATGGCACCCCAGTCTTGTTTGTACCTCCCCTTTTCCTCAATCGCACCATTCACATAATAATCTGCCTTCTGTTTTTACTCCCAAAGTGATAACATCACATTATCCAAATACTTTGTCCACTCATCCAGTCTGTCCAAGTCACCCTGCAAACTCTTAGCCTCCTCCTCACAGCACCCACTGCCCTATTAAGGAGCCCTATTCTCTTCCCTAGTCACTCTTTTGCCTGTAATGTACTGTAGAATCTCTCTGGGTTTTCCTTAACCTTATCTATTTTGTATTTTCATAGAATCATATCACACTACAGAAGGAGTCAAATTAGGTCAGGGAAAATGAAAATCAGTCCATTTAGGTATGAACTGCCTGTGAAAAAAACCTTAATTTATTCATAATTAAGTTGGTCAGGTACAGGTGCACATTGATTACCACCTGGGACAGAGTTATTGTCAAAACTCCTCTGCTGTCTTCACACTGCTTTTTTGTGAAGAGGGGAAGCACGATGGAAAGAGGGGGAGTTCTCGTTCAGGGCAGGAGCACAACATGGCGCATATGCAGCCATGGATGTACTGGAATAAAAAATGAGGGAGAAGACCTCAGTAGGATTACAACAAAGAATGTTCCACAGATCTCAAGGAAAAGTAAACGTTGTTATGACCTGTATAGGTTCCCACCTAATTTGGAGGAAGTGGCTGGAATCAAATAATGTTTCTTTATCATGAAAACAAGTTCAGCGACATGAGGAAATGTGTATGTGGATTGGTTTGGCCTCAGTTCAAGGAAGAAGAGAGGATTGAAGCAGACCTGGCGGGAATAGGTGCAGGTGTGCATGGTAAAAACAGTAAGAGAATGCAAGCTGATAAAATAGCAAAATGAACTGGAAGAATTACAGGTGTAGCTGAGAAGAAACTGGATATAAGGAAACAAAGAAATCAAGATAGGAAGGCGGGTTTGGGTGGGATGAAAGGTAGGAGAGACAGCCTGAGACAATGTATTCCGGGTCAACAAGAATTGATTGGCTGACAGAAGGCAGAGAGTGGTTGTAGATGGAAAGTATTCTGCCTGGAGGTCAGTGTTGAGTGGGGTCCCGCAGGGCTCTGTTCTTGGGCCTCTGCTCTTTGTAGTTTATATAAATGACTTGGATGAGGAGGTTGAGGGGTGGGTTAGTAAATTTGCAGATGACATACAGATTGGAGGTGCAGTCGATAGTTTCTAGGGCTATTGCAGGCTGCAGCGCGACATAGACAAGATGCAGAACTGGGCTGAGAAATGGCAGATGAAGTTCAACCTGGATAAATGTGAAGTGATGCATTTTAGAAGGTTGAACTCGAATGCTGAATATAGGATTAAAGACAGGATTATTGGCAGTGTGGAGGAACAGAGGGATCTAGGTGTGCAAGTACATAGATCCCTCAAAGTTGCCACCCAAGTGGATAGGGTTTTTAAGAAAGCAATTGGTGCTTTAGCTTTCATTAACGGGGATTGTCTTTAAGAGCCGCAAGGTTTCGCTACAGCTCTACAAGTGCCTGGTGAGACCACACTTGAAATATTGTGTCCAGTTCTGGTTGCCCTACTGTTGGAAAGATACAGAGGCTTTGGAGAAGGTGCAGAGAAGGTTTACCAGGATGCTGCCTGGACTGGAGGGCTTGCCTTACGAAGAAAGGTTGAATAAGCTCGGATGTTTCTCTCTGGAGAGGAGGAGGAAAAGAGTAGAATTGATCGAGGTATGCAAGATAATGAGAGGAATAGATAGAGTCAATAGCCAAAGACTTTTTCCCAGGGCTGGATTGACTGGTATGAGGGGTCATAGTTTGAAGATATTAGGAGAAAGGTATACAGAAGAGTCAGAGGTAGGTTCTTTACTCAGAGTTGTGAATGCATAGAATGCGTTGCCAGCGGTGGTGGTGGAAGCAGAGTCATTAGAGACATTTAAGCAACTGCTGGACATGCCCATGGATAGCAGTGAATTGAGGGGTGTGTAGGTTAAGTTATTATATTTTACCCTTAGGCCCACAATGTTGTGCCGAGGTTTAATCCTAAGGGCCTGTTCTGTGCTGTACTTTTCTATGTTCTATGTTTGTTAAATGTAAAATTAAAATGTTTCTCTTCATCAGCAACTTTTATGTAGTGGCCAGCATAGTTTTACAGTTTTGGCTCAATTGGAGACTTCTAGGCCTTCAATACTTTTCACTAATCTCTGACTCTCTATGTACCAATTGTAAACCACATCTGTGTCCTTCAGTCAGATTTATCATTTGTGCTATGAAACATGAGCAAATTGTTTATGTAACTTTTATGACTGTTTTCATTGTCCTCTCAGTTTCTTGTCACCTCATCCTATTATGGATCTTTAATATTCTGATTATAAATATCAGGTGTTGTTCCGGGAATGCATATATGTCCTGATGGATATGACTGCGCATCTCTTCTGACTTTCTAAAGACAGTTGGCTGAAGATGTTCTGTGTCCAGTTTAGTTTGAACATTTTTTGTGGAAGACCTGTTCAGCAGCAAGGCTACCTTACTGAGACTAGGTCCACACTAAAAATGTGGCTTATTTAAAAATATGATGTCATCTGCAAATCTAGAACAAGTAGAAATTTCATACTCAATGACTTGAGTGCTTACTGCGAAGTGAATCTAAACATTTTACCCTATCTATTCTATATTGTCAGGTAACAGCTATGATCTAAGATGGTGCTGTTAAATTAATCCATGATTATTACACAAATTACTGGATTAATGCACCTTTATTTATCATAAATCTCTCTGACTGATTAATATCATCTTGAGCCTCTGAATTCTCATGTCACATGTCATTTTGAAAACTGTGCTGTTCTGTTATGTAGTTCATCACATAATCATATTTTTTAGCTATTTAAGCACTTGTTACCAGCTCCTTGGGCATGGCTGGGGTGTATTTGTCTATAACTACTTTTCCAATCCTGTTGTTAGTTGAATGCTATAGTACCACCACTTTTTGTGGTAGCAATATTGTTTACTTATATCGAGTCTATAACTCTCACAGCAGTTCCAACTGCTAGTTCAGCTTCCTGTTATAGTATTTAATCCCAATGCAGGCAACAAAAATCACTTGATTGACAAAGTTTAATGCCACGAACAAGCTCTTTCTATTAACTAAGTATCTTGACTGCTTTACAGTATCGTTTATGTTTTTTAAAGTTCCAAGTCAAACTCTGAATGTTAAACTACATTTCTTTTGAACTTGTATCATATTTCTAACTGTAAAACTGCATTACCAAAGCGCAAGTTCATGACTACTCTGCTATGCATTTCTGTGATGAAATAGTGGAGAGTATGATGAGTCCAGTACAGTTGATGTGTATTTGGACTCTGAAAAGACATTAGCAGACTTAAATCCCATTTGTAGAAGAACAGAGGTGGATGATGTACCTACCTCAGGGTTGGGAGGTCTGGGTGCGTGGCTGACAATGTTCAGACAGATTGATTAAAACAGATTTGAGATATTTGAACTTGCGCAGAAGAAAACTTAGAAGATTTTATCACAATCCTCTGAACGATACTGTTACTGCTTGATTGCATAAATGAGTTTGAGAATGAAAAAAGGGTCCCCAAAGATAACGAAGCCAGCCTTGAGAAAATCTCAGTTGTGTGTGTTGGGGAGGGAAGAAGATTTGGAATGACTCTGCCCTGATTCAGAGGTCCTGACATTTGCTCTGCAATAGGAGTTCATAATCAATGATGGAACTTTTAAAATCCTAAATCTGGAATTAAAAGCTCGTCTCCACAATGGTAACAATGAATCTACTCCTTTGTGAGAAAAACGGCTAGTTCACTAATGTCCTTTACTGAAAGAAATGTGTTGTTATACAGTCTGGCTTAAATTGATTCCATACCCTCAACTGCCTTCTGAAATGTTATTCAGTTGTACCAAACTACTACAGAAGTCTATGAAAAAATCAAATGGACCTGTGCACCCCAACACGACTGCCACAGGACATTATGGGATGTTAGGGAAGATATTCCAGGACCCTTAGCAGAGATATTTTTATCGACAACAGCTGCCAGTGAGGCATCAGAAGACTGGAGGTTGACTAATGTGCCTTTATTTAAGAAAGGTTGTATGGAGAAGCTTGGAAACAATAGATTGGTGAGTCTGTCATCAGTGGTGGGTAAGCACAGCACCAGGGACCCAGGTTCGATTCCAGCCTTGGGAGTAAATGTGTGGAGTTTTCATGTTCTCCCTGTGTCAACCTGGGTTTCTTCTGGGTGCTCCGGTTTCCACCCACAGTCCAGCGATCTGCAGGTTAGGTGGATTAGCCATGCTAAATTGCCCATAGTGTCCAGGGATGTCCAGGCTAGATGAATTAGCCATTGGAAATGCAGGGTTACAGGGATGGGATGGGATGGTGGCTGTGGGTTGGATGCTCTTCGGAGGGTTGGTGTGGACTCCCAATGGGCGAAATAGCCAGTTTCCACACTGTGATAAGTTGTTGGAGGGGATTGTGACAGATAGGATTTACATGGATTTGGAGAGGCACGGACTGATTAAGGATAGTCAGCATGGCTCTGTAGAAGGGAAGTAGTGTCTCATAAAGTCTTTGACAAAGTTCTTAATGGTAAACTGATTAGTAAAATTAAATTGTATGAGATTCAGAGAGAGCTTGCCAATTGGAAACAAAATTGGCTTGATGATAGGAGACAGAGCATGGTAGTTGAGGGTTGTTTTTCTGGACTGGAGGCCTGTGACTAGCAGTGTTCTGCAGGGATTGATGCTGGTTCCAGTGTGACCTGAGGGGCAACAAGAATGTATGTGGAATAAACTGCCAGAGGAACTAGATGCAGGTGCAGGAGCAGCTAAAAACATTTAAATACATTTGGATAGGTACATGAATAAGAAAGATTATAAGAAATGATTAAGAATAAATGCAGGCAGTGGGATTGGTTTAGTCTGGGAAAGTTGTTCAGCATGGACGAATTGGGCCAATTCGTGCTGTATGACTCTATGCACAGGTAGTTGTGGGATAATTTGCATTTCGGTTATGCGATTTGACTATAATGTTGCTGAAGAATTATGGAATGGTAGTTTCGAACACTTTCCTCCGTTCTCAATAGCACAATTCTAGTAGGGATCGATTTGCACGCTTTGTTCTGTGCATGGACGATGTTTGTGCTATTTTGGGCATGTGCTGATGTCAGTGCCTGTCTTTGTGCAGTTTTGTGCATGCGGCGGTGTCTCCGTGCCAGTCTGCACATGCACAGTGTAAGCTCCGGTCATCGTGCTGTACTGCACACGCGCCGATGTTCCTGTTAGTCTGGGCATGCACCGATGTCAGTGCCTATCTTTGTGCCATTCGGTGCATGCGCTGGTGTCTCTGCGCTGGTCTCCCTACGCGCAATGTGAGCTCCGGTCATCGTGCTGTACTGCACATGCACCAGTGTCAGTTGCTGACAAACAGCTTTCTGGAAGAGGTACTGTACAGACAGCAGCTTTCTTACTTTTTAAAAAATCTACTGTGTTAAATGTATTTTCGTTTCATTAATAAATATGATTTTAACCTTCATTCAGGCTGTGCTATACTTTGTGCTGGTCTTTTGGGTGATTTTTGAGTGATTGTGAGTGATATTTTTTGCTGCTCTGCCCCTAACCCCACCTTTTCCATAGGCCCCATTATTTCTATTCAGCAATTTTCTATGAAGCGAGGATTTGCTGGAACGCAACTACAGCATAATAGGAGAAGTGCATGTGCCTGCACAGATGCACTGCAGCTGACCACCACCACCTTGAGCTCATTTAGACATGGGCGTCAAATTCTGGAATTTCCGCCGATGTTCACATCCATGAAAGAATAAAGTGAAACAACTAGAGCCCATGCAATTCTTTCTTCCTTTGAAAAGTAGTTTGTTTTAGATTGCATTGTTTATTCAGAATCAAAAATGAATCTTTGAGCAACTTTTAGCTCTTAATTTGCACTTATCATAGTGTTATACAATATAGAAGGCCATTCTAAGCCATTGTCAGCAATAATGGAGAAGTTGTATCCAATTAGCTCTATTGTTCTTCTGTGCACTTAAAATATTCTTCCTTCTTGAGTACATAAGCGCCCCTTTTTGAATGTTATTGTTGAATCTTTCCACTACCCTTTTAGGCAATACATCTTAAACTATAATTGCTTGTCATTGAAACAAAACTTCCAATTTCCCCATTGACACTTTTATGAATCATGTCAAATTTATCTAAATTGATAGTCCACAATCCTGCACACCTTTGAACACCTGTTTCCTCTGCTCTAAGGAGAACAGTCCCAGGGTTTCTGGTGTTTCCATCTAAATGAAACTCCTAATCCCAGGTATCATTCTGGTAAATTTCCTCTAATTTCTCCAAGGCTTTGTCATCCTGACAAAGTTGGCATTGGTTACTGTCTAGAATTGGACATACTACTCTTAACATGCAATTTAGTTCAGTTTCTCTGGAAAATAATTTGGTAAGAATGTCCCAAATAGTTAAAGTTTTGAGCATATTTATTTTCGGCGATGGGGGACAACGCAATTGTTAACAGATGATCTTGTACAGCAATCAAGTTTAAATGTGACAAAAAAGTGCAATTTTTACTTTAATAACGTTTTAAAATATTTCAGAGACAAAGCATTGCTGAAGGAGAAAAGAAGAAGGAGGGAGCAGTTATTCAAAGAGCAGAAGGTAAGGTTGTTGGTCAAGATACCTAACTTTTATAATTTAATTTTGACTTTAACTTTATGTACAAAGCACACTTGGAGCACCTCATCATTTCAATTATAGAACCCACTGCTTCAGTTTATTGAGCTGTTCAGTTTTGGAAACTGTTACAGACTTTTTTTGCATAGTTATCTTGTTAGAAAATGTTTATTCAGATTTTCCTATTTTCAAAATTATAATTGGATTACATGAGTTTTAAAACTCAGTAATTCTGCTAGCTTATCATACCACACTGTACATTTTTTGGGTTGGTTAAGCATGGGGCAACCAGAATAAAACACTCCACTTTCAATCCTGGCACGATTTTATATTAAATGTTGATTTTTACCATTGGGCAAAACAGTGACAAGAGCAAAGTTATATTTGTGTAGCAAATTTAATATAGTACAGAAAGTTCCGAGAAATTTCAAGTTTGATTCTGAACAATACAAAAAGATAATAGGATGGATGATGAAAAAGAACTTGGCTAGCATTAGATTTTAGGCAGCAAAGGTATTGGGAGTGATATTTAGACCGGTAATTCCAGAGCCTGGGGCAGTAGCAGCATAATGCATGGTCAGTGGTGATGGCACTTTTAAAATGGGAATGTACAAGAAACTGAAGTTGTGGTGCACAGTGATCTTGGAATGTTCTGGATTTGGAGGAGGTTACAGAGATGGGAAGTATGACACCATAGTGGAATTTTGGCCTCTGGAGGATTCAGTGTTGTGATCCCAGCTGATTGTACTGCTGTACGGTTCATATCCCAGAATGAAACCTGGTCTGCTTTTTAACACTTTTTAAACTACTTAATGTGGTAGTTGGTCACTAAAACATATTCATGTCAGTGTTTCTTTAACAACAGAAGAGAAATTTATTACATAAGAAATAAAACCAAGTCTTTTATATATAGAACACAGAAAAATCTTAAAAACACACTGCAAGAAGAAGTTTTAACCTGATTCCTGTCCATTATCAAGACTCCAATTCAGATAAATTATCCCTTTATTAAATCTCTAAGTTCTTGTGTGTGAATTATGGATTCTTGTTGCTTCACTTTTGTAAAACTGAGTATTTAAACTTTCTTAACTTTCAATGACCTACAGATTCCTTTCCAAACCACGTTCTTTGTTTGAACATTTCACAGATAAATTTCCCTACTGAGGTAACTGTGTTTTCTTTAAACTGCCATTTTTAAAAAAATAACTCCTTCCTGTGCTGGTGTCTTAGCCCAGCTATATCTTCTCAAGACGATCTGTAAAACTTTCAATCTCTTGGTTTTCAAACATAGAATTGAATAATCCTCAATTATACTAAACTTAAAGCAAGCTAATGGAGTTGCATCTTTGTTCAACTTGTCATAAACCACCATATATTAACAATTTTCCATTAACTTACCAGAGGCTCTCAGTTTTCCTGGTCTTTGACACACATTGGAATAGGTTACTGTTCCAGAAAGGCTGTCTGTCTAGTATCCACATAGACCATCCTGACTTGGAACTATATTACTATTCCTTTACTATTGCTGGGTCAAATGCTGGAATTCCCTCTTCAACAGGACTGTGGGTATACCTATGGTACATGGTCTGCATTGATTCAAAAAGGAATATCACCACTACATTCTCAAGGATAATTAAGACCTAGCCAGCAACACCAATATGTCTTGAATGAATTAAAACTATCTGTTCAACACTAGGTGCTCGAATTGTGTGTGTTGCGTTAGCATGTGCTTCAATTTTTATTGTAGCTTTTTTAAAACGAATGTAGGCTGAATATATCCATGTTGGATAAGTTGAACTTAATTGAGAATTATCTTTGGAGTTTGGTTCTGCTTGCTAGATGGTATAATATGGAGATTTGTCTCTGATAATCTCTTTTTCTGTTTTGCAATTATTTATACCAGAAACGCAGGTTGCTTCCAGATAATGTTCTTGAAGCGATCACTTCAGTTCCAGATAAGTAAGTAGACTATTGTTAAACAAATCACTTTATAAATGTATAGAATATATTTATGAAGTGCAAAGATAATCTTTGAAGATAGGTTACCTATTTAATGTATGTAATCTGTCTCAGCTTGTAAAATTAATCAAAATGTTGCACAGTTGTCCTGTTTCTTTCTAATTCTGAGTAGTAAGCATTGCCTTTTAAAAACAATTGTTTGTTCCATTACTTACACAATTGATCAAGAAAATTGCTGTCATTTTTGTGAAAAATTTGGATTTTTTTTAACCTATTTTTCTAATTAACCTGTTCTGAGATGTAATTGCACATCTCTGGAGAAGGAGGGACTTCAACTGGTCAAGGGTAGGGGCATCATTACCACTGCACCACAGGAGGGCCCATGTGAATAATTTGAAAAGCCAGCAATTACTTGCTCAGTAACTGTTAGGAATAGAGTCATAGAGATGTACAGCATGGAAACAGACCCTTCAGTCCAACTTGTCCATGTTGACCAGATATCCCAACCCATTCTAGTCCCACCTGCCAGCATCCGGCCCATATCCCTCTAACCCCTTTCTATTCATATACCTACCCAGATGCTTTTTAAATGTTGCAATTATACCAGCCTCCAGGACTTCCTCTGGCAGCTCAAACTCCATCTGCCACTTCTCAGCCCATTGGCCCATCTGATCAAGATCTCATTGTAATCTGAGATAACCTTCTTCACTGTCCACTACACCTCCAGTTTTGGTGTCATCTGCAAACTTGCTAACTATACCTGTTATGCTAACATCCAAGGTGATTTGTATTTTGTGAAACTGTAATAACGCAATCAATGTCCAGATCACAGGTTTGATTGAGAGTCTGAGCTTAGTTTGCTAAACATGAACATGTTAGGTAAGCCTCAGTCTGACTGAATTAGATTTGAGAAAGTAGGATCAAGTGTGTTGTTGAGGCTGTTTGAGTACATAATGATAAGTTCTGGTTTATTTTTTATTTTCTGCCACCTTTTGTTGTGTATTATATCTTCTAAAAGCATAAAGTTAATATCTGAATTTATTACAAATAACATGTTTGTTCTAAACTCTAATCACTCCACCACTCTTTAATATTATGGTTCTAGTTAAAACTGCATGACTACATAGAACAATTAATAAAACATCCCAAGGCTCTTCACAGGGCGTGATGGAGTAAAATATGAGACTGCACCACACAAGGCGATTTTGGGTCAGTTAACCAAAAGCTTGGTCAGTGCAGTACCTTTTGAAGACTGTCTTGAAGGAAGGAATTCCAGAGTTTATGGTTGAGGTAGTTGAACACTTGGCCACCATTGACAGATTGATTAATATCAAGTATGTTTCAAAAGCCAGAATTTTGATAGTGTAGATATTTTCAAATAAAGTTGGGCAGTAGGTTACCAAAATAGACTGGTGAGATGACAAAGGAATTTTAAAACAAAGATAAGCATTTTGAAGTCCAGGTGTTGCTCAGCAGCCACTATTGTAAGGTCAGAACGCACAGGTGACAGGTGAATGAACGTGATACCAGTTAAGACGCAGGGAGCAAAGTTTGAAATGTCATCAAGTGGAATTTGGGAGACCACAGGCGTAGAAGTAACAAAGGCACAAGTACCAAGTAGATGAGTTGTTTAACTACCTTCTACTTTTGCGAGTTCTTCACATTTAACTTAATTAAAAGTTAACAAAGTGCATGTAAATATTGATTGAATGATTTTAAATCTTAAATTTCCCTGATGGAGAAAAATAAACTCCCAGAAAACTGCTGTACCATTTCACTTATCTAAGTGCTTTGGTTTGAAATGTCAATTCACTGTACATTGTCAAAGTTTTCAAATGATGAATTTAGAAATTAGGTTTTATTAGATTTGTGCCTATTTTGAATACAGGCATAATTCTGTTACTGCTACAGAGTCCTATATATAAAATTTTAAATAAGATAAAATCTGATTGGTCCAGACTCTGTTAGTTTTGTAACTCAAAATATTCCAGAAAATGCAGAATTTGTTTGGCTGCTGTGTTTAATCCTGAATGGTGTAATACTGTAAAAATGGATCTAACCTGTTCAAATTTATATTCTTTTAAAGTCATTGAAATTTTGCTGTTTCTCTAATCTCATGTCTGACACACAGTCAATTTGATTTATTTCTTGAAAACTATTTTTATCGCCATCTGCCCAGAAATATGATTCAGTTTGTTTGACTCTGGTTCTAGTTTTAATGAGGTAAAACTACATCATAAAAATTATAATTGCAGTAAGACTTACAATAAAGATACCCAATAATGAAAACAAAATTTATGTTCTCCATTCAGTTAAGTTGTTAGTTTGGCTCAGTGGATAAAATTCTTTATTCGCAGCAAAAGCTGAAGCCCAACTGCAGAATTGAACATATGGGCTGATGTTTCAGTACAATGTGGAGGGAAGGCTAAATTACCAGAAGTGCTTTTTTTTAAGATACTTAAAGTCAGTGTATTTTGGGTGGCTCCATGAATATTGCTAGAATATTAATACCATCCAAAATGACACACCAATTTGTTTGGATGTAACCAAAACCACATCAGAGAAAGTCAGTAATTTTACATTTTTAAGGGGGAAAAAAAGGACCCATCTTCCCATTCAGGTGGAAGAAAAATAACCTTGGCACTAGTGGGAAAAAACTGAGTTTTCAAACCTGACCAACATTCCTGTCTCCACTAATACGTGCTTCAATTGGGTACTCATTTGCTGACATACTTTCTGCACTTTGATTTGGAAGTGCCAGTGTTGGACTGGGGTGGACAAAACTAAAAATCACTCAATACCATCTTATAGTCCAACAGGTTTATTTGGAAGCACTAGGTTTCAAAGCACGCTGCTGCTTCATCATGTGGTTGTGAAGCAGGATCATAGGACAGAGACAAAAGGTGTTTGTTATAAAACCTTAAATTATCTTGAGAATGTGACTTAAAAGAAGTTCTGGGATTTACATATTAAAGAACTGAAACCAGCAAGGGTCTGTATTTAGAGTAATGCTGGAAAAGTACAGCAGTTCAGGCATCAGGAATGAAGGGCTTTTGCCCAAAACGTTGATTTTCCTGCTCCTTGGATGCTGTCTGAACTGCTGTGCTTTTCCAGCACCATTCTAATACAGAATCTGGTTTCCAGCATCTGCAGTCATTGTTTTTACCTAGTTGATTGAAACCAGCAAACCCATTCTAAAAGATGAAAGACTTAAAAATCTAAGTTTGTTCAATATATTGTTTCAGCTGCATGACACTGTAATCTTTTGATATAAATTCTGTGTCTTATGATCCTGCTTCACAACCACCTGATGAAGAAGCAGCGCTTCCAAACCTAGTACTTCGAAATAAACCTGTTGGACTATAACCTGGTGTTGTGATTTTATTTTTAAACTTTCTGCACTTCGGCCATCCAGTTTGACTGTGCCATGTTGACCATATTTCTTAAGTCACCCATTGTTTGTAAAATGCTTTGGACTATTCCAAGTTATGATGAGATGGCATACAAATGCATACAAAAGCATCAAGCTTTATGCATGATTAATAGCAACTGAGAAACATCCTCGTTCTGCTTACTATCCATCCCAAAAATGTTATACAGAAAAACAGCTTCACCTTTGAAGAACACACAAGGTTTGAGATGTTTTCAACTTTTAATTTCAGTTTTTAACTATTCAAGTAATTAATACTTTTTTCTGAAGTTTGCACTGTATGCTGCAGAACCCCAGAAGTATGATGAATCGTGTACTGAACAGTTTGCTTTGCCTTCTAGGAATAACCAGACACCTGACTCGAGTAAAGAAGGTAGAACGTGCTTTTTGCCATTCAGTTGCATTTCTGATACATTATATAACTAATTTTTTTCAATGATTTGAGACTCTTTCACATGGAAACTGACTGACTGACTGTTTTTGTTCTGATGCTTTGGTGCTGAAGACCTCCAACAATAAATGAATTTTTATTGTCAGCCCCACACATCCAAATTAAAGTTTTGAATATGGCAACCTGTCATGTCCTGATATTTTTGAACTATAAGCATATTGAGGTTGCTCTGATTTGTAAGAAAGTGGGTTATGATGTCTAACACAGGACTAAACTATTGGTAACCTGCCTCTACACTTGTCCTATTGTGCTGTTAATGGAATAAAATTAATTTTCTTTATCTTTTCATGCACGATGTCCATTATGTACAATCAACAGTTTTAATGCTGAGTTGAATTACTGAGGTAAAAGTGGAACTAATACAAAATATTGTGAAGGAGAATGATTTATTGTAAATGTTAGATGAATATATTGTGTAGAAGAAAGTGAGGACTGCAGATGCTGGAGATCAGAGCTGAAAATGTATTGCTGGAAAAGCGCACAGGCAGCATCCAAGGAGCAGGAGAATCGACGTTTCAGGCATAAGCCCTCATTCCTGAAGAAGGGCTTATGTTGCGCTTTTCCAGCAACACATTTTCAGCATTAGCTATCAAAGCCAATATCCTGAAATTCCCTCCCTTGAACTTCGCTGACTCTTGTCTTTTACAATCTCCTTAAAATTTGCCTCTTTGACTCTTTAATATCGCCTCCTATGCCATGGTATTAATTTTTGTCTGATCACACTTCTGTGGAGTATATTGCAATCTTTTCTTCTAAGTGGAACTGTTACATACATGAGATGGCTGAGAAGAATTCCTTGATTTTTGATTAATTAGTTTGTGCCCTCTGTGACTAAAATGATTAATGATATGTTAGCGAAGATGAATATTTTACAAAGGAAAAGTTGTGGCGCTCCCATGTTAAGGTAATAACAACCCCGTACTGTTGGTACTGAACATCGTGAATTTCAAAGGTCCCATGTTTAATACCCAGTCTGGGTACCTTTCTCAGATAACATTAAATCAAAATGTCTAAAAATGTCATGAAGTTTTGAACAGTATGCCAGTATAAATTGAGGCATTTAGTGTGGATAAAGGAATGTTCAGTTCCATCTGGCGCTAAATGTTGCAGTACCTTGCCTTGATCGGTATCTGGAAATGTGAACTGGACCATTTTCAGCTTTGATGCTATCTTGCAACCTCAAGGGTCACCCAAATTTTGTAGATGAGGTTATTTTTAATTGTGTTGATATATTTTGGTTTTGTCTACAACATTTATTTTGTTTAAATTTGTTTTGCTTCATTTTAGGTGAAGATTGTCATTCAGTGCAGCACGCTGAGGAAGATAGTGGATTGGAGGAAGATGTTGAGGAATGCGTAAATACCAGGTAACTGACACCAAAATCTAGCTTGGTTTAGTCAAAGATTAATTAATGATCTGAGGAAATAGTTTACATTTCTGAATTTGATTTATTCCACAACCATATTATCCTGGCCACTAATTTAGGATAAACAGGTTAATGTTACACAAAAGAAGGTGAATCTCATATCAAGAGGAAGAAGAAGGTTTTTGTTAGAATGAGATGTGAAGTCTCAGAGCGCGTGAGAGCTACACGTTAACCAGGAAAGACCTAAAGAGAGAGCTAAGAGCCAGGAGGGACATGAGAAGTGTTTGGCAGATAAGATCAAGGAAAACCCTAAAGCTTTCTATCGCTATATAAGGGATAAAAGAATGACTAGAGTAAGATTAGGGCTAATCAAGGACAGGGAAGTTGTGCAAGGATTCTGAGGAGATGGGGGGAAGCGCTAAATGAATATTTTTCCTCAGTATTAACATTGGAAAAAGACAATATTGTCGTGGAGAATACTGAGATACAAGCTACTAGACTAAATGGGACTAAGTTGCACAAGGATGAGGTTTTAGCAATTCTGGATAGTGTGAAAATAGACAAGTCCCTGGGCCGGATGGGATTTATCCTAGGATTCTCTGGGAAGCCAGAGAGGAGATTGCAGAGCCTTTGGCTTTGATCTTTGTCGTTGTTGTCTACAGGAATAGTGCCAGAAGACTGGAGGATAGCGCATGTTGTCCCCTTGTTTAAATAGGGGAATAGAGACAACCCTGGTAATTATAGACCAGTAAGCCTTACTTCAGTTGTGGGTAAAGTGTTGGAAAAGGTTTTAAGAGATAGGATTTATAATCTTCTAGAAAGGAATAAGTTGATTAGGGATAGTCAACGCAGTTTTGTGAAAGATATGTCATGCTTCAGAAACCTTATTGAGTTCTTTGAGAAGGTGGCGAAACAGGTGGATCAGGGTAAAGTGGTTGATGTGGTGTATATGGATTTCAGTAAGGCGTTTGATAAGGCTCCCCATGTTAGACTATTGCACAACACACAGGAGCATGGGATTGAGGGTGATTTAGTGGTTTGGATCAGAAATTGGCTAGCTGAAAGAAGGCAGAGGATGGTGGTTGATGGAAAATGTTCATCATGGAGTTCAATTACTAAAGGTGTACGGCAAGGAACTGTTTTGGGTCCACTGCTGTTTGTCATTTTTATAAATGACCTGGATGAGGGTGCAGAAGGGTGGGCTAGTAAATTTGGAGATGGCACTAAGGTTGGTGCAGTTGTGGGAAGGATGTTTCGGGCTACAGAGGGACATAGATAAACTGTAGAGCTGGGCTGAGAGGTGGCAAATAGAGTTTAATGTGGAAAAGTGTGAGGTGATTAACGTTGGAAGGAGCAACAGGAATAAAAAGTACTGGGCTAATGGTAAGATTCTTGGTAGTGTAGATGAGCAGAGAGATCTTGGTGTCCATGTACATCGATCCCTGAAAGTTGCCACCCATTTGTTAAGAAGGTATACGGTGTGGTAGCTTTTATTGGTAGATGGATTGAGTTTTGGAGTCACGAGGTCATGTTGCAGCTGTACAAAACTCTGGTGTGGCCACACTTGGAGTATTGTGTACAGTTCTGGTCACAGCATTATCGGAAGGATGTGGAAGCATTAGAAAGGATTCAGAGGAGATTTAATAGGATGTTACCTGGTATGGAGGGAAGATCATATAACGAAAGGCTGAGGGACTTGATGCTGTTTTCGTTTGAGAGAAGAAGGTTGAGAGGTGACTTAATTGAGACATATCAGATAATCAGAGCGTTGGATAACGTGGACAGTGAGAAGCTTTTTCATTGGATGGTGATGGCAAACTTGAGGGGACATAGCTTTAAATTGAGGGGTGATAGATATAGGACAGATGTCAGTGGTAGTTTCTTCACTCAGTAGTAGATTCACCAACTTTAAGGGCATTTAAATTGTCATTGGATAAACATATGGATGAAAATGCAATAGTGCAGGTCAGGTGGGCTTCAGATTGGTTCCACAGGTCAGCGCAACATCGAGGGCTGAAGGGCCTGTACTGCACTCTGATGTTCTATGTTAAAAGTAAGTCGGGATGAGAAATTTCCTGTTGGCATGTTGGAAATCTGTCATTTCAAATGTATGTTCTGCCCTTTTGGGGGCTGATGTGAGGCTTAAATGATAATTGTAACTGCTAATCAGTGGCAGTGGGTTCTGAATATAGAGTTTTGGTTGGATCAGGAGTGAATGAGGAAAATACTCCTCCAGTCACATAATCCCTCTTTCTCCTGTGCTTTCTGCACCAGTCCCTGTAATCACAGGTTCTCTCTCTCCCACTGAGATTTTGTTTCTGGAGAAGCTACAGGAGGCCAAGAAAAAGATTGAAGGCGAAGGAGCAGGCATGCTGCATTATGAAACTGACCCATTCAGTCTCTTTAACTCTCGATAATTTGGTACAGGAGAAGCAGCAGAAAAATAAGAAAGCTCAAAACCCAGTAACGGCGCTCCCTGACAATGTCTTCAAGGGCAGCAATCATTCTTGCTTCTCCAGAGTCAGAATCTGTGATTGCTATTCTTGAAGACATTGTCAGTTTGGCTGCTTCTAGCTTCGTTTTTGGGTTTTGAGCCAGTTTCGAGCTTTCTTATTTTTCTGCTTCTCTTCCACTCTTGATCATTTGGTACAGGAGGAGACTGAATGGGTCACCCCCATAATGCAGTGTTCCTGCTCCTTATTCTTGGTTCTTGTGGCACCTCCAGAGACAGAATCTATAATTGGAGGAGTAACTGTGAGCTGTGATTGGAGAAGTTGCAGCAGTGGAGTTACAGATCTATATCTATTCCTTCTGTTATCATTGTCCCTGCAGTCAAACTATTATTGTTTTTCTGCACTTGCTGAGACAGTTGCAGTTGTCCAGTCGTTGTATAAGCTGATATATATGGGTGATATTTTTGCATCCATCTTTGATTTCTTTTGGGCTATTTGTGAGGCTTTGAAGCCAAATTTTGCCAGATGCCCTCGTTTATTCTTAACTATACTTTGGAACTCTCCCATTTATCAGTAGGTGAGATTTTTTTTGCATTTTTATATTTCCTGTTCAGTTTGATGTTGTCTTTTATTTAGTTATCAATAGCTGTTGTTGTTTTGGAAGGCAAGTTTGTCTAAATCTAGAATCTTAGCATTTCACCTTTCCCTTTCAAAAAAATGCATTTAGCTTGATCATAAAATGCTATTGGGTAACTTCACGTGTGGCTGTTAACTATATAAATATAACTTATGATTCATGAATGAATTCCGTATGAGATGCTTTCTCGCTGTTTCTTGACTGTAGTATTACTGTAGAGTGTCCTGAATGATCAAAAATGTATTACCTTTCTGCCGTGAGCCTGGTGCTTTCTTAGTTCTAATCATAACGTTTCCTTGCCCATTTCTCATTGATTTTCTTTTATCAGTGAATTGAGTTTATCTTTCATCAGTAAGGCTCTACCCTCCCCACCCAAAATCACCATTCCTCCTCATCTTTCCTTCTTACTATCTGATGTATTTACTTCCTAGGCTTGATCGTTTTGTCACCTTATCTTAGTAAGGCTACCACATCATATCCGCCCAAGATGAATTTGTACCTGTTACTCATTGTTCAAGCTCTCGTTGTATAAGAACAATTATTTGGACTACACACCTACACCTGTGCTTTTGTTCTAATGTGTTACTTACACTGTTTCATTTCTCTCTTCATTTAATTACTTTGCATCTTTTAGTTTTGTCTTTATTTGTAGTGACGAAACCACAACCACAATTTTAGACTCTTCTACTCATGTTCTCTTGATTTTAAACAATTATTAACAGCACCTGACAATTGTCCATCATTTACCAACTGAAAGTTCTCATAACTACCCTAACTAATCTTCCACTGGAATTCCGAGTTCCAATATAGTCCTCCTTTCAGTCTAGTTCAGCCTTGTTCTAATATTTTATGCCAGTGCCCCATGAACTTCTGGAACTTCTTTTTCCTGTATCACTTACTCCCACTGCATGTTTATATCTCTAATCTGATTATCCCTGTTCCAATTTGCAAATGGTTTGTGTATGTCCTTTTGGGAAGGAAACTATCCTTAGCTGTCACGTGACTCCAGAACCACTGAACTGCCCTCTGGGATAGGTAGTAAATGTTGGCCTAGCTAGTGCCACCCTCATTCCATGAATAAAGAAAAAATCCTGATACTCCTGTTTACAGAGCCCCATGCATTCTGTTCTCTATGTTGTTAACCAAAACAAGGATCACAACATAAGAGTCATGGAGATGTACAGCACCGAAACAGACCCTTCAGTCCAACTCATCCATGACAACAAGATATCCCAACCCAATCTCGTCCCACCTGCCAGCACCAGGCCCATATCCCTCCAACCCCTTCCTATTCATATACCCATCCAGATGCCTTTTAAATGTTGTAATTGTACCAGCCTCCACCTTTCCTCTGGCAGCTCATTCCATACATGTACCACCCTCTGTGTAAAAATGTTGTTCCTTAGGTCTCTTTTATATCTTTTCCCCCCCTCACCCTAAACCTATGCCCTCTAGTTTTGGACTCCCAAACCCCAGGGAAAAGACTTTGCCTAATTATCCTATCCCTGCCCCTCAGCCGCCGGCGCTCCAGGGAAAATAGCCCATAGCCTATTCAACCTCTCCCTATAGCTGAAATCCTCCAACCCTGGCAACATCCTTGTAAATCTTTTCTGAACCCTTTCAAACTTCACAACATCCTTCCGATAGGAAGGAGACCAGAATTGCACGCAATATTCCAACAGTGGCCGAACCAATGTCCTGTACAGCCGCAACATGACCTCCCAACTCCTGTACTCAGTACTCCGACTAATAAAGGAAAACATACCAAACACCACCTCCACTATCCTATCTACCTGAGACTCCACTTTCAAGAAGCAATGAACCTGTACTGCAAGGTCTCTTTGTTCAGCAACACTCCCTAGGACCTTACCATTAAGTGTATATGTCTTGCTAAGATTTGCTTTCCCAACATGCAGCACCTCACATTTATCTAAATTAAACTCCATTTTCCACTTCACAGCCCATTGGTCCATCTGATCCAGGTCCCGTTGTACTGTGAGGTAACCTTGTTCACTCTCCACTACATCTCCAATTTTGGTGTTATCTGCAAACTTACTAGCCAAACCTCTTATGCTCACATCCAAATTATTTACATAAATAATGAAAAGTAGTTGACCCAGCACCGATCCTTGTGGCACTCCACTGGTCACAGGCCTCCAGTCTGAAAAACAAACTGGATCTTTTCTGTCTTTCTCTAATATTCACCTCACCTGGTACCAGTTGTGTTATGCCAACTGTACTATTACAAAACTACAAGATTGGGCATCCATTACATGCTATGGGCCATCAACTACAGCAAAAGCATTCTCCACAGTCTGAAACCTCAAGGCCCAGCATATCCCCCACTCAACTATTATCACCAAACCATGGGATCAACCCTAATGCAGGAGGGCAGGCCAGGAGCAACACCAGGCATACCTTAAAATGAGATGTCAACCAAATGAAAGTACCAAACAGGACTACTTACATGCCAAACAGTGTAAACAACAAATAGTATACAGAACAATCCCACAAATCAATGGCTCACACAAGCTCTGCAGTGATCAAGCTGAGCACCTGCTCACTGATGCCCAGTTTGGATTCCGCTAGGGCCACTCATCTCCTGACCTTGTTACAGCCCTGATTCAAAAGAGCAGAATTCCAGAGATGAAGCGAGAATGACAGCTGTTGACATTAAGGCCACATTCAACCGATTGTGGAGTCAAGGAGCCCCACCATTACTGGAATCAGTGGATAGCCAGGGCAGACTCTCCACTGGTTGCAGTCATATATGGCAGATAGGAAGATGCCTTTGGTTGTTGGAGGTCAGTCATCTCCGCTTCAGAGTATCTCTACGAGAGTTCCTCAATGTAGTGAGCTAGGCCCAACCACCTTCACTTTCCCTCAAACAGCAGGTC
This sequence comes from Chiloscyllium plagiosum, assembly GCF_037043375.1. Taxonomy (NCBI): domain Eukaryota; kingdom Metazoa; phylum Chordata; class Chondrichthyes; order Orectolobiformes; family Hemiscylliidae; genus Chiloscyllium; species Chiloscyllium plagiosum. The sequence continues at coordinate 48,295,759 of NW_028270172.1, read as the reverse complement.
AGAAGTGGGGATGTTTGCTGCTGATTATGCAACATTCAGCACCACTTGTGACTCCTCAGATACTGAAACAGTCCATATTTAAATACAACACTACTGGACAATGTCCACGCTTGGACTGACAACTGGCAATTAACATCTCGCACCATTGCAAATGGCAGGCAATGCTCATCTTATAAGAAACAATCTAACCACAACCCCTTCATATTGAATGGTGTTACTATCACTGAATCCCCCACTATCAACACCCTGGGAGTTATCATTGACCAGAAACTCAACTGGACTTCCCACATAAACACACTGGCTGCAATAGCAGGTCAGAGGCTAAGAATACGGCGGTGAGTAACTTACCACCTGACTCCTGAAAGCCTGTCCACCATCTCCAAAGCATAAGTCAGGTATGTGACAGAATACTCCCCACTTGCCTGGATGAGTGCAGCCTCGACGGCACTCAAGAAATTTGACACCATCCTGGACAAAGCAGCCCACTTGATTGGCACTGCATCCACCAGCATTCACTCCCTCCATGGTCAACAGCAGCAGTGTGTGCTATCTACAAGATGCACTACAGAAATTCACCAAAGATCCTCATACAGCACCTTCCAAACCTACGACCACTTCCTTCTAGAAGGACAAGGGCAGCAGATACATGGGAACACCACCACCTTCAAGTTCCCCTCCAAATGACTCATTATCCTAACTTGGAAATATATTGCCGTTCCTTCACTGTCACTGGGTCAAAATCAGACAATTCCCTCACTAATGGCATTGTGGGTCAACCTTTAACAGTTGAATTACAGCTGTTCAAGAAGGTAGCTCATCACCACCTTCTGAAGGGCAACTAGGGACGGGCAATAAATGCTGGCCAGCCAGCGACACCCACATCCCACAAAAAATGAATTGAAAAACAAATTATTTGCAGAAATTGCTGAGTTTCTCCAACAATCTTTGTTTTTGTTTGTATGAGAAGGTCTAGGTGTATCAAGTAGTAAGTATAGTAGAGGAGGGTAGAGAAAAGAAATGTGAGAGCTAAAGAGTAATGGACAATTCCCAAAGCAAACTACATTGGCTATCTTCCAGTCTTCTGGTATCTCTCCTGTGGCCAGGAAATAATTGAAAATTATTGCAACACCCTTTTTTTCCAATTTCCTCCCTTGCCTCATGCAACAGCCTGGGATACATTTCATCTTCCCCCTGGGTACTCATCTACTTTTAAGCCTGCCAGATTACTCAGAACTTGGTGTCTGTAAATGCTAATTTCTTTAAGTATATCACAGTCATTCTCCCTGATTTCTATACTCATATCAACCCTCACAAGGGAATACCAATACAAAGTATTTATTTAGAACCCTACCTGTGTCCTCTGGCTTCATGCACAAATTACCACAATGGTTCTTTATGGGCACTACGCTTTCTTAGTTGAGAATGTGATGCTGGAAAAGCACAGCTAGTCAGACAGCAGCCAAGGAGCAGAGAATCCATGTTTTGGGCTACAGCTCTTCATCAGGAACGATAAAAGCCTCATTCCTGATGAAGGGCTTTAACTCGAAACGTCAATTCCCCTGCTCCTCAGATGCTGCCTGACTGGCTGTGCTTTTCCAGCACCACACTCTTGACTCTGATCTCCAGCATCTGCAGTCCTTATTTTCTTATACTCTTCCTTAGTTTTTTTTATCTTTAATGTACTTTTGAAATAACTTGGGATTTTCCTTTATTTTACCTCCCATTATGCTTTCATGCCCACTTTTTATTATTCTTATTTCCTTTTTAGGTTTCTGCCTTGCGCATTCTGTCTGCATAAGAGTGAGGGTTATGATTCACAAAGATTTATAGTGTAGACATTAATTACATTGCTTTAGTATTTTTGTGTTCTGCTAAAGTTACAGTATTTGTAATAAATTGTCAATTTTTGTTATAAACTTAGTGTCCAAGATCTGTTAGTCGTGCAGTCTAGTTGAAAACCATTGGACAGTTTGAAGGGTCAGTGAGTGTTTTAACTGCAAATCCAATGATTTGATTTGTTATCCGTACCATAACACTAAACATCAAAACAATGCTTACTGCCTCTAGTTTACATGGACTATTGTAAAGAATGGAGGGAAAAGGTTGTACCTCCTTCCATATTTGTGTTGTATGTTCAAACCTACACTCTATCCTGCTCTCTTATAACAATTACATGGTGCAATTAATTTGATCTATTAAAAAAGATTCACTATATAGTTTTTACTTTGTTTACACTATCATTCTCTTACAGATGGAAGAAGAGTTATATGGCCATTTGTTTAAAGGACCTAGGGCAAACAAGCCAGCAGGTCGAAAATGCCAAAGCTTTCATTAATTATCGACTATATGGACCAGGCAGCAGGAGAAGCAGTGGTAACTCTTATTTTTGTAGCTTGTTCCAGAATTTCAGTCTTTCATTCGCCTTTCATGCCTCTTAATAATGTTTCTGATGTTTTATGTTTTTAAACAACAGTCAATGAATACTTCTCCCTTGAAAACAAGAAAGCTGAAAAGAAAAAAGCTGCAATATTGTTTGTCAATAAATCCTAGGGTAAGAAATCTTAACATAATCCATAAATGGTAACTCTAAAGTGATAGTTGCATAAATGCAGAAATTAGGCAAGTGTGTAGCAAAAACAAATACTAATGGTTGATTTTAACTTTTATGTAGGTCGGAAGAGGCAGACAAGCACCTGTCAGAAAAGTAGAGACTGTGTGTTAGCGATTATTTCCTGCAACAAAATGTTCTGAATGCAATAAAGGGACAAGCAATATTGGATTTAATTCGTAACCTAATTGTACATGAACATTTATCAAATAGTGATCATAACATGATCAAGTTCACTGTAATGTTTGAAAGTGATCATCTTCTAGATTTTAAATCTAGGGAAGGCCAACTTTAATGAGATGAGAGCCTGTTTACGGTAAACTGGGAAAATCTGCTGCTTGAGTATTGTTGGAGCTGCACTTATCCAGACAAATATTCCACCTTATCCATGATGATACGCCTTGTAGACGCATGACAGGTTTTGGAAGTCACGATATGAGTTACTCTCCACAGAATTCCCAGCCTCTGCTCTGCCATTATAGTCAATGGTAATCCCAAGAATATTGATAGTGAGAAATTTAGTGATGCTACTGCCGTTTCATCTCATGGGGAGATAATTAGATTCTCTCTCATTATGTTGGTCATTTCCTTTTATGATGCAGATCTTATTTGTCAGTTAACTGCCCAACCCTCAATGTTGCCCAGTCTTGCTGCATGTGAATACAACCTGCTTTGTTATCTAAGGAATTACAAGTGGCACTGAACATCATTGCAATCATCAGCAAGCATCCCCACTTCCTAGCTTGTGGTGGAAATATTGTAATTGAAAAAACAGCTGAAGATGGTTGGGTTTCAGGTACTACTCGGAGGAGTTCTTGCAGTGATATCCTGGTACCCCTGGGTGTACCAAAACTGAGGATCACTGAGTGGTTTGTTGCTAAGTGTTGCTTGATAGCACTGATGAGAACATTGTCTATTTCCTTGATTAAGAGAGTGGACTGAGGGGTTGGTTAATGGCTGGGCTGGATTGTCCTGCCTTTTGTGGACAGGGCATTCATGGACAATTTCCTACATGACTGAGTCGATAGGAACAGGAGTAGGCTATTCAGCCTGCACTGCCATTTGGTGCGATCCTGGCTGATTGAACTCTTCAATTCCTTTTCTCCATCCCGTCTCAAACATTTTAACCTGCATTCACCTTGTCAACCCATTAAATATTTTGTAAATTTCAACGAAATTATCTTCCATTCTTTGAAACTTGAGTGAAAACAGGCCCAGTCGCCCACCTTCTTTTCAAAGGACAGTCCTACCATCCCAGAAAATAGTCTGGTGAACCTTCATTGCACTACTTCAGGAAAGATGTTATTGCCATAGAAATAAGGAGACCCAAAGATGCCCACAGTACTCCAGCTCCTACACAATTGAAGCAAAGCATCAATGCTGCTGTACTTGAATCCCCTTGCAATAAAGGCTAACATTATCTTTCCTAATAGCTTGATGGATCTATATGTAAGATTTCAGTTTCTTATCTGCAAGAACACCTAGGTCCCTTTGAACATTCAACTGAAGTGTTATTCCTTCTCTGATTGCATGGCAAGGTATTGTCAGTGTGGTCTGGTCCTCCTCCCACTCCTGATACCAGATCCCACAAGTTGACACCTCATTTTATATGTGGTGTTCCTGGCATGCCATCATGTATCCTTCATTGTACAAGGACTTCACAATAACGTTAGCATGGAGGATCTGATAGATTATAAAGTTTGTGGTTGAATATAAATCTGCTCCTGGTGGCCTAAGTATCTCATGACATCCAATTAAAGTAGCTAGATTTGTTTGAAATATGTCGCATTTAGGTAATGACAGTTCCACACAAAGTAATATCTTCTCAGAACGAAGACAGCTTTGTCCCTGCAAGGATAGAGCTGTTGTCACTTGCTAATGCTGTGTAAACAAATGCATCTCCTGTTGTGGACCCAGTCCAGCAACTTTGCCGTTAGAATCCAACCAGTTTGGACCGGTTACTCCATTACTGGTCAGTCTTGGGGATGGATGAAGTCCCCCATACACATTATGTTCTGTGCCTCTGCCATCCTCCCGTATTTCTACCAAATTGTGTTAAACATTGAGAAGAACAGTCATCAGCTGAGAGGGATTTGATGTGCTATGTTAAAAGCAAAGATAATTAATTGCTTCCTTCTCCTATTGCAGCACTCGATAGAAACAATTCCCTCTGCACATCTCAAGTTGTTTCCTAATGGTACCAATGTCACTGTAGGAGAGAGTAAATACAAATTACATGATGGCTTTACAAGTGTGACCATAAACCTGTCATTTTAATTTTCAGTCCCCACTCTGACCTCTGACAGTGTAGGAAACAAAGTACAGAGTGAGGCTGAAGATTCAGCACTTTATCTTTAAAAAGCTGTAAGTCATCTAATTAAGACTTAAAATTGATTTCAACAATTTCAGATAAATTCTAATCCCATTTTAGACAATTTTGGGGCAGTTCATTGTGCTATTTCTTTAGCATTTAATCTCTTCTGTGACCCATCATTTGTTACACCATGTCACCATCTTGTTTTTACATTGAATTATTGTTTTGGTCATTTAAACTTGTATTGCACGTTACCATGGACCTTATCTTCTGTTCTCTGGACACTTGGAAAGGTTTATATTTGCATGTGTAGCACGTTTGTGCAACTCTGCCAGTTTAAAAAAAACAGGATAGCACCCAATTGAAGTACAATAAATACAGTTTGAAATCTTGGCCTTAATTTTGTTCTGAAACAAAAAACTTGCATTTACCTTTCACACCATTGTCTCTTCCAAATGTTGCAACCTGTGGATACTAGAGATGTATGAAGGTTGTTGATAAATCAGATTAAAGGATCATGTCTGGCACACAGATTCTAAATTGTACATATTTTGTCTAATTTATATTTTCCACAGTGGGAAATATGGATAAGATTAAGAAAGTGAGATGAAAGTTTATTAAAATTAGCATGAGATTTTTAGAATTTTAAGTGAATTAAATTTGTTACATTTTCAGCAGGGTAGAAGTTGCTTGTAAGTAGTTACCACCTCCATGTGTTCAGATCTGTGTCATTTCTTTCAGCTTTTGTTTTACTGCAGAGCTAGTGGCCAAGTATAGTTGCAGTCATTTCAGTACTAAGCCTGTTGAATGAGAACTGGAATTGTTTATTCTGTGAATGAAATATATAGATTGCAACTTCTGCATTTGTATATTTAACTGTATTGTGTAGATGTTGCTCTGTCATTTCCTAATATAACATCATTGTTTTCTTCATTTGTATGTCCCAAGGAGTTTTTAATATTGCTTTTTAATTGAAATAACTTTTTTTAGAAGCGTAATGAAAGCAAGTTTTGCAAGGATTTGGATTCAGATTCACCGTCTGGGAACGAGGGAATGGACCTATTGAGAAAATGGGAGGTCTCTTGGACTGGAAACACTCTGGACATCAATTAATTCAGCAGATTAATGCTAACCTTGAAACTATTTGTTTGCAATTTCTCCTGTAATATGATAGTTAAGTTTGTTAATTTGATGCTGTGTTGTCATTATACTGTACAGCAGGTGTCAAAACTGTCTTGTGTAATGAAACATTTCTAATATTGTATGTTTTCTCCATTACATTAAATATTTAATGTTAAAAATAAGAGCCAGTGTGAAGCATTTAAGTTAAGTTGTAGAAAATATTAGAAGCTTAAACATTTTAGCCCAAGTTTAAAAACTAGTGGTTTAATTTGCAATCACAAATTTCAAAGTGAAAGGCTTAAAGAGGTTCACTGTTCTTGGAAGAAAACCAGCAACACCCACCTCCTGCATTTTTAACAATTAGTCAGCTCATTTGTAGAATATAAGTAGATCTGAATATTCTGAGTTTGCTTCCAAACTGAAGATTCACTTTAAAAAGTTAATTTCCTCTACTTATTACTCACAGTTGAATAGAATACCATGTAAGCCCAGCCCAACAGTTTTGGTAGTCTAGGAAAACAATGCTATTCCTCCCTTGCCTGGTAATTCTACCTTTATTTGCTTTGTTCATTTTGCATGCCAAGTAAAAATTATTTTTGAGTTCTTTCAATCTAGCAGAATTATAACATATAACCCTTTGCTTTTTACTTGCCTTACTTTCACAAGTGTTTGAGACAAAGTTTTGAAGTTGTTTCATGATAGTAGCCAGTCCGAGTCTCATGCAGCTTGGAAGAGCAACAGTATGTCTTTATTAATTTCAAACTTTAAAAAGCTACACTCCACTAGCAATGAAAATTCAGAAAGGTCTGCATTCAAAAAGAAAAAGATGGAAGACATCTTGGAAGTCATCATGAAATAGCATTGATCACTGCACAAATCTACAGCAAAATCCTTTGAATACCTAGGTTGAAATACTGCTGTCAACTCCAATATATTCAAAATACATTAGAACAATTTGGAGGCGAAGACCCAGTGCACATAAGTGAGGAAACTAAATATTGGATCAGGTTGCCTCAGGATCAAATAAACTATTACCACTGCAAAATTCAAAATTGTTCAATTTGTCCCATAATTCCACAAAACAGCCATTCCATTAATATTCCTGCTTGGTTACATTCAAATACTCAATTCTGCCTATTCTTTGCAATTTTGTATATTTTCCAAATGTTTAAGACTTTTCTCATAAGATCTAGGAGCGGAAGTAAGGCCATTCGGCCCACCAAGTCCACTCCGCTAAGACAGAATTGAAGATGGTCTTTCAGTCCTTTGAACCATTTTCATTGAGGTACCATCACTACAAAACAGCTTGCAGAAGCCAAATAGTATTTTGAGTCTTTGTAACCATCATCTATTTCTTCCCTGTTGGCAGGTCATGCAGATTTTTTTTTCCATTCATCTTCAGGGAAGTGAAATTCCTGAACTTGCTTGAGTCTCAAGTTCCACCAGAATGTGTCATACATAATCACATCTAGGTCATCTAAGTCTCCATACCGTAACTTAATCGCAGGTTCATTTCCCAACTTCTGCTCTCATCTCCTATTGGACACATTGGCATGTGTCAGCAGCTAAATACATTCTCACCGTCAAAGCAGTTTACAGCATCAAATTAACTGAGTTGACAAGTGTCAAATTGGAAACAAAGATATGGTGTTTTCAGAAACATTTTAAGTACTGTCCCTCAACTAAATGAGTTCTGAATAAGGGTTCATTGGAGCCACAAGGTTAACTGATTTCTCTTCACACATGCTGCCAGACCTGCTGAGCTTTTCCAGCATCCATAATTCTTTTGGTTTCTTTTATTTCGGTTGATACTATAATTCATGTATTCTTTATGTGAAACAGGTTTTTAAAATCTAATGTGAATGGGAGGTTCCTACTTTGACATTGCATTTGAAAAATGTAATAAATTGAAATACTGTATAGTACACTTAAATTAATTAGTATTGCACAAATTTAAATTAGATACCATTACATTTTTGTAAGAGTTATGGAGGTAGCATAGGCAACTTGGTTAAAGGATAAATTTTCAAATAGCAGACAAAGTGTCCAAATTTGCTATTGTATGATTGTTTCACTCCCATCAACTGAGTTAAAACAGTCTAATGAAAATTCATAGTGGTATGAAGTCTAAAATGATAAATGGCTCTTTCGTTTAACTTAAGCTTTAGCACTGCATTAAAGAATCAAAAAGTGTGGTGCTGGAAAAGCACAGCCAGTCAGATGGCATCCGAGGAGCAGGAGAATAGACATTTCGAGCATAAGCAGGAATAGCATTGAAGATTAAGCTGTTCGGGAGTACGTCTTGAATCTAGAAATGTAGTTCTGTGCCAAACTAACATTATCATCTTTAAAACCAGTCATACTTTTACAAAGTACCCAAATCCACCACAGACAAAAAAAATTGAGATATGCAGAATGCATATAGGAAGAGAAAACAGGGACAAAGAAATACCACTATGTTCTGATATGGAACAAATGGTATAGGCCTCAGTCACTAGGGCCTATTCCCTTGGTACAATATCCAACTACCACAAAAATGCCACATGGAGGGAGGCAGGTTTGGTTTTCTTAATTAGCTGAATTGTCACAGGGAATGGCCAAGTATGTGGCAATGACCCCAAGAGAACACTTTAAACAGGGGAACTGAAACATTACACTCCTGCCTTTCATCGGTCAAATTACAGCAAGTACAGACTTGGGCAAAATCGTCCTCTCTACCAGTGATTATATTGGTATGGTGCTAAAACCAATTTTAGATATCCATTCCTACCTCATTATTAATGCATTAGTATTAAGGCGCGAATGATGATAGGAACTCCGATTCATTGTCAGCTTGCATCAACTGCATAGAACGTACAGATAGTTACTCTCTAGACAAGAGGTGCTGAAAGATTAAGCCACGTCACTTTCCCCACCCAACCTTAAGCATTTATATTTGTTCAATGTATTCCCTTCATAAACCTACAAATGAACATTTTGGGGACCACACAATTTTATATCCAGTAAAATATTTCTGTAATAATTTATTACTACACATTGTTTCGTTGCAAATTTTCCTGGTTAAAAAGTTACAATGATAATCACCACAATTTTTACAGCAGGGTGGTCAGGAATAAAGGTTCATGGAACCAGTCTTCAATACAATATCATGAATTAAAATATACATTTTAAATAAACTTGGCATTTTTCACAATCTCAGGATGTCCCAAAGCGTTATACAGCTAAATATTGTGAAGTTATTTTCCTTACAAGGCAAAGTCCACGAACTGCACTGATATATGACCAGAACATCTACTTTTAGTAAAGTTGGCTGGGCAGTAACTATTGGCCAACATTAAAGCTAAAATTCTTTACAGTTGCAAGAAAAGCTGTTGGAAATAATAGTTCTGATTGTCACCACAATGACAAAAGTAACTTCAATTGATTCTTTTTGGATAAAGGGGAAATAAAAAATACATTCTTCTAAAGAGGAATGATGTAGGGTCATAACATACAAATCAGCCTGGCCTGCAATACATAGCTGATTTTAACAAAAAGTGTTTAAAATACTTGAATACTGTATTAAAAGTATTTGTTTTGAAGAATATACATTACAATAACTAGTGATCTGTGATGATTGCTAAGTCAACACCTAGCCTCAAACTTTATCCTTCAGAAAGTTTTGCGATTTATTGTGTGCACAATTTTTAAAAGTTTTCATTTTCAGCATGTAGACAATGCTATTTAACAAGTAAATAAACAGTACCCATTTCAATAGATTTAAATCTTTAATAGCTGATTAATTATGATTCATACATTTGTTTATTGCAGTATAGTACTCACTCAAGCACTGCTTAAAAATGCAGAGTGTACAAAGTTTAAATTAAGACATTGCAGATTTTGACTTAAGTATTTGGTTTAATATAAATAATGTCATTACCACACAATGTGTTGACAAGTACTTAACACTGTTATTTTACAATGGTTAAAATGATGGGTGTAGAATGTATTTCTCTGCATTTAAACAATGTTTGGAGAGAGGGCAGGGGAAACATGGAGAGCATGTGCACACAGACAACCTGGTGAGATTTAAAAAAAAAACACTGGGACCAACACGCTGCAATCGATCACAAGTGTTGAGACTGTCCATTCAACTCCTGAGTAATGAAGATTTACAATATGCTTGCGAGGGAAAAACAAATCACTCTCCCTCCATCCATCTATACTTAAAAGATCTACCAAATTACTCAAGCATTTAACTTTTTTGATGTACATCAGAGGGATGGAAAACATTTTTATCCATTTTGTATTAGACATGCTCACCATTGGGGATCCACTCACACAACAGCAATTTTAAATTTTGGTTTATCACAAAAGATACATTTTAATAAAGTACAAAAAACCTAGTTTTTTGGTTTTAATCTGTAACTAAATACTTTTATTCACACATTCTCACTTTAAATTTTGATTAAAGCACTTTTAATTTTTTTAGCCAATTAGTTTTTCTCCTCCAAATATTTAAGAATGAATGACACTGTCCCATATGATGGATAATTTATTTTAGCTGAAGTCTCAATCAGCCCAATTCAGATGAGAATCCTTTGACATGTTTGAGGAATTAATAAGGAAGCACAGTTATGTTCCACCAAAACAAATATACATACTACACTGTTACAACTCCTCCAGACATCGCTATAAAAAAATAATGCAAAACATGTCAATGAACTGTGCATATAAGTTAGAAAACAGCTGGACCATGCTGTAAACTAGGAAGCAGAAATAGAATGACATTTACAATCTGTCCCCAAAAAATCAATGGAAATTAAAAGTCAGTTTCCCTTGAGCAGACCTGGTTCTGAGAATGGTCACTATAATATTAAAGGTGGCTCTGGGATGAGCTGTACAAATGCATAGCTAGTGCAAATATTCTTCCACTGTGGCAAATGCACAAGAACCGATTCCCAATCGGGCCATCAGCTCCAAACACTTTGAAGCCTGCCCAATGGCGAGAGCAAGTGGGGGTTGCTTTGGCAGATTGTGAGACTCTGTAATAAGAAAGACAAAGTGAGTGTTGTTGTAACTTCAATCCACTGTTTCTGTACATTGAAATGACCAAATACCTGCAGATACACACTAATCTCTTATGCAAAATTAACATCTGCACATAACAGTTGAGGAAAACTAGTTATCCTTCTGATCATATTAAAAAAAAACATATCTATAACATTTTGTTTTTATTTAAGAAATAGTGACACAGAATCCTTTTGCATGTTTCTCCAAATAGAAGTTTGCATGACATGACCTCAATTTGAGTTAGAAGCTCCATTTTCAACACCTATTCCAAAACTTGATGGCAAAGTGAAAGATTATGACCAGCAGGACTCAAGTCTTCCAGGGGCAAGTCTTCTGACTGCATGGCAACAATCCTTCCAACCAACTTGACAATTACACACAAACGTTTAAAGCAGCTTCACATTTCGACCATCTGCCAAATTAACATATTAATATTCCTCCTACAATTTTAAATTTCATTCAAATAATTAAATGTTTGGACAACACTATTGTAAATTAAAGAATGCAGTGTATGATACCAACAACCACATATTCATGAGAAAAGATTCAGGTCAATTTTAGAGGTTAGGACTTTTTTCTTTAAAAAAGATGGAACTTCAGCCACAGGATCACAGCTCCATGATTTTCAGGCTGTCAGAAGTCTTTTTCCCCTAAAATTGATTGCTGCTTTTAGATAACTTGGTAGGTACAAGACCTGACCCAGAGTAACTGTGGGATTACTCTTTTATAGATTTTATAATCTTTTATAGGTTTCTAAACATACCATTAACATCTAGATCTTGGAACAATATCAGAATAGATGCAAGTGTTGTTTTTGCATTCCTTCCACTCCAATAATCTCAGTTGACCATCTCACAATTTATTGCATACAGCCATCACATAATCCATCTCTATTCCTCACTCAATGTTCAGTGGACAAAATCTCTTAGTCAGGCTGATTTTGTGCCAACTTTTAATTCATTTATGGCAAATGTCACAGATGTTGTTCCAGATGGCCGGCGGCTTGAGAATTGCATGTTTACCTCTGTTACTGCAATGGGATGTTAGAGACCTGCAATAAGTAGTGTGAATTTTGCAGGTGCAGAAGGGTAGGGGTGGTCTATAGTACCGTAGAACCATTTTTTACATGAAATTTTACCTGGGAATACCAAGGTTACAAAAAAGTTCCTAACATCTTCCATTCCCTCCTTCATTTGACATTAATCTCCTCTGTATAATGGGGGATTATGCAAACTTGCAAGACGACAAAAGATGGAGGAAAGGCAGTTTAAGAGTATTTTGCTCAAATCCCTAACATTTAATTTGGAGGTGTAGTGGACAGCAAAGAGAAGGCTACCTCAGAGTACAATGGGATCTTGATCAGATGGGCAGAGGAATGGCAGATGGAATTTAATTTATAAAAATGTGAGGTGCTGTATTTTGGAAAGACAAATCAGGGCAGGACTTATATACTTAATGGTAAAGTCCTGGGGAGTGTTGCTGAACAAAGAGACCTTGGAGTGCAGGTTCATAGTTCCTTGAAAGTAGTGTACAGGTAGACAGGATAGTGAAAGTGCTTGGTATGCTTTCCTTTATTGGTCAGAGTATTGAGTACAGGAGTTGGGAGGTCATATTGTGGCTGTACAAGACATCGGTTAGACCACTGTTGGAATATATTGTTCAAGTCTGATCTCAAGAGTGTTATGAAACGTGAAAGGGTTTGGAAAAGATTTACATGGATGTTGTCAGGATTGGAGAATTTGAGCTACAGGGAGAGGCTGAATAGACTGAGGCTATTTTCCCTGAAGCATCAGAGGCTGAGGGATGATCTTACAGAGGTTTATTAAGTCGTGAGGGGCACGGATAGGGTAAATAGACAAGGTATTTTCCCTGGGTGGGGGAGTCCAGAACTAGAGGGCATAGGTTTAGGGTGGAAGGCGAAGGATTTAAGCAGCACCTAAGGGACAAGGGGAGGGTGGTGCATGTATTGACTGTGCTGCGAGAGGAAGCTGGTACAATTACAACATTTAAAAGGCACCCAGATGGGTATATGAATAGGAAGGGTTTAGAGGAAGATGGGCAAAGTGCTAGCAAATGGGACTAGATTAGTTTAGGATATCTGACTGGCATGGACGAGTTAGATTGAAGGGTCCATTTCCATGCTGTACATCTCTAGGACTCTATTTGCTGCCAAAATGTTCAAGACTTACAATCTGGAAGCGTAGGTGTGCATTTGCCAATGGTTTTATCATCAGGGCTGATTTTTTATTGAACCTAAATATGGATCATTGACTGAGTGTGGTCCCGGCGAGACACCAGGGCGGTGTCTCAGCCCATGCCACTCAGCGTGGCATGGCAGTATCTCAGCATATACGTGGGTCCTGCCCTGACATGTTCTGGAAGTACCAAGGGGAGATCGGGGAAACGGCAGTTTCAGCAGCAGCAATGATGGCATCATGACCCAATGTGGGAACAGCAAACAGAGAGGGAGGCTCCCCAATACCTGTGGTGGGGAGCAAGATATGGTGAGGACTGAAGACTGCTGAACTTGTAACTTTATTCCTTTATTTTTCTGGTTTAAATAAAGAAGGATTTTAATGTTAACTATTACCTTATTTCTTTATTTTTCTACTTATTCTACGAAGATAATGCTTAACATTTTAACTCTGTTTCTCCTCCTGCTTTGTTAGTTAGGTTTTTTGTATCTCGATATCTTTGTACCTCAGATGGCACCATTATACAATTTTGACTTGTACGTCTGTACTCGAGTACACGTGACAATACAAATCTGAAGAGTCAAGGACAAATATAAAATCGTACTAAATAATTTTAAGATAGGTTTGGGAGAAATCCAATACGCAGGGTGGAAAAATCTATTTAGAATAACGTGCTTGAGTAGTAATTGAACACAAACTGTTCTCAACGTTTCAATGTGAAGTAGTTAGGCAGATTTCTATTGGACAAATGATCCTTCAACCTCAATACTACACATGTGAAGGAAAAGAAAAATCAAAATTAGAAAGCTAGTGCTGATGCAGTGGTACACATGGAGATCATCTGGTTTCAACAACAAGTTGTCATTAGTGCAATTGGGGCAGATAGCCAGGAGCTTAATCAGAGGGGTAGCATTTTAAAAAGATGAAGGCTACAGAAGAATGGTATGGTCAACAGTGTAAAATGATGCACTCATGTTGAGAAGGATGAGAAGTGATATTTACCTTTAGTGCCATTACATTCATGACTTTGGTAAAAACAGTTTCAGTAGTGTAGTAGAAGCAGAAAAGTGAAGTTCTGCAGAAGATGGGAGCACACGTGGAAGGCAACAAATACAATCAAGGACTTTGTAAAAGGGAAGCATACTTAGTTTTCAAAGATAGTACGATCAAGAGATGGTTTCTTAAGAGAGGGGTAGTAATAGATTTAAAAAGGAGGGAGAATTGCCAAAGAGAGGTAATCAGGAGAAGTAGTTGGCTGGTCAGACATTTAGTGGAAATGGAGTTTAGAGGGAAAGCAAGTTTCACGAACAAGATGGGGTCAGAGCAAAATTAACAATAAAGAGAAAGGCACGAGTTCAAAACTAAAGCAGAGACTGTCTATGAGGAAGTTGGTTTGGTGGACTAGTGGAGGGGAGAGATGCAGCAGATTGTATGGGCTGGATTTTAGTGACAAAGAAATTCCTGAATTCCTTCCACCTGCTGTTAATAGAAACACTAGAAAGGACAGTGAAAATAATTTAAGATGGTGGTTTGACAGTGAAAGGATGCTTTGAATATCAGGATCATTCTGGAATTTATGGTTTTTGTGGATGAGAGCAGAACTAAATAGTGCTTTCGAGATCCAGCCAGATCTGTAAGTGAAGGCTAACCCAGATATTTATTATATCTTTAAAGCCGGTGTCCTTTAAGGGGTGATCACACCATGGAGGGTGAGGGACGGTGAAGAAGAGTAACAACTTTACGGAGGAGTACAATATTTAAAGTGGAAGTGTGGGCTCCATTCAACAAAAGCAAATTTGTTCAGCAAATCAAAAATTTATGGTATGATTTGCAACAATATTTGCATTCAATATTGTATCACAATATTGTTACATACTCAATTCTGCAGTTCCACATGATACCTGGTGCTTAAAAAGTGACAAAAGAAAACAGTTCAGGAAAATTATCCCAATAGATGATGAGAGTTGCAAGTGCACATGAAGTGCTCGTGAATTAATGTTTACATGGAGGGAGAAATTTAGAGAAGGTAAGAGGGCAGTGAAAAGAGAAGCAAGAGTATTAAGAGTTGAGACAGAGGTTGAACTCACCCTGAGAGATTTGCCCAAAAAATACTTTACATGGTCTCATGGACCAAACCAAAAAATGTAGGATAGGGAGGGAAGTACATGGATTGGAGCCAATGTAGATAATTGAATGTTGCTGTGTTAGGTAGTAAGTTCCAGTTGAGCCTTATATCCAGTTGATATTTTATTCATTAACATTTGATGATTACAGTACTTTGGCAGAATTTTATCACATTCAATTAACCTCGAGATTATGTCCACTTTTAGTTTACTCAGTTACTGCCTGTAGGCAGTAAACAATTTCTCCCATTCAATTACACGTTACAAACAATAGAAAAAGTTAACACAAAATACTGTTTTAGATATGGTCACAGCAAACAACTAAAGTGACTTGCAAATATAGGACTTGTACTCACCTAATATAGCACTATTCAACGCAGAGCACACCGGCTCTCTTTGCACAATATCAAGCTGATATCCTACTGGACTGTTCCATGGATCGGAATAAGCAAGCAGGCTAAATGCGTCCTAGAATGTGCAAAGATATCAAAAATGTAAACAACTCAAAAATATTTCAAATGGAAGGCATTTCAAAGAAAGTTGTCCAATTATATTGATTTACTATATTAAAAATTATAAATCTGAGAACAAAATCACACTTGAGCAATGCACAAGCAAAGGCAGCACAGTCTATGATGATCTGAAACCTAATGCTTACGTATTATTATAACTCAAAAGTTATGATTAAAGATGTATTTAATTCTGAATTCTTGGATCTGACACCATGAATATTGTGGTAGCCAAGTTGACAAATGCATGATTCAATTTGTTAAAGAAAAGGTATGTAAGGCACTGACTGGCACAGTCCTTACACACTGAGCCTTTCATTCCAAGCCCCAAACTGGAACTTCCATTCACAATAGACACTGAGTTTTCAGAAACTGTGGGATTAGTGAATTTGAATATTATAAAGGCAGGACAAAGTTTCAATCCTGCACAGCACAAAGATATTTTCCTCAGGACAACAGTATAAAAGCATTGTGCTTAGTTCCTTCAGATGTCTTCACAGTTGAAAGCAAGCCAGCAGGCTAAAGTGCAGAAATTCCGATTTGTTCCAGTTCCACCACAGAATTCAGCAGCACTTAAAAGGAGGGCTAGGACATTATAGAAACACGCAACTATACCAGAGGACCTGGGTCTTTCAAGTATTAAAATAAAAACAAAAGTAAATGAAAAATAGCCCAATTAGCAATGGTGAAACTAAATAATTTTAATTGAAATCTTTTGTCTTTTGTTGTTTCAGTATTGAAGAATAAAGTTGTGCTTAAATGCAGATACTGGGTAACTTCAGACTCAATTTACTTCCTGCTTTTAATGGTGTGCTCTGAAGGGTTGTAGGTTTAAATTATATGAAGCACACTGGCTATTGCATAGCTATGATTAAATATTACTCAAAAGTTTCTGACTAGTTCAGCTTACAACTCTTTGTAAGCCTGATCAAATTGGTAGGTCACAAAGGACTTCAGTTTCTGACTCCGTTTCTTTATCACAGTTGCAAACGTGAAGAGAAAACATTGTGCAGGATACAGTAAAACCATGCCATTTTACTAACAAAAAGTCTAAAAATACCCAGAGGAGCCAACGGTAGCCAAACAAGTGAAAGACCCTGCAATAACATTCAAATCCAAAGATGGCTTCACTGTTGCATTCTTTCAATTCACAGGTGGTCTTTCTCAAATAGTCTTAGCTTTGGATGCCTCTCATTTTCAGATAGCTAGGTAGCATTGTGCTGCCACAAGTCTCCTCTCTATATAGGGTCTATGGGCTTATGTGGTTAATAATGGTACTATATGAACCATTAGTGAGTCTTAAAAAGGCTTAGCAAGATCTAGCTTATTACATGATAGCAACAGGTACAAGTTATATCAGTAATAATGTCAAGCCAACTAATCTGATTGGATGGACTTAATGAAGTCTCCAACCCTGATACTTTTAGAACCATCACATTATACTTCATTAGCACAGCCAACTACTCCCCTCCACACCCCGCAACAGCAGCATTTTTTTTCTACAGTTAACATTTGTAAATGGGATCTCTTAATTCTTCCAGAACACACTCTTCAGATTTGGAAAATTGGTAAGTCTTTGACTGGAAGATAATTGACTCCAATTCTGATCTTGACTCTGGTTACTCTGACAGCCATTACTCCAGTGGAGTATCTTCTATCTATTGGCTGACATTAAAGTGGGTGTTGTTCCTTTTAAACTTGGTTGTTGAACTATTACTTTACTTGGAGGATCCTTGATTTTCCTTATAACTCGAGTAGTTGCCCCATATCATTATCTGGGTGATCATGAAGCGTACTAGTGTCAATCATGGACAACAGCTACTCTCTAGTAACAAGCCGTTTCGGTACCCTAGATTTAATGAACAAATTAATTTATTTTAGCTGCAACCTGAATCAATTGACATTGGGTGCAGATCCATGGGGTCATATGCAGTTCAACTACACTTGGTACATGCAAAGCTTCATTCTCAATCTACTGATACATCAGTGTTGAAATTACAAATACTTTAGTTCAGTTATTGAATATGTTGTAAGTCATAACTTGCCCTCTTTGGATGAGCATTCTTTCTGTCACTGGTATAAATTCTTCTTTAGAAAACAAATATTCATCTTGAACTTGTACCTTATCATCTGACAACAGTGTGAAATCTGATGTATCAATTTATTCACCACAATATTTTGCTGCCTGAACAACTTCAGTTAAAGATTTAATGAGCAAATGACTGAGCCTTGGCTATACCCTTTACAATGTCCAAATGTTACCAGTATAGACTTTCCAAGACACTCCTGAGAGGAAATTAGAATAATCAGTCTTTACTCACGCATTAGTAAGTTTTCTATGATTTAAAAAATGCTGCTGATGCATGAAGTTCTTGGCCAATCTGGCCATCCTTCAAAACAATCCCAGCTTTTGGTTCACATTCTTGGTTGCTCTTTTGTTCTCATCAAATTTGTTTGAGCATTTGCTGGCTACTGGGTTTTCAAAGCCACGTGAAACCATAAGAACACAAGATAGAGGAGCAGAATGAGGCCATTCAGCCCATCGAGTTTGCTCCACCATTTGATCATGGCTGATATGTTCTCACCCTATGCTCCTGCCTTCTTCCTGTAACTCTTGATCCCCTTTCTAATCAAGAGTATTGATTATCTATCTATCTATCCCCAATGAGTGCCACAGATTCACCACCCTCTGGCTGAAGAAATCCTTCCTTATTTCCGTTCTAAAGTGTTGTTCCTTCACTGAGGTTGTGGCCCTCAGCTCCTAGTCTCTCCTACTAGTGGAATCATCTCCATGCCCACTCTATCTAGGCCTGTTATTACTCTGTACGTTTCAATGAGAACCCCCCTCCCTCAATCCTTTTAAACTTCATTGCATACAGACCCAGAATCCTCAACCACTCCATGTGACAAGCCCTTCATCCCATGGATCATTCTTGGGAACCGCTTTTGGATCCCCTTCAAGACCAGTATGCCCTTCCTTGGATACGGGGCTCAAAACTGCTCACAAATTTTCAAGTGCAGTCTGACCAGAGCCTTTTACAGCCTCAACAGTACATCTCCGCTCTTATATTCTAGCCTTCTTGAAATGACATGTATGAGCATTCATTTCAAGGCAGCTAACCCTGCATTTATCTTCCTAATTGCCAAATGAATTTGCACATTAACTTTAAGAGAATCCTGAATTAGGACTCCCAAGTTCATTTGTGCTTCAGATTTCTGAAGCTTTTCCCAATTTAGAAAGTAATGTATGCCTCTATTCTTTGAAGTGCATAACCTCACACTGTATTCCATTGCCTATTGCTTTGCCATTCTCCAAGCCCATCAAGTCCTTGTGCAGTATCCCTGCTTTCTCAACACTACTTGTCCCTTCACCTATCTTTGTGTCATTTCTATTACGCTATCATAGGTAATCTAAATAGATTCCTTTCTCTTTTTGGGTTCTGCCATGTGTTCAGAAAGGTCAATGAAATTATCTACCAAATGTCTCATGAACAGCTGCACAATGATGGTGTATTCCTGGACCAGTCACTGCCTTGGAACTGGCTGAATTCCTTTTGCTGCCTCAGGTTATGTCGAGGTGATGATATGTGTGCATACTCAAAAGTGAAAAGTAATGATTGTGCATAAATTCTCAATGCTCTTACACGCTGTTTTGCATTGTTGCTTGTAATATAGATACTTTCCAATTAACCGGAACAGACATGTTATCACACACTTCTAGAGCAGGTGGGACTTGAACCCAGGCCTCCTGGGCTATAGGCAGAGTCACTGTCACGGCACCAGAACCCATTCCTTGTGGTATACTTTTAACATTGAGTATTATTCTACATGGACTACAGTTTCACATCTGTAGGCTGCAATTTCTATTTCTTTTAGCAATGGTACTCGATCTGCTAAGACAGTGTCACGCCCCTGTATCAAGGTTAAAATTAATAAGATGCCCATTGATAAAAAGGTTAGTTGAACTTCAGTCAGCTAAAATCAACAAATTCTCCCAGGAATGCATCAGACATCTTTTCTAACGGTAGCTGGTACAATATGGTTTTTTGCTGCTTTGAAACTATCATATTTTTGCACACCTTCTGCAAGTGTCCTGAAGTTTTACAGATCCAGATTTCTTCTGTCACAGCATTGCTTGCACCTGTGAAGCATTTGCTTATTGTCATAACACTGAGTGACTGTTAGTATCTGCTGTTTGTCTTACTGTTTGTATTGGCATGACACAGGAGACTTTAGTGAGTTTATACTTTATAGATGTACGTATTCTGTTGCTCTCCTGTGGTAAAATTGTTCTTCTCAGGACATGACTGCAATTCTTCTTTGTTTCTGTTTTTAGCACAATTTAAATACTTTCCTCCTAAATCAAATTTTCTTTGGACGGTAATAAATCTGATACTCGTCAATAATTCTGCCCATGAGAATTCTAATTTCACAGCTTTATTGTCAGTAATTTTCTTACTAATCTCGAGACATTATTAATGAAATGGTTTATGGATTGCTCAGGATGATGAATCCTTCTGTTAAACCTTGCTCTTCCAAAAATTTTGTTTGTTCTGAGATTAAAGTAACTGTTGAAAGCTTGAAGTTCTTCAAACATGGCCATGCCTTCTTTCATATTTTGGGTGGCCAGTAACATCCCGAGCTGTTGGTCCTATTGACTACAAGAGTGTATGTATTTGTTCAGCTCATGATTTAATATTTAACTTCGAAGCAATTTAGTATCTTAAGAACCGCTTCCTTCAAATAGTCCAATTTTGTGTTCTGTTTGACCTGTCTCTAACGTTAAATCTTTGTGGGGTCTCTACTCATCCTGACATGTCGCCTTAATGGGAATGCTCAATCTTCCAATAAAGCTGTTGTGAATTTTACAATATCGAGATGTTGCTTCATATCAGGCTTTAAAGCTTCCCTCCATCATAAGGTTTTTTTTCTGCGGGGGGGGGGGGGGGAAAAGGAGCGGAGAGAAGAGAGATGTTTGCTGATAATAGTATCATGCTCAGCACCAATCACAATTCCTCAGATAGTGCATCAGTCCATGCTCATGTGCAACAAGGTCTGGACAATATCCTGCCTTGGGCTGGCAAGTGACACAATAATATTCATGCCATACAAAATGTTACCCAATGACCATCTCCTCCAAGATATTCATTTTCCAACATTAAATGTCAATGTGTTATTGACTGAATTCTTAAACTACCAACTTTCAGGGGATTAGCACTGACCAGAAACTGAATTAGACTCACCATATAAATATAGTGGCAACAAAGCCAGGTCAGACGTTCGAAAATGTACAACTAGCAACTCACCTCCTGACTCAATAAAAATCTCAAATCAGGAGGGTGATGAAATATACTCCACTTGCCTGAATAAGTGCAGCTCCAGCAAGTTAACAAGCTTGATACCATCCACAACAAAGCAGCCTGTTTGATTTAACACCACATCCACTCCCCATCACCACCAGTATTCAGTAGCAGCAGTCTGTACTGTTTACAAGATGCACAGCAGAAATTCACCAAGAATCCTTAGACTGCACCTTTCAAACTCCTTGATTACTTCCAACGAGGACGACAAGGGCAGCAAATTATGGGAATACCACCACCTATAAGTTCCCTTCCAAGTCACTCACCATCCTGACTTGAAAATATTGCCATTCCTTCAGTGCTGCTTGATCAAAATCCTGGAATTTCCTCCCTTAAGGGCATTATGGGTCTATCTAAAGCACATGGTTCAAGAAGGCAGCTTACCATTATCTTCTCAAGGGCAACAAATGCTGGCCAAGCCAGTGGCTTAGCCAATTCACCCTGACCTGCTCATCTTAGTACTGTGGGAGGAAATCAGAGCACCCGGAGGAAACCCACGGGGAGAATGGGCAAACTCCACACAGGCAGTCATCCAAGGTTGGAACTGAACCTGGATCCCTGGTGCTCTGAGGCAGCAGTGCTAACCACTGAGCCACCATGTGGCCCCTCCACCTCTTTTGTGGAGGTCATTCCAGTTTTAGTAACCCTCCCCATCAAAATATTTTTAATCCTGCCTTTGCTCTTTTAACAATTAAAAATTATGTTATGCCTTCTAGCAAGTTCTGATATTTGGGATTCCTACACCAGAGAAATATGAACAAGATAATGGGATGCTCACAAGTTTACATTCCTCTTGTCCAAAACATTTACTAAACTCTACACTTAGCTTTCTGTCTTTTAACCAACTTTCTATCTCTGCTTCCGTTTAATGTCCTGTGCCTTCAGTGTATAACCAGGCTTCCTATGTGGCACTAACATGTCAGCCTAGATTAAAGGTTTAAATCCTGGAACAAGATTTACATACAATACCTAAAATGTCTGAGGAGACAAGATTACTACTGATGGAGTCAAACTGATTTGTGTTTTGCCTTGGGAGGTGTGTTTTTAAAATTAAATTTTCATTAACGTACAAATTCTAAGCCCAGCCCAAATTTGTATTACTTTGGTACCTGTAACATTTTTTTATTGGCTGTGTTTTTGCCACATTCTCTTCTCAGCTGCTCACTCACGGTTTGCAGTTCACGCCCAAAATGAATCATGCGTTCGATCGCTGCCTGGCTGCCACCACAAAGCTGGCGTCGTGATTGAGTCAAGTCTATTTCTGTCAAGAATCCATGAAAAAACATCAAGCTAATTTGTTACGTTAAAACAGGATAGCAGTCAGATGAGGAATAAAATTGAAAGCAACCTGAATCAGAAATAAAAGTTCTAAAGGTTATTGAGCACATCAGAAACATTTGGTTGGCAAGTCTAACCACGTAAACTAAAAGCTGAAGTCTTATCTATATTCATTCTTTTACTAAATAGATGAATGGATAGGCTAAAAACGTAGATAGTTTTTTTTTTAAAACTTTGGCTCATGTAAACTGCAGCTAGTCATGTGGACTTGCTCGACACATAACCTACAAAGATTGCCCAGGATTTAGTTTGCCATTGAAGTGATAATAGGACCAAGAGTGGACCATTCAGCCACTAACTTGAACATGCCTGATGTGTATATTAACTCCATTTATTAACATTGTTAGGTAAGTGATATGGAACCAAAGACCTTTGATTTGTCGTTGTCATTCTTGTTTTACAATTAAAAAAGATACTGCTGTAACTAATTGTCCCTTTCATGTTACTTTTCATTATATACTAGAAAATCAGCATCCAAACTATTAGGCAAGAAAACACTTGGCAAGAAAAGTTAGAAGTAATGGTTTAAAAAAGGAGTCTAATAAATATCATGGTTCATCTGCACCCAGAAAATTAATAGGGTCACTCACTTGTCATTGGTGATAAAATTATTACAAACTAGTGAATATTTAAATATGAATTGTAACAATTCCAAAAAAACACAGACAGTTCAAAATATTTAACAAAGTAATAGACTGAAACAGCAATATGAAACCCCTGAAAAGCGTAAAATAAAACATATGGACATGCTTCAGTACACATGTAGAGCATGAAACACACAGGGACTCTAAATGGCAATAGAACATCCTTTGTTTAACAGATGTACAATATCAGAGAAACCATGTTTGGCCTGAAATTGTGCATGAGGTATGGTAGTTTGGGGTGGGGGTCAAGAGTTGGAGTACAAGAACAAGTGGAGAGAATGACTTCCTCTCTTTCGTACCTTGCCTGTTCTTGGGTGGCCTTCCGATGCATGTAACTTCTCACAACAGTTGCTGGCATAACAAATAAAGCTACAAATAAAGATTCTGAATGAAAAAGGGAC
This sequence comes from Chiloscyllium plagiosum, assembly GCF_037043375.1. Taxonomy (NCBI): domain Eukaryota; kingdom Metazoa; phylum Chordata; class Chondrichthyes; order Orectolobiformes; family Hemiscylliidae; genus Chiloscyllium; species Chiloscyllium plagiosum. The sequence continues at coordinate 48,272,093 of NW_028270172.1, read as the reverse complement.
CTAGCCATTTCAAAAAGTTTTAAAAAAAAGTATTTGTGGAAGTCATGTGATCCAATGTAATGTAGTCTGATATCAATTGATCAGACAACATCTCATGGACAAATATTGTATGACATATTGCAGAACCTGTCAGTTTACTGGGGGTGAGTGCATATAGGTTCAGACCTTTATGTGAAAGCTGCCCAATGAAGAGCTTGTCGATGCAGTCTGCACATGTGCAAATCTTAAAGACCTTTCTAAAAACAAACACCATATCCTGGCATAAATCAACTGAGGACACATCACAAACACCACTGGCAGAACACCTGATGCTAAAACTTCAAGGGTACTTCCAACCAAAGATGGTAGTTCTGCTCCACCACTTTAGGTACTGATGCATGAATAGCCTCCTTTCCATAGGCAAGCATTTTAAACACCAGCAAAGGTTAATACTTTGGAGAGAGGAGGTCCAGGCCTGATCTAAAGAACACTTCATGACCGTCCCAAAACCATGCTGATTTATAAAACCAGTTGGAGGACAGCATTTTAAGGAGGATGTGAAGGCATTAAAGATGGTGCAGAAAAAAATTCAGGAAAATTGTTACAGGGATGAGGAACTTCAGTTATAAAGATGGATTCAACAAGCTGGGACTGTTCTCGGAGAAGGGAAAGTGGAGATTTGATAGAGGTATTGAAAATCATGAGTGAACTGGATTAGATTAGATTACTTACAGTGTGGAAACAGGCACTTCAGCCCAACAAGTCCACATCGACCCGCCAAAGCGCAACCCACCCATATCCATTCCCCTACATTTACCCCTGCATCTAACACTACAGGCAATTTAGCGTTGCCAATTCACCTAACCTGCACATTTTTGGACTGTGGGAGGAAACCAGAGCACCCGGAGGAAACCCACGCAGACACGGGGAGAATGTGCAAACTCCACACAGTCAGTTGCCTGAGGCGGGAATTGAACCCGGGTCTCTGGCGCTGTGAGGCAGAAGTGCTAACCACTGTGCCACCGTGCCGCCCACGGATAGAGAAAGAGAAATTATTTCCATTGGTGGAAGGACCAGGAACCAGAGGCCACAGATTCAAGGTAAATCAACACAAGAATTAGTGGCAATAGAAAGAAGGAACAAAGCTTACATATACCAAATGATAAGGGATCTGGCATATGCTATTGAGTGCGCTGAGGCAAATTCACTCTGTTTTCAAACTGAAATTGAAAAAAGGGAAATGACAGTAGATACACTGGATTTGCAGATAGCCAGCACAGACAAAATTGGCTGAGGGATCTTCAACTGCACTATTACCATTCTCTGATCCTATTCCATGATTTGGCTAGAAATCACCTGGGGGTACTGTAACCTTACAAGAGCCACGCTGTCCAATCTAGAAGGACAACAAAATAGATTCCTGGATATTCCCCTGTCAAAAGAAGGGGACTTTGAAAATGGTAGTGAAGTGGGAAACTAATTAAACAGGAGAACTAAATGCATCCTGTTCTCAGGGCTCTAGAAATATACAGATGAGGGAAAAAAGTAAACTCCTCAGGAAATACATGCAGGATCTCCAGTGTACTACATGTACATGATAGTTTTGATAATAAGGACGCTTTAGAAAATCCCCTGAGCACCCCAAATTCTCAGCGTTTCATCATATTTTAGTAAAGCAAATAAGATTATTAAACCAAATTCAGCAATGGATTGAAACGATCCTTTTCAAGAGTCCTTGTTGAGTTGATTGTGAAAGTTGTAAGCAGAATAAAGTTAAACCTTCTCAACAAAAACCAAAAGAACTGCAGATATTGTAAATCAGAAACAAAAACAGAAATTGGTAAAAAAGCTGAGCAGGTCTGAGTAAGGGTCACTAAACCCAAAACATTAACTCTGATTTCTCTCCACAGATGCTGCCAGGCCTGCTCAGCTGTTCCAATAATTTCTGTTTTTGTTAATCCTTCTCAAACTGGCTGCTGAGTGGCTGATAATTCACCTCAGCAAAAGACTAAATCTTTAGAATCACAGTAGCAGTGTAAAGTGGTGGGGCAAGTGAAAGACAAACGAAAACACACTTAGAGGCCAAAGTAAAACATGTCTCTTTCTGTAAATTATTTGCAGAAGTGGTTCGTCCCGAGCAGCGCCGTGACGCGGGACTCCGTGCTCTACGGCCTGTTCCCCGGGACGCACACTGAGACGAACATCAACTGTGCCTGGAGGATCATCAACTCGGTGAAGGACGCTGTCTGGGTGGTCCAAAACCTGCTGATCTTCCAGCTGAAGGAGTTGACCCCGACTGAGTGTTGCAGACTGGCACATTCCAAGGTCCAGGACTACGTGTTGAGGGACGCGCTGAAGCTTGGGGCAGCTGCCGCCAAGGCGCGGTGGGGAAAGACCACTGTGTAAAGTCTGCCTGCCTAAGAAGAACAGGGGGCCCATGCAGTCATTTGGGCTCTGCTGACGCCTCAGCTAATTATATGGGCATATGATTGAAAAATGTACAGACCTGTATAAAAATGATAAATTCTGATCTCTGTATGTACATGTTTACATATGTATGGCATGACCAACTGTACAGACCATCAAATTAGTTTATGAATAAAGTATATTTTTGAAATAAAAAAAAATTTGACTTGATTGTGAAGTGACAAGTGATAGTATTTTATTAGACATCTTCCATTTTAACTTTTAAAAATGATTTGTGCTTACTCTCATCCTTGCATGCATTCTCAGTCAGCAATGCAGCATGCTGCACACAATTCATCAGTGATCTCAATAAGCAAACTCAAAAATAGGACAAAAAAAAATGCTAGGAATCTACAAATCAGCTAACTTGTAACAAGGGAAGGTAAAACCAACTTTCTGGATGCAACCTTTTTTCAGGGTACAGTATCTGCACTCAATAAACAGATTGTCTTTTCTCATTTATAGAGTTAAATATTCATACCCATATCAGTATCATTTTCATCCATTTCATGGTCATGCTTCGAACTGCCATTAAGGAGGCCATTGGATGATGAGTCTGCCACCCCATTGGTGTAGTGCTCAGTCTCCATATCTATATCGGTGCTACAGAACAAGATAAATAGAAGAAATGACAAAGCAATCAAATCTACAAAGAAAATTGCAGTTTTTAAAACAATTGCCCTCAAACTAGTGTGAAATAATTTTAAACAGCATTACACTAACAACCATACAAAACTCTAGAAACTGGTTATTTCCCCAGTGCTCCATGAAATATTTTTAACTCAATTCTTTTCCCTTCCCCAACACGTATGGAAGATTAATTTCTTCTCAAGCACACAAAGCTTTCTTCAAGGAGCAGACAAAATAAAAACTGATTTATTCAGATTTCACTCCTTCAGGGATTCCAGCTGACTTTGGAAACACACCACATAAGTGGCTTCATGGCAGTGTGCGAATCTATCATGCAGTATAAGGGAAGGCATTTTTAACAAAAAAGCTCTTCATTCCTCTCCTCCATGCACAAGGAGGCAAAAAATAATCCCTAACATTTTTAAAATTCATTCTTAGGATGAATACATTGCCCAGCCCCAAATGACCTTAAGAAGGAGCTACATCCTTAAAATGGTGTAGATATAGTCACTGTTCAAAACAAAAGGGAGAGGGGGGGGGGGGAAGAGCGAGAGAGAAAAAGAGAGAAAGAGCGAGAGAGAGAGAGAGCGAGCGCGCGAGAGAGCGCGCGAGAGAGAGCGCGCGTGAGAGCGCGCGTGAGAGCGCGCGTGAGAGCGCGCGTGAGAGCGCGCGTGAGAGAGCGCGAGAGAGAGCGCGAGAGAGAGCGCGAGAGAGAGCGCGAGAGAGAGCGCGAGAGAGAGCGCGAGAGAGAGCGCGAGAGAGAGCGCGAGAGAGAGCGCGAGAGAGAAAAAGACAGCAAGAGAGAAAAAGACAGCAAGAGAGAAAAAGACAGCAAGAGAGAAAAAGACAGCAAGAGAGAAAAAGACAGCAAGAGAGAAAAAGACAGCAAGAGAGAAAAAGACAGCAAGAGAGAAAAAGAGAGAGGGAGGGGGAGCGAGGGAGGGGGAGCGAGCGCGCGAGAGGGGGAGCGAGCGCGCGAGAGGGGGAGCGAGCGCGCGAGAGGGGGAGCGAGCGCGCGAGAGGGGGAGCGAGCGCGCGAGAGGGGGAGCGAGCGCGCGAGAGGGGGAGCGAGCGCGCGAGAGGGGGAGCGAGCGCGCGAGAGGGGGAGCGAGCGCGCGAGAGGGGGAGCGAGCGCGCGAGAGGGGGAGCGAGCGCGCGAGAGGGAGAGCGAGCGCGCGAGAGGGAGAGCGAGCGCGCGAGAGGGAGAGCGAGCGCGCGAGAGGGAGAGCGAGCGCGAGAGAGGGAGAGCGAGCGCGAGAGAGGGAGAGCGAGCGCGAGAGAGGGAGAGCGAGCGCGAGAGAGGGAGAGCGAGCGCGAGAGAGGGAGAGCGAGCGCGAGAGAGGGAGAGCGAGCGCGAGAGAGGGAGAGCGAGCGCGAGAGAGGGAGAGCGAGCGCGAGAGAGGGAGAGCGAGCGCGAGAGAGGGAGAGCGAGCGCGAGAGAGGGAGAGCGAGCGCGAGAGGGAGAGCGAGCGCGAGAGGGAGAGCGAGCGCGAGAGAGAGAGCGAGCGCGAGAGGGAGAGCGAGCGCGCGAGAGAGTGCGAGAGAGAGAGCGCGCGCGAGAGAGAGAGAGAGCGCGAAGGAGAGAGAGGGAGCAGAGAGAGAGCGAGAAAAGGAAAGAAAGAAATGCAGGATTCTAATTCAGTATCAGTGAAACAATGGCGATATTGTTAAAGGTCAGGGAGCAGTGTGTGTCCTGCAGGAAATGTGAAGGCGGTGGTGATGTTTCCTTGCACTTACTGTCTGTGACCTACATTTTAGAGATTCTGGGTTTGAAAGGTGCTTTTAATGAAAGCAGAGAAATGAGTACTGAATGTATCTTGCAGATGGTACACACTGCTGAGTGGTGCAGGAAGTAGATACTTAGATCACCAGTGGGTTTGTTTTGACTTACATAGTGTAATGTTTCTTGGCTGATATTGGAGCAGCAATTAGCCAGGCAAAAAAAGCACCTTAAATCAAACTCTTGACTTGTGCCTTATAGATGTAGGCAAGCTTCAGGGAATCAGATGAATGATTTTCTATCCTGCTTTTGTCACTCGAGTATATACATGGCTGATCAGTTCAACTTCTGGTAACTGGTAATCTCAGAATGTTGATGGTAGGGATTTGGTGGTGTTGGTGTTATTGAATAGCATAGGAGGTGGTTGGATTCTCTTCTGCTGGAGTATGTCTTGCCCTCTACTGTTTTGGTGTGTGTTACTTGGCACACATTAACCCAAAAAGCTTATACTGCCCAGGTCTTGCTGCATGCAACCATGGAATGATTGAGTGTGAGAATTTGTAAACAGTGAAATCCTGAGTGAACACACCCATCTCTGATCTTATGTTGGAGGGAAGGTCATTGACAAAGCAGCTGAAGATGGCTGGACATAAAATATTGCCCTGTAGAACAAGTCGCAATGTCCTTGAGCATAGATTGGTCAACACCAACAACCATCTCCTTTGTGCTTGATAAGACTAATCAATGGAAGTATCACCAATCACATGGGATAGCCCAACTAAATATTGGGGAGTGAATTATTGAAATGCAAGTGCTGCTTGATAGTATTATCCATCACCTTAATGGCAATGGAGTATACTAATGTAGTGGTAATTAGCTGGATTGGATTAGCTATGCTTTCCAACAATGGGATGTATCTCACCAATTTACCACAACATCAGTGGATGCCTGTGCTGTAGCTCTACTGGAACAACTGAGCTATGGGATTAGCAAGGTCAAGAGCACAAGCCTTCTGTAGTACAGCAGACATTGTATACAGCAAAGGTTCTGACAATGCCTTCAGTTGTTTCTCAAAGATATGAAAACTGAATCAAACTGGCTGAACGTGGGCCTTAATGTGGGGACCTCAGGACGGATCAGCTACTTGCTACGTTTTGCTGAAATTCTTCAGCTTTTTCACTCAACATTGTCTTTTGCAATCATGTACTGGGCTCCAACATCATTGAGGATCAGGATTTTTTTTGTTTGTTTTTTTTTTACAGCCCCTTCCTCCACCAACTTTCAAGACTAGACATAGCAGGACTGCAGAGCTTTAATCTGATCCACTGGTCATGGGATTGCTTAGCTCTATCCATAATTGCCATTTCCATTGTTGAGCAATTAATGCAGTCCTGTGTTGTAGCTTCACCAGGTTGCCATCTTATTTTCAGCTATGCCTGGTACTATTCCAACAGTCCAAAGTAAACCAAGATTAGGCTTGATCACAGTGCTGGAGTGAAGAATGCGCTGAACCAGAAAGTTACAGATTGTGGTTGAATACAATTCTACTGCTGCGTTCCACACAGCCCCATGGATAACCAGTTTTGTGCTGCTATATCTGTTCCAAAAGTATTTGATTTAGTATTGTGGGAGTGCAACACAACATGATAAGAACGTTAACAACTTCTGTGTTTTACAGCACTAACAAAACTAAATTGTGTAAGGCATTTTGTCATCCACATCAGTTCCACAAGCTGATATATTTTAACAGTCATCTTCAGTACTATAAATTATTACAAAACAGTCATGTTTTAACTATACAAACCTGCCAGCTGTGATACTGTCTAATTATTCAAAAATATAACTGTGATCAGAAGCAAATATTTTAAGACTAGGGCAGGATGGAATGTGAAAAATATGTTAGGTGTTCAAGTCAACATGCCAGCCCAACAAATAAGAAAAACAAATTGAAGAAAAGTTAAACCAAAACACTTACTTGTCTCTGCTACAGCTGTTTGATTGTTGAGATCTTGCAGCATTTAAACTATTTAGTTCTGATGTATTTAAACACAAGGCTGAGTGCTTGTGACTGCTAGATTGATGCCCTTTATTTGATATTATACCATTGCTACAATTATTTTCATAACCTGCCAAAATATGAAAAACATTAAACCCATATGTGTCAGCTCAATTACATTAGTTCAGAAGTATAAAAGTTGTAAAACACAATAAAAAAAGAGCTATGAGTAGATTGAAAACTTGACTACAATCATCTTGAAATCTTTGACAAACACAAAGCACAGCATTACTTTACACAAACACACATTGTCAAAGCTTTCAAGAAAAGCCAGAAAACACCTAATGAGAAACAACTTTAATTTTGATGCTTTACTGAAAGCCACTATGAAGCATAATCTTCCAGATGCTCTGCTTTACATTAAAAATTGTAAACTCAGAGTTCAATACGGAGACACTGAAATGATTAATATTACACAAATAACTGCCTAACTGTAAAAAAGCAAAATGTTGTTATTGCTGGAAATTGGAATTGAAAGCAAACAATGTCAGAAACACTGAACAAGTCTGGCTGCATCTATGGAGGCAGAACCAGAGACAATGTTTCAGATTAATGGTCATCCATTGGTCTACTTGTAATGTGGCCAAGGATTGGCCATCCACTTGTAGAATGAGTGCAATTTAATTGCTTTGGTGAGGGGACCTGGATCAAAAGTTGATTTATAGAACATAGAACAATACAGCACAGAACAGGCCCTTCGGCCCACAATGTTGTGCCGAATATTTGTCCTAGCTTAAGCACCAATCCATGTACCTATCCAATTGCCGCTTAAAGATTGCCTATGATTCTGACTCTGCCACTCCCACAGGCAGCGCATTCCATGCCCCCACCACTCTCTGGGTAAAGAACCTACCCCTGACATCCCCCCCTATACCTTCCACCCTTCACCTTAAATTTATGTCCCCTTGTAACACTCTGTTGCACCCGGGGAAAAAGTTTCTGACTGTCTACTCTATCTATTCCTCTGATCATCTTATAAACCCCTCATCCTTCGCCGTTCCAACGAGAAAAGGCCTAGCACTCTCAACCTATCCTCGTACGACCTATTCTCCATTCCAGGCAACATCCTGGTAAATCTTCTCTGCACCCTCTCCAAAGCTTCCACATCTTTCCTAACGTGAGGCGACCAGAATTGCACACAGTACTCCAAATGTGGCCTAACCAAGGTCCTGTACAGCTGCAACATCACTTCACGACTCTTGAATTCAATCCCTCTGCTAATGAACGCTAATACACCATAGGCTTTCTTACAAGCTCTATCCACCTGAGTGGCAACTTTCAAAGATCTATGAACATAGACCCCAAGATCCCTCTGCTCCTCCACCTTACTAAGAACCCTACCGTTAACCCTGTATTCCGCATTCTTATTTGTCCTTCCAAAATGGACAACCTCACACTTGACAGGGTTGAACTCCATCTGCCACTCCTCAGCCCAGCTCTGCATCATATCTAAGTCCCTTTGCAGCCGACGACAGCCCTCCTCACTATCCACAACTCCACCAATCTTCGTATCATCTGCAAACTTACTGACCCACCCTTCGACTCCCTCATCCAAGTCATTAATAAAAATTACAAACAGCAGAGGACCCAGAACTGATCCCTGCGGAACTCCACTTGTAACTGGGCTCCAGGCTGAATATTTACCATCTACCACCACTCTCTGACTTCGACCGGTTAGCCAGTTTTCTATCCAAATGGCCAAATTTCTCTCTATCCCATGCCTTCCTCTATCCCGCATAAGCCTACCATGGGGAACCTTATCAAATGCCTTACTAAAATCCATGTACACTACATCCACTGCTCTACCCTCATCCACATGCTTGGTCACCTCGTCAAAGAATTCAATAAGACTTGTAAGGCAAGACCTACCCTTCACAAATCCGTGCTGGCTGTCCCTAATCAAGCAATGTCTTTCCAGATACTCATAAATCCTATCCCTCAGTACGTATGGTTTGATGGCACTGTTGTTACATCACTGGACAGCAAACAAGCAAATTAGACTAATGATATATACACCTGATTTTAAATCCCATCATGGCAGCCTGTGAAGTTAAATTACCAAACAAAATAAACCTGGACTAAAAGACTAGCATCAGTACTGGTGATTATGCAACTGTTGATCTGCGATAAAAACATATCTGGTTCAGCAATGTCCTTTCAGCAAGCTGTCCTTAGCTGGTCTGGCCTACATATATTCCATACTCACATTTACATAGCTGACTGTTAACTATCCTTTGAAGTGACTACCAAGTACTAAAGAAACTCATCATTAGTATATCTAGGGATGGGAAATAAATACTGGCCTTGGCAACAATGCCCAAATTATATGATCAAATATAATTGTAATTATTCAAATATAGCAAACCTAATATTAACTGGCACCCACAGGACCAGGAGGGTGCTGGTTGATTAAATATTCCGGTTGATCAAGAGGTCCACGTAATCAATGTAAAAACACACACTAAGTAATAGAAACATAATGCAGGGGCGTACACATCAAAGTTAAACTTTATTTACAGCATAAGTCACTTAAATAATACAACTTTGCCTTCAATAAAAACTCTATAAAGATCACCCCTCAGCCTCTGACTCTCCAGATAACACAGCCCCAGTCTATTCAACCTCTCTCTATAGCTCACCTGAACAAAATGTCTGACATTCCTGGTTTTGACTGCCAAGGCTCCCAAATTGGGGTTGTTAATCCAATCAGGGAATTCATATTCTCTGAGGTCCACCTGGCTGACCGACTACAGCCCTCCCCCTCTGAGTCCAAGGACATAGGGCAGTTCTCAACAACCCCCAACCACATAACTGTGGGTCTGGAGTCACATGTAGGCCAGACCAGGTAAGGCTGGCAGATTTCCTACACTAAAAGGACATGAGTCAGAGAGTTATAGAGATGTACAGCATGGAAACAGACCCCTCGGTCCAACCCATCCATGCCGACCAGATATCCCAACCCAATCTAGTCCCACCTGCCAGCACCCGGCCCATATCCCTCCAAACCCTTCCTATTCATATACCCATCCAAATGCCTTTTAAATGTTGTAGCTGTACCAGCCTCCACCACATCCTCTGGCAGCTCAATCCATACCCATACCACCCTATGGGTGAAAACGTTGCCCCTTAGGTCTCTTTTATATTTTTCCCCTCTCACCCCAAAACTATGCCCTCTAGTTCTGCACTCCCCGATCCCAAGGAAAAGTCTATTTACCCTATCCATGCCCCTCATAATTTTGTAAACCTCTATAAGGTCACCCCTCAGCCTCCGACATTCCAGGGAAAATAGCCCCAGCCTGTTCAGCCTCTCCCCATAACTCAAATCCTCCAACCCTGGCAACATCCTTGTAAATCCTTTCTGAACCCTTTCAAGTTTCACAACATCTTTCCGATAGGAAGGAGACCAGAATTGCACGCAATATTCCAACAGTGGCCTAACCAATGTCCTGTTCAGCCGCAACATGACCTTCCAACTCCTGTACTCAATACTCTGACCCATAAAGGAAAGCATACCAAACGCCATCTTCACTATCCTATCTATCTGTGACTCCACTTTCAAGGAGCTATGAACTTGCACTCCAAGGTCTCTTTGTTCACTCCCGAGGACCTTACCATTAAGTGCATACGTCCTGCTAAGATTTGCTTTCCCAAAATGCAGCACCTCGCATTTATCTGAATTAAACTCCATTTGCCACTTCTTGGCCCATTGGCCCATCTGGTCCAGATCCTGTTATAATCTAAGGTCTAAGGTAACCTTCTTCGCCGTCCACTACACCTCCAATTTTGGTGTCATCTGCAAACTTACTAACTATACCTCTCATGCTCCCATCCAAATCATTTATATAAATGAAGTAGAGGACCTTGTGGCACTCCACTGGTCACAGGCCTCCCACACCACTCTGTCTTCTACCTTTGAGCCAGTTCTGCATCCAAATGGAGAGTTCTCCCTGTATTCCATGAGATCTAACCTTGCTCACCAGTCTCTCATGGGGAACTTTGTCAAACGCCTTACTGAAGTCCATACAGATCACATCTACCGCTCTGCCCTCATCAATCCTCTTTGTTGCATCTTCAAAAAAACTCAATCAAGTTTGAGAGACATGATTTCCCACACACAAAGCCATGTTGACTATCCCTAATCAGTCCTTGCCTTTCAAAATACATGTACATCCTGTCCCTCAGGATTCTCTTCAACAACCTGCCTACCAACAACATCAGGCTCACTGGTCTATAGTTCCCTGGCTTGTCCTTCCCACCCTTCTTAAACAGTGGCACTACGTTAGCCAACCTCCAGTTCCGGCACCTCACCTGTGACTATCGATGATACAAATATCTCAGTAAGAGGTCCAGCAATCACTTCTCTAGCTTTCCACAGGAGTTCTAGGGTGCACCTGATCAGGTCCTGGTGATTTATCTACCTTCATCCATTACAAGACTTTCAGCACTTCCTCCTCTGTAATATGGACATTTTGCAAGGTGTCACCATCTATTTCCCTGCTTTCTATATCTTCCATATCCTTTTCCACATTAAATACGGATGCAAAATACTCGTTTAGTATCCCCCCCCCCCCATTTTTTTGTGGGTCCACACAAAGGCCACCTTGCTGATCTTTGAGGGGTCCTATTCTCTCTCTAGTTATCCTTTTATCCTTAATGTATTTGTAAAAACCCTTTGTATTCTCCTTAATTCTATTTGCCAAAGCTATTTCATGTTCCCTTTTTGCCTTGCTGATTTCCCTCTTAAGTACATTCCTACTGCCTTTATACTCTAAAGATTCACTCGATCTATCCTGTCTATACTTTACATATGCTTCCTTCTTTTTCTTAACCAAACCCTCAATTTCTTTAGTCATCCAACATTCCCTGTACCTACCAGCCTTTCCTTTCACCCTGACAGGAATAGACTTTCTCTGGATTCTTGTTATCTCATTTCTGAAGGCTTCCCATTTTCCAGCCGTCCCTTTACCTGCGGACATTTGCTTCTGAAAGTTCTTGCCTAATACCATCAAAATTGGCCTCTCTCTAATTTAGAACTTTTAGATCTGCTCTACCCTGTTCCATCATTATTTTAAATCTAATGGAATTATTGTCATTGGCACCAAAGTGCTCCCCCACTGACACCTCAGTCACCTGCCCTGCCTTATTTTCCAAGAGTAGGTCAAGTTTTCATCCCTTTTTTATTTCTCACATCCCACCCAAATACCTTCCCTGGATGTATTTCCAGGAATATCCTCCCTCAGCACAGCGGTAATGCTATCCCTTATCAAAAACGCCACTTCCCCCTCCTCTCTTGCCTCCCTTTCTAGCCTTCCTGTAGCATTTCTGTACTGGAACATTAAGCTGCCAGTCCTGCCCATCCCTGAGCCATGTCCCTGTAATTGCTATAATATCCCAGTCCCATGTTCTTAACCATGCCCGGAGTTCATCTGCCTTTCCTGTTAGGCCCCTTGCATTGAATTAAATGCAGTTTAATTTATTAGTCCAACTTGTCCCTGCCTGCCCTGACTGATTGATTTGCTTCTGTTCTCAACTGTACCAGTCTCAGATTGATCTCTTTCCTCACTATTTCCCTGGGTCCCACCACCACTCCCCCCACCCCCACCCACCTTACTAGTTTAAATCCTTCTGAGCAGCTCTAGCAAATCTCCCTGCCAGTATATTAGTGAACCAGATGGTTTTTTCCCCAACAATCAAAAATTGATTCATGGTCATCATTAGACCATTAATTCCAGATTTTTTATCACATTCAAATTCCAATATCTATCACGGCAGGATTCCTGGGTCTCTGGATTAAAAATTCTGGATTAGTAGTGATTAAAAAGTCCAGCAATAATACCAGTAGGCCATAGCCTCCTCTGGAGGGGTTTCTGATGCTGTCTTACAGCTCTCTCCCTCACTACCACCACCAGTCCCCCCCCCCCCCACCACAACCACCACCATCACCCCCCCCCCCCCCCCCCGCCCCCAGGTCTGGGAAGATCAGATTTAAACTGGTACGAACTCTTCTCCCTATCAGCAATTCTGCTGGAGTTATTCCTGGAGTTGCATGAGGGGATAGTCCTATAATCAAATAGGAACTGGGACAGTTTGGTATCAAGTGAAGCCGTAGGCGGCTTCTTTAAACCTGCCTTCAGAGCCTGGACTGCTCTTTCTGCCAGACCATTAATGATGTTTGGTATGGAGCTATCCTCATGCGGTGAATGCCATTCTACTTTAGGAAATAGTCAAAGTCTCTGCTGGTAAAAGATGGCCCATTATCTGTGGCCAAAACTTCTGGGAGTCCAGATATTTCAAAAGATGTGCGCAGTTTTTCTATCATCAGCCCTATGTTGACAAGTAAACTCTATGCTTGTCTTTGAGGGGGTGCCCACAATGACTCAATGTTGAACCTATGAAAGAACTTGTCTAGTTAACATGTAACCAAGTCCAGGGTTTACCTGACAAGGCAGAGATCATGATAATATAAGCAGCCTCCAGTATTTCAGGGACATAATTTTTGCCTGTTCAGTTAGAATGCCAGTTCATAAAGTTCCAGTTAAAATATCCTATTGATTTCAAGTATCTCAAATTATTGGATACAAACAGATCTTGGTGTTCAAATTTCAGACTTAGGAATACAAAAGATGCCCAAAGAATGCAAGGACAGTAGCAAGTAGGTAAAAGTTCATACAGACTTTTAAAACATAGTGGATAGGCAAAAATTGTAATACTACCCATTAAAAGGTGCTGCTGATGCACACACTCTAGAGCAATATTAGGTAAACAGGAGAAGCTGTTATCAAATGGAATCTGAGAGATACTGAGGAGATAGCTGTGAACAGGTGGGATAATATTGAACCTGCTTCTAAATGGCATAACCAGACATATGCAATATACATAAATCTAAACATTTTCAATCAACCAATGAAGTGAAATTGCATGGAATCGATAAGTAATTCACTCGCTCGCTCTCAGTCGAGTTCTGCCCCTATAACATATGTCCTTCTTACTATTACACTTAGTTACCACATCTTTGCAAATGGGGATTCCTTGTCCCACAAGCAAACTGGAATTCCCATTGGCAGCAACAAAATCTGACTATGGTTGTAATTAGCATTTGGTACTTCAAACGATTAAGGAAGGAGAATGGGGTAGTACTGGATGGCAGATTCAGTGCAGAGTGCCAGTGAATTGCTAGTATTAAGACAGGTTTGCATTGAGCTCTATGTAAATCCATCCTAAATTGCTTTGTACAAGACACATTTTAGGATTGATTGAGTGTATCGCATAACAGAAAATAGTTTCTTGGTCAATATATATAAAACAAAAACTAAAATAAAATACTGAAGAAACTCAAAGTCTATTTATTTCTCCACAGAAGCCGCCAGTCCTGCTTAGATGTCGCAACACTGTTTCCATTTCAGATCTACAGCATCAGCAATAATATGCTTTGACAAAACAAAAGAGCATTTTCCTGAATCAAGTTAAAATACAAGGTAAAGTTTCAAGCAAATCCCAAGAAGTAGCAAGCTCGAGCCTCAATTACTGAACAATAGCAAAAAGTGAAACTGTTGGCAAACTTGGGGGGACTTGTGAACTATTAAGCTCTGAATTAAGAACTAGGGCGTCAGCTGTGGCGCAGAGATGTTGAACTCAAAGATGTAGGTTCAAATCCATTGTATTCTTGTGTACAAAATCTAGGCTGTTATTCCAGCACAGCACAAAGGGTACAATGCATCGTCAGTGGTATGATTTCTCAGGTAAGACATTGGAATAAAGTCCCATCTGTGCTCGTTGGCACATATTAATAATTGCATGTATACCTATTTATGAACAGAAAGGTTTTGCTGGTGTTTTGGTCAATATTTACTTTTGTGAAACAACTAAAAACAGATGTTTGTGAGAGCTTACTACAGAAAAATTAGAAGTCTTTCATTGGCTGTAAAATGCTTTGCAGTATCCTTTGGTTGTGAAGGTGCAAATCTCTTTTTACCCAATTGGAATAGAGGGTCACACTCCTCATAACTGTAAAATAGTTTACAAAAAGTAAGTCACCCAATGAGCATATGATTCTTTCATTTTAAACTACCATTGAACAAAGCTGGACATTCTTAAAATACAGTAAATTCTCAATTCATGTTGTGCTATTTTAAGTCTTCCCATAACAACATCGTTGTTATAATGGGACAGTACGGAGTGCCGTGGTTTCTGTTTTAACGTAGCATTATGCTTGGCTGATGTAGTGTGATGTAGATTGATTTGGCCTGTTTTAGACTGGTCTTTATTGCTGACTCACTTTCCCTGACCCTCTTATTTGCAACTCCCCTTGCTCTCTCACTTGATCTCATCACCTCTCAGCCCACAACAGCTTTTACATTAGTGGAAAACCTGATACAACTTTAAAAGAAACATTAAGTATATGCATCAAAAATGTAATATAATACTAAATGGGGAATTACTGTTATTTGTTACAACAGATTGAACAGAATACTAAAATAAATAGGAGCAGTATTGGTGTTTATTCAGCAAGAAAGCAGAAATTGTTTTCATTTATAATCTGCATACAGACAGGACTGCTTTACAACCAATGAATTACTTTGGGAACACTAAAATTTAGAAGACTGGCCAAATATGACCAAGAATCATGTAATTGCAGCACTCACAATAAGATGTTGTGAAGTGCAAATGGGTGGAAATATTGGTTTTCCCTTTGTTTACCTTATATTATTGTCAAGATGTTGCTTTTACGAAAAAACAATGAGAGACTTCAGCATTTCAACATTCAATTGAGTTAATACATATAATACAGGATAAAGTCAACGCCAACAATGAAACATAATCTTGGTATATTACGTACATGAAAATCAAAGGACTACAACAAGATTGCTAAAATATTTTCTAATGGGACCCATTTTAAAACCACCATCTCTTTACAGATAGGCAATTATGAATTGGCAACAAAGGCTAGGCTTCCCAGGGATGCCAATGCAGGTATATAGTTTATATATATATAAAAACTTAACGTGGTCCCAGATACCAGAAAAGCAGCTCAATATTTTGTGTATGTATTCACTCATGGTCACCAACAAGCCTTTGTTCCTTGCTTTCAGTCAAACTCCCCATAATCCATAGTGACAGAAGATCCTCCCTGCTCCCCACACACATTGTGAACAGCTACTCTATGCTACTATAGTCCTCTTTTCAATCATCATCCCCAACTTACCCCCCATCCATCTGTTGCATCAACCCTACCATCCCTTAACTCACACTCTCCAGGCCATAGTCACTTAGTTCCCCCTCACTTACTAATGTCCTCTTTCCGCCCCCTCTCTCAGCCTCCATCCTATCCAACTCAGTCCCCTCTCATTCAAGCTGTCCCTTCCCATCTGCTGATGCCCTCTCCTCTTCCACATCCATATGCATATATTTCTCTATCTTGACTGCAGTGGAAAAGCAACTATAATGATAATGAGCCCCAGTACCCAGGCATCAATTCCCATTGTGCAATTCCACCTGCAATCCCAGCTACCAGGCTGGGGCAGTCTACTTATTCCAGAATTTAAATATCCTGACATAACTGGGTCTAATAATTTTCCAGGGCCAAGTGACTGATGACTCCCCAGAGACCAAAGATTCCTCAGCACTGACTGTTATTGAACTCTTACAGCATTTGGTTCAGCAGGGCAGTCTGAACTTACTGGTGTTGAGCATAATAAAGAATACAAAGTACACTTCGGGTTCCCAGTAAAAATGCTTTCTAGTCCCAGTATCATGTTTGAATTATATGGATTTTTACTAAATTATTATTTCAAATTATCACAAATGGATACAGACCATCAAAATAAATCAATTTTCACTGAAATTTAGTATTTGAATTTCTCAAGAGATTTGAACGTTTGAGAGAGAGAAAAATCAGCGAGGATGAACTTACATATTTCGCAAATTTAACCAGTTTTTAAATAAAGGGATTGTGGAGGCGATTCGTGTTTTGGCATTTCATATACAAACAATCCTGCTTCATATCCTCTCCACACAGTCATAAGATTACTATCAGCAGACCACATGGTTGTTCCCATAAAATACGTACTAGATAGTCTCAGGCTAGCTCTACTGAGCAATGGTCAGGAATACTTATTGATAATTTCAGTTAAAGCTCACAGGAATGTCATTATAGCAGGGAGTACTTTTCTACGATTAATCAATAGAAATATTTTGAATTATGAATATTTTCTTTCATCTGACTTTCCGAGATGCGACAGATGTGGCTGCAAAATTTGAAACAGTTCTCAACACTTCAGTTTAAGAGAGACAAAATGTCAAATAAAAAGCTACCTCAGGAAATGCTTAATATTTTGAACACAAAATGCCTATCAAAATTCATTCAGAATTACGATTGGAGAAGACAGGATTAAGTAAAGTGGCAAAGCTGCATAGAGTTAATTGATCAGGGTGTTAGCTAGTACATTTTAGTAAAAGTATTACCAATTCCCTTAATCATAGTTTGTTTTTTTCACAGAATATATTTCATTTGTTACACTGCTGTATTTGAAGATGAGATTCAAAATAGATAGAATTAAATTTCAGAAGAGCTCACAACAAAAGGTATCAAACACTTGGGAGAAATTCACTTCATTTTAGATAGAATGAATAATAAAATGATAAAATCAAACCTCGACAATGAAGTGCTTTCTCTAGGGCAAAAAATTCGCCAATTCTCCTGCTTCAACCAAATCTCATGCAGCTATTGCAATACAAGCAATTCAAATTATGTATAGACACAGGCTCGTAAGAGGGAACAACTTAAGAGTTTACAAAAATGAACTATTACTACCATGTCAAAAATCACAACACCAGGTTATAACCCAACAGGTTTATGTGGAAGTACTAGCTTTCAGAGTGCTGCTCCAGTTGTGGGATTTTTAAACTTTGTCCACCCCAGCCCAACAATGGCACTTCCACATCAATATTACTACCATGAAGGAGCATAGATTTAATAATCTGGCCTGATATTTAAACATTGTTCATTAATCACAAGAAAACTGTATGAATTGTCAGTGTCATTTGCAAAGTTCCAGTTGAGGGCTCTATAAATAATGATAATTCACTTTCTATGGATAATTTGGAAAGACCATTCTCAACATTCATAATCAAAATTTCATTAAAACAATTTCAGTCCTTGGACTTCAAGCTTATTTCCCTTCATAACTAACACTGATGTATCTGGCTCTGTATAACATATTTAACTGTTGCAGTTCTTAGCAAGAATGGCAATGACCAATTCACTTAAGTTTTAAACAAAATACTGATCTTGTAATTGATCACACCATTTTTCATTTATTTCTGGGAAATTTGAGCTATGCTCAACACTTAGTGTCTTTCAACCTCAAGGAAAATATACACCTGTAAGCTAGTTTTACATTCCATCTTTACAAAGGTAGAGTGCCCCAAAAACAAAATACTGCAGAAGGAAGAAACTGATGCAGTTAATTATTTTAAACGAAAAAAAGTGTTATTTGCAATATCACAAGACAGATTAAAGCATTGTGTCTAAGTTGCACAAAGGTCTAAGCTCCCATCTGCTAAAGTGTAAAGGCCAAATATAAACGTGCAGCACAATCACAAATGACTAGAATGTAATGTGGCCTTATTTAATCTTTTCCAAGGAAACACTGCAATATTTGTTTCTGTTCTAGAGAATAGTACATGAAAAAAATTACTATTGCATGATGATTCTCTCCAAGCCATTTACCTGTAAAGTGACCGTGTGCACCATTTCCTTTGCATGTGGCTAGAACGTGAATATTGCTCCCATGGTTGGGACTCATGCTGGGACTGTTGAAGGTTCTAGGACTGCCTGGGTAGCTGTCTTGTGATTTTGGACTTCGGCCTCCTAAACATCGCACTTCACTATCTGTCCCATTTACCATTTCTATAAATTGACGAACTCTAGGATAAATTACAAGACAAACATTTCTCAAATTCTCCATTCTCTAAACGCTCCAATCTATAGTTTACCAGACTGATTAAAACAATAGCATGATTGAGTTGGTAAAGTAAGCTCAACACCTGAAAGACTTTGTTTCTAGGAATAAAATGGAACATATACATGTTAATGTTTAGAGGTAAATACTAAGATTTTTCTTGATTCCAGTAACTAACAAAAACTGCCACATATGATCAATTTTGTGTCAGTCTTTATCAAATAGGCCACGTGGGCAAAAATATGCAGAATGAAAAATTCATGCAGTATAAATACAAAGACGGTCATGTCACATTGTTGCTTACTTTAACATAAAAAGGAGGTTAGTTTTTCTTTCAAGTAGACCTGGATAGAGCTGCTGTGTTGTTTCAATTGCTTCTCCCATTCTTCCAGCTAGTACCAACTTCTGAATTCCTAAAACAACAAAAAGTACAGTCACTGTAGCTATCCTTACCAAGAGAGTAGAATACAGAATAAGTGATCAAAAAACTTTGCAGACTTGCAGATGATGATTCTTTTTATAATAATTAAGAGAAACATCAAAGCTGAATTGGATCATTCTAGAACATCAGATCTGCATCACTTTTACTATTTTTCTATAACATTTCAAGTTTCTTTCCCCTCATCAATGGGTAAAACCAAAGAAAAAATAAAGTGGAGTTAATATATTTTCTATCCTCTTAATGTGGTTGTCACATTTTCGCAGCTGCGTTTCCTCATAACACAAAACCAAGATCTATAATATAATTAATATTCTGCAAATTCATGTTTCTAAAGTAATGTATTGTTACCCCAAAAGCATGGACACTGTTTTACATTCATAACAGTGTTTCATTCAGACAGTTTCAGTCCTTAGACTTCAAGCTTATTACCCTTCAAGCATCATTCATGACTAGGTGCTGACACATCTTGGTCTGTACAACATACAGTTAAAACTTTTCCTGTTGCAGTTCCAAGCAGTAATATCATTGACCAATTTTCTTCAGTCTTCAACAAAATGACGATTCTGTAACTGATCCAACTCTAAAAATTTAAGAAATGTATTTCCTCCATACTTGATCTAAGTCTAATATTTATAATCTTACAACCTGAAGGAAACTACACGCCTATAAACAAGCTTGAAATTTTACACAAGGAGAATGTGCCCAAGTAGTGGATAAGGAAGAAATATTGCAGTAACTATGTTGAACTACATGCGTTATTTGCAACATCACAAGGCAGAGGAGTTGAAAGTGGATGACATTTAAAATCTTGTTTGTAAATTGTACTCTGGTCTGAGTTCCAGTTTCTCCCATTTGCTAGTGATTAGGCTACACAAAAGGTGTATTAATTGCAAACTGTCACTAAATCTTTCCCAAAACATCAAATATACCATTGAAACAGTAAACAATAACCCAAATATACTCATGCATCAAGATAATTTGCTTCAGCATCAAGATAAATGTCTTCAACTGGATTACAACTTTAATTGTAACTTTAAGTCGACTGGAGGTTTTCTGTGATGGTCAAAAAGAACTAAACCCTGTTCTAACTATTTCCAATATACACACCCATTTAAGGTTTTATCATATGTAACCTTACATTTATCTAGATAAAAATCTGTCCATCATTGCTCAGAATGTCTGCTAAGTTAGTTGACAGTATGCTTTCAATCTTTCATATGCTCATTACCAGGCCACAAAACTTGGCATCTTCTGCAAACTTTTTTTTTAAAAAAAAGTGTGAGACCTTTATCTTTTGGACATTTACACAAAAGAAAAAGCTGAATACGTTCAGAAGAGAAGATGAGAGGTTTCTTAAAAAACCTTTTGAAAAACAAATATGTCATTGAGCAGAATCAAGCTACAGTTCAATTTATACTCACTTTGTCTATTTTTAATGGACGCTAGCTCCTCCTGGAAAGCTTGTCCTGTGGACCTAGCAAAGGCTTCAGCTGTGGCACAGTAACCATGATGCACTAAGTAAGATGAAACCATTCTAGAAATTGAATTTTTAAAAAAATGTTACAGGCTCAGCAGTATTTCATGACAACACACTGCAGTTTCTAAAAAAAAATTTTGTAAAGATGATTACACCAGGCTATATATGTGCAATAACAGGAAATGCTTACCAAACTCAATGGAAACAGTCTTGCAAGCGTGAACATCATGTTTTCCCCATTGATTTCATAATTTAGGTACCATGTTTTGCAGAGTTATGACCCGGCAAATATATTTGCAGAAGCAGCATTTACATCAAACATACACAGAACAAGAGTTATGTTTCCAAAAATGCATTAAATATACATTGACAAACTAGTACTTAATTTATTAAATCGATGAGTTATTTACAAAAGTAATGTATCACATTAGTTCTTCTTCCTATTAGGATACTCTTGGTAAAGAAAAACACACAAGTTAAATTAGAAAATATTTAGAAAAACAAATAACATATAATTAATAGGGCAGTGGTTGACCTCAGACATGTGTATGAGAAAAGATAGGCAAAGAAAAAAGGTTGAGAGTGTCCACATGCACTGGATATAGACAGGGAGTTTAGGTGTGACAGGAGATGAGTAAATGGGCACATGTGCAAGAAACGGAAAAATGGAGAAAGGGAGCTTGAGTAGATCATGGGAAGAAAACTTTATTATGTTAAACAATGAAAAATACGTAAGATGAACTGGAGAATTAATAGGTAACTAGGACCACCTTTTAACGAAACTTACACGCCAATCTTTGAGCCCATGCAACAGCAAAGCACTGAGCTATTCTTAGCTGAAATCAAAACAACCTTTTTTGTAGCTTTGAAAACCTTGGAGGGGGGAAAAGAGAAAGAAAACAAGAGAAAAAGAAAGATTCCTTTGGATAGGAGAGGAGGAAGGTTTCTCAACTTCAAGTTTATTGCCTGCTCCCTGCCCCAGAAATATGATTTTTTTTTAGTTTGTTAGATGCAGGACTATTTTGCTTGCTGTGGTCTATGGCCAGGTCAGTTCATGTCTTACTGGAATAGCATTAAGAGGAGACATTTACGAATACGGCAAGATTACCAAGATTTAAAAGTGCAGCATTAAGGTGAACATTTGTTTCCAGTACACTGATCAGATTTATTTTAGTTAATAAAAAGTATTGAAATATCAGTATATACTTTGTAGCATTTAACATTAAGAAATACAAGCTGCATTTAATAGATGCAAGAAGAAATCCATGTATTTTAAATCTAAATCACAATTAAGTCACAGGAAAGAAAATTCCTTTAAAAGTTTTTAAATGAAAAATGCTAATATAGATAACAGACAATGTATCACCTACTTTTGAATCATTGTCTGCCATTCCCCTTCTCGATCTCCTACAGGGAATCTTTCAATCTGGGTCTGAATTTTAGATCTCCATTCTCGCATGTAGTCCTCAATATCAAAAACAAATGGATGCTGTCCAAAATTAGCATCTATCACCTCCCCTGGTGTCTGCAGTCCAACTGTGGGATATAAATTTGGCTGAACAAGAGAGAAGAAAAGAATCACTTGGCAAGTTTTAGACTCTTTAAGCAGTCCAGTAATGTCTGAGTAGACAACATTCTTATGAGAAATGCTTTGCAGCTGAAAATGTCTTTAAAAATGAATATTACTACTACAAAGATTTACCCTGATAAATCAAATTTGCAAAGCTCTGCTTCCCTCGAGTGTCAACAAGTGTTAAACAATATTTCCTCCTCCGACCTCACCCAAACTTTTACATCATTTACATTTATTTAAGAACAATAACACAATTTTAGGATTCCCACATGGTAAACACATGCACTCTCCTATGTCAAATACATTAGTGTTTGTCTGTCTGAAGCTCTCAACGAGGAGCTTAGAAAATCATTTGTAAAATTCACATCAATACATCAAAGTCTCAAGCTAAGGATACTTCCAATGATTTGTAAAATGTACCTTGCTAGTTTAGAGTGCAGAAGATATATTTACTGGAAAAATCAGATTCTGACTTCAAAGAAAAGGAATTAAAAATAACAAGCACCTGTAGCACCCTTAAGTACTTTACTACCCAGTGATAGAACCATGACTGATTTGCACCTTAAATCCTTGACTTTATACTCTTTGATATACTTGTCCTGCTAAAATCTACTGATTTCAAAAAAAAATTATGAACTGAGCTGGCACTTACAGATTTATTTTCTAGGAGATCCACGCCTGCCATCAAAAACTTGTTCCAACTTGTCCCAACTGGTTCTATTTTATGAATTTATACCCTCATTAGCGAAAAACATTTCTATCATTTCCTTTCAAAATACTGAATATCTCAATTAAATCACCCTCTAATCGATTTCAGAGATTGCAAGCTCAATTTACATACTGGTCACACATCTGAAACAGTATATGTTCTTTTCTCCACAGACGCTGCATGATCTGTTAGGCATTTCCAGCATCTTCAGTATTTTGCTTGTATATGGAAGGTTACATAATCTAACCACATTAATGTTCATTAATTTAAATAGCTGGCAAGATTCCATTGAAACTGTGCTGCACCATTACATATGTGCACACAGTATTCAAGATGTATTCTAACCAGAGCTTTGAATAGCTGTACCAAAAATTCCTCCCAATGATATTAACACTTCCTTGATATAAAAGGTTAATATTCCAGAATGCTGAAAGAGGTGGCTACATCCTAGAACAAGAGAGAGAAAGGTGCAGAGACAGTAGATGCATGGAGGTTATTTTCCAAAATTCCATTAATGGAATGGTTCCTGAAGATTGGAAAGTAGCATGTGTAACCCAAATATATAAGAGGAAGGAGAGAGAAGACAAAGAACTTCAGGTCTGTTAACATGGCATTAGCAGTAGGGAACGTGGTAGTATTTTGAATAAAGGATAAAAAGATAATAGTAGGATTGGGCAGAGAGAGTCAGATTTATGAAAGGAAATAATGTTTGACAAGCCTGTTAGGAGTTTTTGAGGATGTAACTGATGGAATAGACAAGTTGGAAACCGGTGAAGTAGCGAATTTGGATTTTCAGAAGGGTTTTATTAAGGTCCCACTCAAGAGGTTAGTGAGCAAAAGAGGATGTGAAGTTCCAAAGAAGGGTTGACGGATTCAAAGCATTAGCTCAGATTTCTCTCCACAGATGCTGCCAGATCTGCTGAGATTTCCAGCAACCTCTGTCTGTGATATATTTTTAAAGTTTGCTGATGATACAAAACCAGGTGAGAAAGAGATTAGGAGGATTTGAAAATGGCTGAGAGAGATTTGGACAGGCTAAGTCAGCATACAGTAACGTATCGAGTATTTGCTGAACACTTCCCAATTCCTCACGCTTTACATCCAAAAGGACCTAGCGCATTTTTGTTCATAAGTCACTGAAAGCTATTCTGTATGTAGAAAGGAATGAAGGCAGCAAATACATGTTAGTCTTTATTGCACGGAGATTTGAGTACAGGAGTAAAGATGATGTGCTGTAATTGCAAAACACTTAGGGGAGACAACACCAGTAGTAATGGGAGGACTCACCCAAGGACGTACATGCTTATCAAGAGAAAGTGCAACAAAGTTTCACTGAATTGATTCTTGGGATGTCCTATAGAAAAGTGGGGCAGCAACTCAGATGAGAGGGTAGTGTGTTTTTGGAAGTTTCCACCAGCGTGCTGAGGAAACTCAGATGACCAAGTTTATTCAAAAACCAGGATTAACAGATTTCTACATATTAATGATATCAAGGGGAAGAGGTCAAGTGCAGGAAAATAGAGGAGAGGTAGATGTGCCATGATTTGGTTTAATTCTGGATCAGTCTCAAAAGGACCCAAATGCCTTATCCTTGCTTACTGTTCATTGTGCTATTACTTAAGTGGATACAAAATACTACATTTCCATTAATGTCAAAGTAGCCAAAGGATTCATTTCAACGTGAAATCATTATAGCCCTCAAAGTGCTCATTATCCGATCGCCAGACCATAGCACCCTCTCTGTCAATTTTTATACAGAATTATTGAAAGTCACAACACATCAATTCTCTACTGGTTCTTCACTCAGATCCCTGCTCAGTGTGCCCCTGTAGCGCTCCCTTTGGCCACTCTCACCACTGGAGTCATCACTGATTTCCCCACCCCTTTTGTCAACAGAATAAAGATCATTTTCCAGCTCAATTCAATTCTGAACTCGTCATTTAGACTAGAAATGTTAACTTTGTTCCTCCTTCACAGATGTTGCCAGGTCTCTTGAGTTTCTCCATTACTTTGTTTTAACTTTAGATTCCTGCCCTTGCTCTTTCCCTATATCCCTACAATTTTGTTTCCTCCAAATTTGCACCCATATTCAGCGATGCTAAATGGGGAAAAAAAATACAAGGGGAGGTTTCTTTCAATTGCAATTCATTCATCCACCATCCTCTACATTGATGTACGTGCTATTCAATCACTGCAATATCAAACTGATTCTATGACTCTTGTTCTACAAATAACCTGCAAGACAGTTGCAAAGTATTTGCATCTCTTTCAAATTTGGAATATTTACATTAAAAAGGTCTATTTTCCCTAATCCAAGAAAAAAAATTGCAGTTATACACTTCAAATATATACTTAGATCAATTTAAAATTAAATCTTGGAAAGTTAACTATTCAGCTGACTACACTTCAATCAGCCAACTCTCCAAAATTCCATTTCTTTGCTCTTTCCATTATATTTTGTATTATTTATTGCAAGAAAGCAGGGGAAAGATGTTTGTGAATCAATTTCTGCCTCAATTAACAAACGAATATATTCAAAATTGGAAAAAACAGGAAAAAAATGAGAACACACTTGTTTAATTGCTGAATGCTATTAATACACAAAAATGCTGAAACAAACAGAACATTACAACTCGCAAAATACTGTAGATGCTAGAAGTACAAAAGAAAATGCCCGAAATACTCAAGTCAAGTGACATCTATGAAGAGAGAAACTGAGTTGGTGTTTCAGGTCAATAACCTTCCAGCAGAATCTATTTTCTCACATTCCTTGCATCCCTTAGAGCCAGAAATAGGGGACATTGTAATGGAGAATGAAGAAATAACAGAAAAATGGAACACAAAATTTGAATCGGTCTTCACAAAAGAGGATATCACAAATTTATCTGAAATGTTACAGAACTAAGTCTACTCAGAGGGAATAACTGGGATTAAAGGCTGACAAATTCCCAGGGGTTGATAATCTATACTATAGAAAGTCTCCCTGAAAATACAAAATGTGTTGGTGTTCATCTTCCAAAATCCTACAGAATCTGGAGCACTTCCTACTGACTACAGGATGGTAAATGTAACCCCTATTTTTAAAAAAATGGGAGAGATAAAGCAGAGAATCACAAACAAGTTAACCTAACATACGTAGCAGGGAAAATGCTACAATCCATTATGAAATACGCAATACCAGAACACCGAGGAAGCAATAATAGGATTTGACAAAATCAACATGGGTTTATGAAAGGGAAATCATGCTTTATTAATCAAGAGTTTTTCTGAGGATGTAGCTAAAAGAACAGATAACCATTGGATCTGGTATGTTTGGATTTCATGAAGACTTTTGATAAAGTCCCACGTCAGAAATTAGTGGGCAAAATTAAAGTATCGTGTTTGGGGACTAATCTGCTGACATTGGTTGAGAATTTGGCAACAGACAAGAAAGAAATAGACAGTGGGAAGAAATAGATCTTTTTCTGGGTTGACAGGCAGTGATAGGTGACACACTTCAGGGGTCAGTGCTCAAGCCCAACCTATTCATGACATACAACAGATTTAGAAAAATGAAACAAATGCGTAATGCATTCAAGGTTGATGACAACAAAAGAAAACTAAGTGGAATTGAGAGTTCTGAAGAGAATTCATGAAATGCAATTTTTGAGAAGATTTGTAGCCCAGGTGGAGGTTCAGGTTATAAGTTTGCTCACTGAGCTGAGAGGTTTGTTTCCGGACATTTCATCACCCAGGTAGGTAGGTAACATCATCAGTGAGCCTCCGTTGAAGCGCTGGTGTTCTGCCCTGCTTTCTATTTGAGGGTCTTGGTCTGTTAAGGGGGATATCACCCCCTTATAACTGCAGTTACACAGGGTCTTGATATGATCTCACCAGTAGTAGAATGTACAGTTTTGGTCACCTGACCCAAGAGAGGGTATACCTGCCACAAATGGAGTCCAGCAAAGGTTTATAGGAATATATTGGGTATGAAAGGACTGCTATGAGAAAAGAGTTTGGCTCAACTAGGCTTATATAGAAGAATGACAGGAGATCTGATAGAAATATATAATACAAAATTCTAACAATCTATACAGGCAGTCAACTGTGTTTTAAATTTGCAAGTCCTTATTCTGAGATTACGTCCTCTGCTCCTGAACTCTTCCACAAAGGGAAACATCCTTTCTTCATTGACCCTGTCAAGTCTTCTACGAATCTTGTGTCTCAAAATCTTGTGTGGCCTCTCACTCTTCTATTTTCAAATGAGTGCAGGCCCAACCTAATCAACTTCTTCTTGGAAGACAGGATCTGATATTAGCCTAGTGAACATTTTTTGAATTGAAGTGGTTTTTTATTTAGATTAGATTAGATTAGATTACTTACAGTGTGGAAACAGGCCCTTCGGCCCAACAAGTCCACACCGACCCGCCGAAGCGCAACCCACCCATACCCCTACATTTATCTCTTACCTAACACTACGGACAATTTAGCATGGCCAATTCGCCTGACCAGCACATCTTTGGACTGTGGGAGGAAACCGGAGCACCCGGAGGAAACCCACGCAGACACAGGGAGAACGTGCAAACTCCACACAGTCAGTCGCCTGAGGCGGGAATTGAACCCAGGCCTCTGGTACTGTGAGGTAGCAGTGCTAACCACTGTGCCACCGTGCCGCCCACTAAGTTTTATAAGTGAATGGACAAAACCAGGGCAAATGGATATCAATAGAGGCAAATATGAAATTATTCACTTAATATCTAAGGAGCAAATGTTTGGATTCTTTCTAGATGGTGAAAAGATATGTAGGCAGCACAAAAATTGCAAGATTGAGTGCAACATTTTATACAGCGCTAAGCTCACAAATATTCTATGCCAAATCAAAAGAAGTCCTACTTATTTTTTCAACTTAGGTGCTGGTGAGTGTTTTTCCATTAAATTTTACATTTAGTTCCATTATGATAGTTAAATATAAAGGCATGGTAGGGTAACTCAGTCTTGTGGGATGCCTATCCACTTCCATGTGGGAACTTTAGGGTGCTTTTAATGTCTGGGCAACCGCACATACAGGGATCATCAGCAGCTGCAGCAGCCCAACTCTAGTTGCAGAAATCAACTAGCACCTGGCATTTGCTCCTGTGCATTAAATTCCAGCTCAAAACGTTTTCTTTATTAGCAAGTGTGGAAAACACTGCAAGGGACATTGTTTAGTGCATTTCAAATAGAACTCAATGAGAGGTTGTGCACACTGGAATATCAATGGCCCACTCTTGTTTTTTTTTCTTAAAAATAGTAGACAGTTATACAAAGACATGAAGCAGTCAATGAACTTACACAATTAGAACAATGTATTTCCTGTTCACTGGGAGCACAAGAAAAAAAATTTAAAGCTACACAGAGCAATATCTTGCAGTACAGTACATAAATAGCTAAAAGGCACACCATGTCGAGACAAACGTAGGTGGGAAAGTTATGAGGAGAAAGATGCAAAGGGATGTAGATCAGTTAGGTGACTGGACAAGAAAGCATTGCATGAGGAAACATATAAACATCCATTTTGGTAGGAAAAATGGAAACTTATTTGTACTCCAAGGATTTGAATGCCCTTGTAAATGAAACACAGTCAACATGCAAGTAAACCAAGCAACTACAGATGTTATGTTAGCGAGTTTTGAGAAAATTTGTAGCTCAGGTTGAGGTTCTGGATGTTGAGGTTTTGTTCGTTGAGCTGGAAGGTTCATTTCCAGATGTTTCATCACCCTACTAGGTAACATCTTCAGTAGGCCTCATGCAAAGCACTGATAATTCCTGCTTTCTATTTTTGTGTTTGGGTTTCTTTGGGTTGGTGATGTCATTTCCGGTGAAGTCACGTCCTGTTCTTTTTCTCAGGGAGCAGTAGATGGGGTCTAACTCGACATGTTTGTTGACAGAGTTCCGGTTGGAATGCCATGCTTCTAGGAATTCTCGTGCGTGTCTTTGTTCAGCTTGTCCTAGGATGCGACAACACATCCATCCTCGGACAAACCAAACAAAGACACGCACTCGAATTCCTAGGAGCATGGCATCCCAACCGGAACTCTGTCAACAAACACATCGAGTTAGATCACATCTACCACCCCCTGAGAAAAAGAACAGGAAGTGGCATCACCAACCCAAAGAAACCCAAACATAAATAGAAAGCAGGAATTATCACCAGTGCTTCGCCCAAGGCCCATTGAAGATGTTACCTAGTAGGGTGACGAAATGCCTGGAAATGAACCTTCCAGCTCAGAGAGCAAACCTACATCCAAGATGTTACGTTAGCATTAATCACAAGAGGGTTTGTGCTTACTGTCATTGCATAGGGATTCAGCAAATCACACCTTAAGTATTGTACCAAAAGATCAGAAAAGTGATATTAATATTCAGAAGCTCAGCATGGCTGAGTGTGGGACAAGCTTATGTGTGGGACAAGCTTATGGAATTATATGGCTGTTCCTGCTCCTAGTTCCTATGATCTCGCACATTTCTTTTTAAGAGAGGTTTCCTTAAGTAAACTTTCAAGAAAAGGGGAGAATGAGATTAATTGGATAGTTTTACTCAAAACAGCAGATGGAAAAGGCTTCTGTGCATACTAGCTTATGATTCTACAACACACTTTAAAAAAATGCCAAACATAAAAGCACCCTACAATATGCAGCTCATAATTAGCCCAGGAAATGGAAAAGGACCTTGGGTGATTTTTCAACATACATGTTGGGCAACAGCTGAAAGACTATAATAATTAAGAAAGAACACCTCTCTATTAAATAGCACTCTGCCTTCTGGAGTACCAATGTGGCAAGACTGTGGAAATGAGAGAGAGCAAAGAGGCTTTATTGCAACTGCAGATTTAGAAAACGAAATAACTCTGAAAACTCTTAAGGATGAAAGGCCCAGATAAGATTCCAGAAATCTATTCCAGTCCACCCCAAAAAAATTCAACACTGCTCGATTTCCTCCTCATTCACTGCTAGAGGCTGGACTTTAAAAATAAGGAATTCTTAGAACTGTACAGCTGTTGATGAGGCTACACATGGAGTAGTGTAGACTTTGCATTTAAACAAGATATATTGACATTGAAGGCAGTTCAAAAGACGTTCACTTGACTGATCCCTGGGACGAATGGGGTTGACATATAGAGAACAGCTAGACAGTTTAAGCCTTTATTCATAAGGATTTAGAAGAATTAGGGTGATCTTACTAAAACATAAAACTCTGAGGGTATAATCCAAAGGTTTACAGAAAAGAAAATGGCCCTCTGACCCATCAAGTCTGCGCTGGCCAAAAACTACTTAAATATTCTAATTGCATTTTCCAGCACTTGGCCAACAGCGTTGTATGCCTTGACATCACAAGTATATATCTAAATACTTCTTAAAAAGCTGAGGATTTCTGCCTTTACCATCTTTACAGGTAACCAGTTCCAAATTCCTATCCTATAGCTGAAAGAAAATTTCCTTACATCTCCTCTAAACCTGTCTCCAGTCATTGATTTTTCCACCAAGGAGAAAGGTTTCTTTCCGTCTATGCCCCTTAATCATGTCCCCATTTCGTCCCCTCTGTTCCAAAGAAAACAACTCCAGCCTGCCCAATCTGTCTTCATAAGGAAATCTCCAGCCCAAGCAACATCCCAGTAAATCCATTGTACCCTCTCCAGTGCAATCACATCCCATCAATAATGTGGATTTCAGGACTGCACAATACTGTAGCCTTGGTCTAACCAATGTTTTATAGGGACATAAACATAAGAACAGCAGTAAGCCATTTAGCCCCGCGAGTCTGTTCTGTCATTAGATGAGATCATGGCTAATCTGCTGCCTACTCCACCCCCCTTAATACCATTGCTTAAAAATTCATCTCTCTCAGATTTGAGATGAAAAATGGAATCCAGCATCTACTGCCAGTTGTGGAAGAAAGTTCCAAACATCTAAAATCCTTTATGTGCAAATTGCTTTCCAACATCTCTACGGAGTACGGAGTGGTCTGCAACTAATTGTCAGGCTATGCCTCCTAGTTCTAGAATACCCTACCAGTGGAAATTGTTCATCTTTATCTACCCTGTTTTTTTTCCTGTTAATACCTTGAAGACTTCAATCAGATCGTCTCTTCTAAATTCTAAAGAAAATAGGTCTAATTTGTATAATGTCTCCTCATAATCTAACCGCATATAAACCTATGCCATACTCCCTCCAAGGTCAGTACATCCCTAAGCCAATACATCCTTCCTAAGGTGTACTCCAAGTGGGGTCTAACTAGGATTGTGCATAACAGCTTAACCTACCTCCTCAAACTCTATGCCACAGCTAACATGGGTAAGAGGACTGACTCCAATAACCACAACTGTCTTATGTGCCAACCAGGACTCCAACCAGCAGCGATTTTAAATCAATTCTCACTGATTCCAGTTTTGCTGGGGCTCCTGGATGCCACACTGTCAAATATGGCCTTAGTGGTCATTTGCAGTCTCTCATCTCACTTTTTATCATGTATTCTATTGTGTTGTATGTCCTAAGCAAATGCATCATCTCACACCTACCTAGATTGAATTCCATATGGCACTGATCAGTCCATCCTACCAGCCCATCTCCATCCTCCATTAATCTAAGGCTATTTACGACTCCATCAATGATCATATCATCCATGAATGTACTGATCAACCATCCTACATTCAAATCTAAATCAAATATATATATATGATTTAGATTTGAATGTAGGATGGTTGATCAGTACATTTGTGTGTGTGTGTCTATATATATATATATATATTTGGCAAGTTTGATACAAATTTGGTGGCTAAGTGGCAGGAAGCAGATGCTGATGGTCAAGTGAGTGGAAGTCTGTGTCCATTGGGTTCAAAGGGATCGGTGTTGTGGCTCTAGCTGTTTGTGGTGTGTGTGTTTTTATATATATATTTTCTTCCTGCCACTTAGCCACCAAACTTGTATCAAACTTGCCAAATTTTTTGGATATCATGGGCTTTTACCCTCGCTATTAGTCTCCCTTGTGGGATCTTATCAAAAGTAGATTAAGTTATGCATTTCCCTCACCTAGACATTTGGCCATCTCTTCAACCAGGTTGGTCAGTCATGACCACCTCTTAAAATCATGCTGACCATTCTTGATTAATCACGGTGTCTCCAAGTGCAGATTAATTTTGCCTCTCAGAATTGCTTTCCAACAGTTTCCTCACCTCCAAGATTCGATCAACTGGTCTACAGCTTCCTGTTTATTTCTTGCCCCCTTCTTGAACAATGGTACCACTTTGGCTTTCCTTAGTCCATTGACACCTCTCCTGTGGTCAGGAAGGTATTGGAAATTATTGTCAACACACTTCGTATTTCCTCCCTTGCCTTACTCAACAGTCTGGGATACATTTCATCTGGCCCTGGAGTTTTATCTATTTTTAAGCCTACAGAATGACTCAGAACATCCTCTCTGTCTATGCTAATTTATCTAATCGTATCACAGTCTTTCTCACTGGTTTCATCATCTCAGTAGTTAAATGTGACACGGTATTCTTTCAGAACTCTACCAAACTCCTCTGGTGCCATGCACAAATTACTAGTGTGGTTATTAGTGGACCCTACTCTTTCCCTAGTTATGCTTTTATTGTTAACATACTTTTATCCTTTATTTTACCTGCCATTATTCTTCCATGCCCCTTAAGGTTCCCCTTGCACATCCTGTACACCTCCAGGGCTTCTCCTGTTTTGAGCCCTCAGTATCTGCCATAAGCCTACAATTTTTTTCCTTTACTCAATCCTGTACATCCCTTGATATACAGGGTTCACAGGATTTATTAGTCCCAACCTTTGTCTTCATTGGAAAATGTTGGCTCTGCATCCTCCCTAGTTCCTTCTAGAAATCATACCACATTTTGTGACATCTCCCATGGTGTTTTTTTAAAACAGATTAAGTGGACACTCTTCAAACTAAGGGGTGAAGGAAGTTATTTTCTCAGAATAAAGAATGTCTTAAACTTTCTATCCCAGAGTGGTGTGGAGGCTAGATCAGAGAAATATTTAAATAGTTAGAGAGATATTGTATACTTTACTGTCTACTTGTCTGTTCTAATGGATGTAGGATTGCTCGCTGTGCTGAAAGTTAGTTTTCAGACATTTTGTCACCATACTCGGTAACATTTTCAGTGAGCCTCTGAATGAAGCACTGGTGGCGTGGCCCGTTTTCTTTTATATGCTTGGGTTTCCTTGGGTTGGTGATGTCAATTCCTGTGATGACTTCATTTCCCATGGTGATGTCATTTCCTGTTCTTTTTCTCAGGGATGTAAATGGGATCTAAGTCAATGTGTTTGTTGATAGATACCTAGTATGGTGACGAAACGTCTAAAAACAAACCTAGCAGCTTAGCGAGCAAACCTAAATCCAGAACCTCAACCTGAGCTACAAATCTCCTCATACTTGCTGTTCTAGATCATTAATGTTTTATAGAGTGAACATGACAGCTAGAGGATAATGCATATCATTATAATTTTTCTGCAAGAACCGTAAGTGTGGGGCTCATGAGGGGTCCATTACCTGCCTGCCACCCATTTCATCGGAACGGTAATCAAGAATGAGGTAAAGCAGACCCAGAAGACATGTCACATCATGATGACAATTTCAAGCCATTTGTCTGCACAAAATAAACTAACCCAAGTTTAAGTGAAGTAACATAAATGAGACAAATGTAGAAATTTAGTGGCTATGATATTTGAAATGCAAGTCAAATTGAAGAGTCAGTTATAACAGGAATCTGACAAGCTTATAATAAAATTAAGCAGAGGAATTCTTCTGGCACAGTGACAGTGTCCCTAGCTATGAGCTAGAAGGCTAGGATTCAAGCCACACCTACTCTAGAGGTGTGTCACGTCTGAACAGACTAAATAATTTTAGAGAGTTTTATTCAGTCACTCATGCTCCAATTTTGTTTAGAAAAAGGCAAGAGTACACAGATAAATGAAAACACATTACTGGAAATAGTAAGAAAGTTAGGCAGCATCTGTGTATGGGAATCAGCATTAGTATTTCAAGTTACTGATCTTGCGGTCACTGATTTGAAATATTAACTCTGTCCTCGTGACAAATACTGCCTGATCGCCAAGTGCTTCCAGCATTAGTTTTTATTTTCGATTTCTAGCATCTACAGTATTTTGCCTAAATAAAAGCTTTGGAAAATATTGTAAAGGATTTGTCTTACCGGTAAATCTGTAAAAGCAATACCTGCAGAAAAAGAAAATACCAGCATGTAACTAACATTTGACTTCATTACTAGTTTTCTACATAAGCCAATAACTGCTAGTCATAGGGAAAAGAAAACAAAATAAAGCATTATGCATGATTTTTATTTTCAGTCAGGTCTCATATGCACTCATTATATTGATTGTCAGAAATACTGTATTAAATAGAGCTCAAGAGTCACTTCAGACGACTCACTGTGAAGATAACCAATAGGACAATACACCAATCCAGCAATATTAACAGCAGTCTGTTACAATACATTAGAATATAAAATACTTTAATATTGAAGCATATTCATCATATATATTCAATTTTTAGTCAAAAAGTAGGATGTTGATTTTTACATTCATAACATTTTCAGAGATGGTGGAATTCCCCCTTACCCATCACTATGCTAATGCAGTTGTCATGTCGGAGATTGTTCCTACCAATGCTGTCACAAAGTAGCACAAAGGAGCCAGAAGTATTTTGATTATTTATTATTAAATATTTATAAATAACAACTTCTGTGGCGATGGACATAATTTCTGTAAACTAACTCAAATTTGTCAAATTCAAAACTAAAATACTTCAAAATTTAATTCTTTCACAGTACAGAAAATACTATTCAGGTGCAGATCATGCAGTGAACAATGTTAAATCCCAATTTAGAAAAAACACACTCTCCTTGCTTTCAAAACAGAGTAACTCATGACAATCAGCTTCTTGAATGGTATCACATGGATCATCAACATCATTCACATTATCAATCATTTCACAAATGATTGGGCAGCACGGTGGCACAGTGGTTAGCACTGCTGCCTCACAGCGCCAGAGACCCAGGTTCAATTCCCACCTCAGCGACTGACTGTGTGGAGTTTGCACATTCTCCTCATGTCTGTATGGGTTTCCTCCGGGCGCTTCGGTTTCCTCCCACAGTCCAAAAATGTGCAGGTCAGGTGAATTGGCCATGCTAAATTGCCCGTAGTGTTAGGTAAGGGGTAAATGTAGGGGAATGGGTCTGGGTGGGTTGTGCTTCGGCAGATCAGTGTGGACATGTTGGGCTGAAAGGCCTGTTTCCACACTAAGTAATCTAACCTAATCTAAAATAATCATCTTTGTGACAAAGTGCACTGGATGTCCATTATTTCATGGTCTAACGATCATATCCTTTGATTTCACCCCAGGTCTCTACAAACCGTTTCAGAGCGCATATGCTGTTCTCCCTTGGAATGTCTTCACTCCTCCAATTATCCAGTCATTTCACCTTTAAAATAAAAAGTACGTTCTCTTTGAAAGATTTGCTGAGACGTCCAATGGCTGTACAAGGCTAATTAGACCAATGGGAATCACTTTTGTGATTTAACGTTTGCAACATCAAAATGTAATCTGTCGCAAATGAGCAAACTTACTAAAAAAAAATCCTCTTGGTTAGAAATCACAAGGCCCCTAGATAAAGACAACATTACTCCAGGGGTACGTGACAGCAGCACTGTCATTAGACGAGTTATCCAGGGACTCAGGAAATAGTCTGGGTACCCGACGTCGAATCCCAGCAGATGAAGGAGTTTGAATTTAATAAAGAAGAATCTGGAATTCAAAGTCTACTTTGACAATGAAACCATTGTCGATTGTTGTAAATACCATAGCTCACTAACGTTCCTTTAGGGAAAGGGATCTGTTGTTCTTACTGGTGCAGCTTGTGTGACTTCAGACCCATAGCAATATGGTTGACTCTTAACTGCCCTGCAAAATGGCATAGAAAGCCACTCAATTGCTACAAGGTCAAGAGAAATGAATGAAACCATATGGACCACCTATCATAGATTAAGACAATAAGGACTAAGAAACAACAATGGCAAACAACCCTGTCAACTTAGATTAGATTACTTACAGTGTGGAAACAGGCCCTTCGGCCCAACAAGTACACACCGACCCGCCGAAGCGCAACCCACCCATTCCCCTACATTTACCCCTTTTACCTAACACTACGGGCAATTTAGCATGGCCAATTCACCTGACCTGCACATCTTTGGATTGTGGGAGGAAACCAGAGCACCCGGAGGAAACCCACGCAGACACGGGGAGAATGTGCAAACTCCACACAGACAGTTGCCCAAGGCTGGAATTGAACCTGGGTTCCTCTCTCTACCTCTTTAAATATCCTGCATAGCAACATCTGGGGCTGGTCCAAAATTTGGACATTCAAGTAAAAGCCTGACAGTGTGTATAAGGTACAATTTTGTGTTCATGACAAATGTCCCACACACCATCACCATCCCTAGATTTGACCTGTCACACAGGCAGGACAGATCTAGTGGAGGTGGCAACAAAACAATATACAGGTGGAAGGTAGTCACCCAGTGAATCCTTGATAATGATTCTGGACCCATGAAATCTTATGGCATCAACTCAGACATGGGTAAGGAACTCTCCTGCTGATACAAACAATGCTAGAAAAGCTCAGCAGGTCTGGTGGCATCTGTGGAGAAAAAAAAAAGTTGTTGTGGTTCTGTTCGTCGAGCTGGAAGTTTTTGTTGCAAACGTTTCGTCCCCTGGCTAGGCGACATCATCAGTGCTTGGGAGCCTCCTGCGAAGTGCTTCTTTGATGTTTCTTCCGGTGTTTATAGTGGTCTGTCCCTGCCGCTTCCGGTTGTCAGTTTCAGCTGTCCGCTGTAGTGGTTGGTATATTGGGTCCAGGTCGATGTGTTTTTTGATGGAGTTTGTGGATGAATGCCATGCCTCTAGGAATTCCCTGGCTGTTCTCTGTCTGGCTTGCCCTATGATAGTAGTGTTGTCCCAGTCGAATTCACGTTGCTTGTTGTCTGCGTGTGTGGCTACCAAGGATAGCTGGTCGTGTCGTTTCGTGGCTAGTTGATGTTCATGTATGCGGATTGTTAGCTGTCTTCCTGTTTGTCCTATATAGTGTTTAGTGCAGTCCTTGCATGGTATTTTGTACACTACATTCGTCTTGCTCATGTTGGGTATCGGGTCCTTCGTTCTGGTGAGTTGTTGTCTGAGCATGGCTGTTGGTTTGTGTGCCGTTATGAGTCCTAGGAGTCGCAGTAGTCTGGCAGTCAGTTCCAAGATGCTCCTGATGTATGGTAGTGTGGCTAGTCCTTTTGGTTGTGATATGTCCTCGTTCCGTGGTCTTTCTCTTAGGCATCTGCTGATGAAGTTGCACGGGTATCCGTTTTTGGCGAATACATTGTATAGGTATTCCTCTTCCTCTTTTTGCAGTCCTGGTGTACTGCAGTGTGTTGTGGCCCTTTTGAATAGTGTCCTGATGCAGCTTCGTTTGTGTGTGTTGGGGTGGTTACTTTCATAGTTTAGGACTTGGTCTGTGTGTGTGGCTTTCCTGTATACTCTTGTAGTGAATTCTCCGTCTGGTGTTCTCTGTACCATCACGTACCATCATCCACAAACTCCATCAACAAACACATCGACCTGGACCCAATATACCAACCACTACAGCGGACAGCTGAAACTGACAACCGGAAGTGGCAGGGACAGACCACTATAAACACCGGAGGAAACATCAAAGAAGCGCTTCGCAGGAGGCTCCCAAGCACTGATGATGTCGCCTAGCCAGGGGACGAAACGTTTGCAACAAAAACTTCCAGCTCGGCGAACAGAACCACAACAACGAGCACCCGAGCTACAAATCTTCGCACAAACTTTGAAAAAAAAAGTACTTCATAACTGAAAGGTGTTGGAAAGTAGGCTCTTTTATGCTTTTGACAGTTGCAAGAGGAGGAGGAAGAGGCCAGATGGCGTAAAGTGGAGACTTTCAATGTCCAGGACCAATAGCAGTTTGGCAGTACCACCACTGACAGTTAGTTTATTCCAAAAAGACATTGTTGCTAGACTGGGTCTGTCGCAGGTGGTGAGGGAACAAAAAGGAAGAACATTCTTGCTCTCATCCTCACCAATCTACCTGCTTCAGATGCATCGGTTCAAGACATGATCAGTAAGAGTAGTTAACTCTGAAAACCTTGGAAAAAAAAAGTCTCTCCTTCATAATGAGCACACCCTCCATCGTGTTGTGTGGCACTGTCACCAAAATAAAGGGGATAGACTTCAAACAGATCTAGCAACTCAAGACTGGGCATCCATGAAGCACCATGGGGCATCAACAGCAGTAAAACTGTATTTCAACACAACCTGCCACCAATGTCAAGGAACATCCCCCACTCTACCATTGCCATCAAGCAAGGGGATCACTCAATTAAGTGTGCAGGAGGGCCTGCCAAGGGCAGCATGAGGCATACCTAGGAAATGAGATGTCAATCTGTGAAGCTACAAAACAGGACTACTTGTGTGCTAAACAGTTTAAGCAGCAAGTTACACAGAGAGCTAAGCGATTGCACAACCAATGGATTAGATCAAAGTTTTCAAGTCGTGAATAGTGGTGGACAAGTAAACAACTCACTGGAGGTGCTGGCTCACCAGATATCTTCAATCATGGGGGAGCACAGCACATTAATGCAAAAGAGAAGGCTGAAGCATTTGCAACAGATCTCCAGCCAGACACACCATGGATGTCCAACTCATCCTCCTCCAGAGGTCCCCAGCAGCACAGGTGCCAGTGTTCAGCTAATTGATGCACTCCACTTACTATCAAGAAACAGCTGGAGGCACTGGATATTGGAAAGGCAACATTCTGGCAATATAGTACTGAAGACCCGTGCTCCAGAGTTTACCACATCCCCAGCCAAAGCTGTTCCAGCACAGCTACAACACTGGTACCTACGCAGCAATGTTGAAAATTGCCAGGTATGTCCTGTACATAAAGAGCTGGACAAATCCAATCCAGGCATTTAGTGCCCCAACAGTCTACTCTCAATCATCCATAAAGTAATGGAAGACTGAAACAAAAGGGTTCATTCAAAGAACACATGGCTCAGGTAAGCCAAAGTATATTTCATCAAATAAGAAATGTTGTTCAAACAAACCCAAGGCTCTTCGGATGACAGGTGGTAGATATTAACATTAGAAAAGAAAAAAGTACACTTTAGACAGATGTGAGACAGAAAATATATTTGAGAACTAAGAGGTGAAGCAAATAGGAATTGAGAAAAAATAGCAACAAAGGGGAACTCCAAGATCTTTTATAAGCATACAAATAGTAAAAGGAGTGGGGCCAATTAGAGATGAAAGAGGGAACTTACACATGGAGGCAGGAGACATGGCTACAATCTCAAATGAATACTTGGTATCGGTGTTTGCAAGTGAATGATGCTGCCCAGGCCATGGTGACACAAGCGTAAACCCAGTGGTGACATGGGAAAAATGAGGATTAATTAGGAGGAGTCAGCATGAATTTCTTGATGAGGCTCAATGAGGTTAACACTACTGAAGTGGTAAACATGGATTTGCAGGAGGCATTTGATACAGTACCACACAACAGACCTGTCAGTAAAGTTTAGGTCATGGCATAAAAAGGACAGTAGCAATGTGGATACAAATTAGCTCAGTATTAAGAAACAGAATAATGGTCAATAGGTATTTTTGGGGCGGAGACAGGTTTATAGTGGATATCCCCAAGGATCAGCATTGGGACCTTTGCTTTTCCACATATAAAATGGATCTGGATTTTGGTGGGCAGGAGACAAATTCAAATTTTGCAGATGGCACTGAACTTGGAAAATTGTAAACGAAGATGAGGACAATGTGGAACACCAAAAAGACACAGACAAGTTAGTGGAGTGGGTGATAGGTGGTAGATTAGTTTCAATATAGAGAAGTCAGATTTTGGCAGGAAGAACATTGTAAGAATATAAAACAGAGAATCAATTCTAAAGGAGTTGAAGGAGCTGAGGTGCACAGATCTTTTAAAGGGGCAGAACAGAGGGAAAAAACAGTTAATAAAACACTGCTCTGCTTTATTAACATAAGTACAGAGTACAAGAACAAGGAAATGATGTAGACCTTGTAGAATACACTTGTTACACCTCAGCTAGAGTACTGTGCACAGTCGTGGGCTCGACACGTAAAGATGTGAATTCATGGGCGAGTGTATAGAATTGATTAACAAAAATGGCAAAATTTTAGTTATGAGGATACACTGAAAAAAAGGAGGAAAGAGGTGAGATATAACAGGAGTTTTCAAAATCATAAGCAGGCTGGATACAATAGATAAGGAAAAGCTATTCCCGTCCGTAAAAGGAATAAGAACGAGGGGGTTGTAGACTTATTGTGATGTGCAAAAATTGCAAGAGGAGTGTGAGAAAAACAAGTTTTTCCAGATGGCAAGTATTCTGGTATGAAATGCATTGCCTGGAAAGAAATGAAGGCAGGTTCAATTGAGATATTCAAGAGTTATTTGGATGATTATTTGAATAGAAACAGCACGCACATATTCAGTGGAGAAAAAAACAGACTGGCATTAAGTAACGATGTTGCTTGAAGGGCAGTTGCAGACACGGTGGGCCATAACAATTGTGAGATTCTGTGAAAACAACATGGTACAAATCCCACCAGGCCTTCTTTCCAATCTGGCATAACAATGACATCTAAGGTGGATTAACTTTAGAACTGATGCAAATTATTTTTTTTTAAATCACTAGATTTGGTCAAATACTTAAAGAATCAATTCCACAGCTCATGCAATTAACATGCATGGCTTCATCAAGTGTGACAGAAAACATATTTAGACACGAACACTTTTTTAGAACTAAATAGTATCTAAATAGAGAATCGCTAAAAACCTGTATTTCAGATAATAGGTATGCTTATTCAAAAAAAAGATCTCACTGTGCATCAAATCTTATGTTTTCCTGCAAATCCACCTTAAATTTATAAAGAAATATGTTGTAGCAGCCTGTGCAAAAAAAGTTACTTAAAATATGAAAAGCAAATGATTCTTTTGAATTACAGTAAAGAAATCTCAAACGATTAAAGATTTTTGTTTCAGCTAACACAACAACAGCATTCAGAGCCAAGTTTTACATAATATAAGTAATAAGAGCCTGTAAAATAGCCTTGTCAGTCTCCTACGACACGTGGTAGTCAACCAAATAATTTTAAATGGTACATTGAGAATCAAATGTCTTCATCTTTGACCACCTGATACCTATGTTTCATTTATTATAAATTCTGTCTTCTTTCAGAAACAAAAATCAGCAGCTACGAATTTGAAAAACAAAAATTATTCAACCAGATTTCAGACCACAATTGTGCGTCACAATGCTGGGTTTTTGTTTTTACAAGGTTACTACCATCTTGAGTTTTTTGCCCCCAGGGAGGGGGTAGTTGGCCAGGCTCCAACTAGGTTGGGTTTGAAAGACTTATGGGGCCCCATTTTGTTTACCTCAAAGGTATAATCGAAGGGGAGTAGCCAGCTAGCTGTGTAGCTAGCCTTCATTTAGATCAGAGTTTTTGATTCACTTCAGCAGAAGTGTATCTGAAGAAAGGCTGCTGGGGGAAGACCAGCCAGGTACACACACTAACTTCAAGCCTGTAAACCCTGGTTTGTTTCATTTTTACTTTGCATTAAGGAATGTGTTTATTGAGACTACTGCAAGTTCTTTCGGAACAGCATCATTAAGTCAGGATAGTCAGTCAGGTTTTGGATAGGGTAAGTTATGTGCTTTTCTAGTTTCTTTTCTTTGTGTTTCATTCTGAAATTTTGTAAATAGATTCTGTTGTTTAAAACTTGGCAGTCAGATCAGCTAATTCACTCCCGGAGTATCCACTATACACTTAACTAAAACAAATAGCAAAAATACAGTCAGGGCTACCTGCTTAAAAATGTTTTGAGGGGTCAAGCCTGGTCCAAAACAGTAGCTTCAATGTGACCACATATGGAGGAAATCCCTTACTGCGAAATCTACTGCTTCAAATCAAATCAACAAATTCTAAGATGTGGGACTAACAGCAAAGCTGAAAATAACAAGCAAAAATTTGTCTCTTCATCTTTGTTTCTGCACTATTCATCTATGAAGAACTGCTCTTTACTATTTGGTTATAAGACAATAACTTGCATTTCTAAAGCAGAAAGATCCTTCAACACTCTAATGCGTGACAGGTGGAAACAAGCGTAAGGACAGGACAGAAACCTGATGTGGAATAAAGGCATTTTTTAAACTAAATTTTTCAAAATCAACCTGTCCAGAGGTGAGCATCGTCCTTTTGGCCCAGAGATAGGGAAACTACCACTGCACCATAACATCCCTTTCTAAAAAAAAATTAAGTCTCATGATAATACCAAAAAATTAAACAAGGATGTAATTAATGAGACATCAGTTTTCTTCAGGACTGATAACCAGCTATTGAGAAAGGACTCAAAGTGGAGGAGAGGAGTTACGGAAAAAGACAAAGGTAGATACCGTCTTTCCATTACACTAGTACAACACCATATTTCAAAATTGAATAGTACTATGGTCAAAATACTACTTCGGAGCATTAATGAAGCTCTTGTAACCTGGAATCAATTACTGATTCTTGAACTCATATTCCTAAGTTGTATTTAAAGGGCAAAAATGAGAGCAAACACAAGTGACTTCAACTTACAAGTGTTCAAAATTTCAAACCGACCAGCTTCATTCTTGTAAACACATACCTAAACTGTGACCATTCTTTGTGTAGAAACAGGTATTATTGATCAGATTTACGCAGCATCCAATTACATCGCCAGTTGTAAACGTTGGTCCATAAGGCTGTCCAGTTCCAGAAGAACAGAATGAATGGCCATCATCTCCATGGTAACCATATGAATGCTTATCCCAGCCTAAAACAAAAATGTTCCACATATCATTAAAGGACCAATATAATGAACACGAGTATACAATGTATACTTTTAAACATGGCTGTTCCAAACCAGTTTCAAACTAACTTTACAGCAATTAGTGAATAAATTGGCTTTTGGACTCAACATGTATGTTAATTAATTTAAAATACAGTTCTTCCAACTGATTTGAGAGGACAACTTGTTTCCTCCCTCCAGCTTCTCATCCCACTCCGAATTCTTAGTCATCAATATAATTCAGAGTTCAAGACATTAGAAACTTCAAATAAAAGTTGCCCAAAAAAGATTTTTAAATAATCAATGAAATATATTAATCAATCTCCCTTGGCATTCTGCTTCAAAGTGCAAGACCAAATGTATTTTTCAGGTAGTATCTACCTGATACTAGAAAGAGTCCAAAACTAGAAGGGATAGGTTTAAGGTGAGAGGGAAAAGATTTAAAAGGGATCTGAAGCGCAACCTTTTCCACCAAGAGGGTGGTGTGCATACAGAACCAGCTGCCAGAGGAAGTGGCAGAGCAGAGTACAATTACAACATTTAAGAGACGTTTGGAGAGGTACACAGATAGGAAAGGTATGGTGGATATAGGTCAACAGCCGATAAATGGAACTAATTCAGTTTAGAAAACCGGGTTAGCATGGAGGAGTTGAGCCAAAGGGTCGGTTTCTATGCTGTATGACTATGAGGTGATTGAAGTAATGGTCATAGGAATGTCAATGGATGTTCTTCATATGGACTACCAGAAGGCATATGATTAAGTCCCACATAAGAGATAGTTAACCAAGGTAGAAGCCAATGAACTTGAGTGTAAGTACTGATGTGACTGGGAAATTGGTTGGTT
This sequence comes from Chiloscyllium plagiosum, assembly GCF_037043375.1. NCBI lineage: Eukaryota > Metazoa > Chordata > Chondrichthyes > Orectolobiformes > Hemiscylliidae > Chiloscyllium > Chiloscyllium plagiosum. Next base: position 48,228,277 of record NW_028270172.1, on the reverse strand, counting down.
GACAAGCAACAGAAATTAGGGATATTGGATAGGTACTTAAATTGGCAAGATGTCACCAGTGGTGTCCCACAAAGGTCAGTGTTAGACCTTCAATTATTCACATTATTTATTAATGGCCTGGATAATGGCATGGAAAGGCATACATCCAATTTTGCTGATGCCACAAAATTAAATGGCATTGTATGCAGTGTATGATAACAAAATCACAAAGGAATATTGACAGATTAGGTGAATGCGCAAAACTGTAGCGAATGGAGTTTAATGTAAGCAAGTGTGAGACAATCCATGTTGGTCCACAAAAAGAAGGATCGATCATGGTACTTTCAGATGGTACAAAGTTAAATACAGTGGCTGCCCAAAGAGATTTGAGAGTTCAAGTTAACTGATTTTTAAAAATGTTACAAATAATCAAGAAAGCTAATGCCATTCTTTATATCTCGAGGAAAGAAGTATAAGAATATAGTTGCACTGCAGCTATACAAAACACTAGTTAGATCCCACTTGGCATACTGTGAACAGATTTGGACACCACACCTTAGGACGTACGTATGGGACCTTAAAGGGAGCACAATATCAGCTTACAAGAATGATTTTTAAAAATGAAAATTGTGGACGCTGCATAACTGAAACAAAAACCAAAATTGCTCAACAATCTCAGCAGGTCTGACAGTATCTGTAGAGACAGAGTTAATGTTTCAGGTCCAGTGACCCTTTCTCTCTAGATGCTGCCAGACCCCCTGAGATTGTAACCAAAACAGAAATTGCTGGACAAGAATGATACTGGACTTCAGGGGTTAAGCTTCCACTGAGGAGGGATTCTACAGCCAGGGGGATAGTTTAAAAATTAGGGCCAGACTGTAAAGAGATGTTAGTAAGCACTTCTACACACAAAAGATGGTAAAGATTTGGAACACACTTTCACGAATGGCAGTGGATGCTAGATCAGTTGTAATTTCAAATCTGAGATAGATAAATTTTATTAAGCAATAGGTTTAAGGAATATGGGACAAAGGTAGATATCTAAAGTTAGGCCACAGATTATTCATTATCGCACTGAATGGCAGAACACACCCGAAGTCTGAATGGCCTACTCTTCTTTCTATGTTCCATCAATTTTTGTATCATCTGCAAATCTACTAATCAACTCTCAACCACTTTTACATACCACCAACAATAAAAGCCTTAACAATGATTCTGTGGGACCCCACTGGAAACAGACCTCCAGTTGGAAAAATGCCTCTCAGCCATTACTCTGTTCCAGTCACTCAGCCAACTGTATCTAATTTGCCAATTTTCCTTGGAACCCATAGACTTTTACCTATGCTGTCTGTCATGTTGGACCTTCACAAAAGAAATACTTGCTGAAGTCCAAGTAGACTACATCAAAAGCATTACCCTCATGTGCAAATCTGGTCACCTCTTCAAAAAACAAAACTCAAACCAAGCTGGTCAGACATGACATCCGTCAACAAAACCATGCTGACTTTTCTTGATTAATCCCGGCCCTTGCAAATGCAAATTATTTCGGTCCTTCAGAATCGTTTTCAATAGCTTCCCCATCACTGAGGTTAAACTGACCAGCTTTGCCCCGTTCTTGAATAATGGTACCATATTTTCTGTCCTCCAGAGAGGAACTGAAAGTGTTTGGAAGTGTCCTGATTATTTCATACCGTGTCTCAGTCAACAACCTGGGTTACATTTATCCAGCTCTGGAGAGTTATCTATTTTCAACTTTGCCAGACCATTCAGAACCTTTCTGTCTATGCTATGTCTTTAATTGCATCACAGACTTCCTCACCTAGGGGCTTCTGCTGTTTTAAGCCCTTGGTAGATGCGATAAGCCTCCACTTTCTTAATCTAATGCCACATATCCCTTGATAACCAGAATTTGATGGTACCACCCCTTTACTTTGTTGGAATAGGTTGGCACTGTTGTCTCCATATTTCTTTCTTGAACATATTGCACTGTTCCAAGATAGATTACCTAGAAGTATTGCTCTGGTCAATTTTCGCCAAACCATATCTGATCTTATTAAAACAGCCTTCCCTCATTTTAAAACTTAGATTTTAAGCCCATTCTTCTCCTTTCCCCATAATATCTTCAATCTAATGGAATCATGATCATGGTCTGTGAAATGTTCCTCTTCTGATAGTTCAACCACTCTACCAGCTTAGTTGCTTAAGAATTAAATCCAGGGCTGCTGCCTTCGCATGAGGTCTTCTCCATATTGACTTAAAAAACTGTCCTGAATGCATTTTTAAAATTCCACTTCCTTCAAACCTTTCACACAATGACTACTCCAGTTAATGTTGTGGAAGCTGAAATCCCCTATCACTACTCAATTATTTTTACATTTCCACGAAATTTGCCTACATATCTGCTCTTCTATTTCTCTCATTTGGGAGCCTATAGTTTTCTGTGATTGTTCGTTTTTGGTTAAGTTCCAACCATATGGCTTCATTTAGAAATATAGAAGATAGGAACAGGAGGAGGCCATTCAGCCCATCGAGCCTGCTCTGCCATTCATCACAATCATGGCTGACTGTTCAAATGACCGGCCTAATCCTGCTTTCTTCCCATAATCTTTGATCCCATTCTCCTAAGTGCTATTTCTAGCTGCCTCTTGAATACATTCAATGTTTCTGCGCCAACTACTTTCTGTGGTAATGAATGCAACAGGCTCACCATTTTTGAGTGAAGAAATGTCTCATTGCTGTCCTAAATGGTGCACCCTGAATCCTCAGACTGTGACCTCTGGTTCTGGACACACCCATCACTGGGAACATCCTCCCTGCATTTACCCTGAATAGCCCTGTTAGAATTTTCTAAGTCTCTATGAGATCCCTCCTCACTCACCTGAACTCCAGTGAAAATAATCCTAACCGAGTCAAACTCGCTTCCTACATCAATCCCACCGTCCCCAAAATCAACCCAGTTACTGCACTCCCCTCAAGAGAAAGAGCATCCTTCCCCAGAAAGAGACCTAAATTGCACACAATATTCTAGGTGTGACTTCACCAAGGCCCTATATAACTGCAACATATCCCTGTTCCTGTATTCAAAACCTCTCACAATGAAGGGCCAATATACCATCTGCCTTCTTTACTGCCTGCTGCACATTCATGCCTACCTTCAGCAACTGGTGCACTTCCAAGATGTCATCCTTCCTTACTGCTGTAATAGATTCCCTGGTCAAAATTGTGACACAAACTCCTTTTTTACTTCCTTTCCTGTTTCATCTGCAAACCCACTATCCTGGAAAATTGAGTTGCTAATTGCTCCTCTCTCAACCAAGTTTCAGTTACTACAATGACACCATGCCCCATATTTTAATTTGTGCCCTCAACTCAACTGCTCTGTTCATCAGACTCCTTGCATTAAAATAAGTACCAATCAAACTTGCTAAATTCCCTTGTGCCTTAACTGGCTTAACCTTCCTTACTTGCTGTCACTTCTAACTTTAGCTATTCATCTTTTTCTGCTGAGCATTCTCAAAATGTCCTGCAGCCATTCAGTGACATCCCTGACCCTGGCACCAGGGAAGCAACATCCAATCCTATAGTCTCTTTGGCAGTCACAGAAATGTCTGCTTTCCATCAATATGTGGATGTTTCTACAACAGAATGAGCAAAATTAGATCTTCTTTTGGACATTAAGGTAGAACAGGTGCTGAAGTAAAAGTAGGGGAATGCTTTGAGTCTAGCGATCATAATTCTATTAGTTTCAAAACAGTTATGGAAAAGGTTAAGCCTTCCACAAATTGTAAAGTTTTTAATTGGAGTAAGGCAAATTTTAATGGTATGAGATAATAACTTTCAAATATTGATTGGAGTAGACTGTTCACAGGTAAAAGGCTGTGTGACAAGTGGGAGGAGTTTAATAATACGATAATGAGAGTTCAGAGATATTTTGTTCCTGTAGAGTGAAGGACAAGTGTGGTAAGATTAAGGAACAATGGATGAATAAAGAGGTCCCAGTCAAGAATAAAAGAATCTTATTTTAGATATAACCAACTTGGTTCAACTGAATTTCTTTATCAAGTGTAGGGGCATTCTTGAGAGAGAAATCAGGAAGGCAAAGAGAGGTTATGAAATAGCATTGGCAGATAAAGTTAGGAATAATCCGAAGAGATTTTACAATTACGTTAACAGCAAGAGGGTAACTAGAGAGGGGGTACGGGCTCTTAAAGGTCAAAGTCATTGTCTTTGTGCTGAACTTCAGGAGTTGGGAGAAATACTAAATGAATATTTCACATCAGTTTTTACTGTGGAGAAAGAAATGGAGACCAGAGAATGCAGAGAAATAAACTTTAATGTTTTAAAAACAATTCACACTACAGAAGAGGAAATTCAGGAAGTCTCAGAGAATATAAAGGTAGATAAATCTCTAGGACCTGATCTAATGTTTCCCAGAACATTGTGGGAAGAAAGAGGGGAAATTACAAGACCCCTTGCAGAAATCTTTGTATCATCTGTACGGATAAGGTGTCTGATGATTGGAGGGTACCTTTAAGAAACGCAAGGAGAAACCAGGGAACTACAGACCTGAGTCTGGCTTTGGTTTTGGGTAAATTGTTGGAGGTGATTATAAAAAAATAGGATTTATGGATATTTAGAAAGGCAAAAACTGATTAGGGACAGCCAGCATGGTTTTGTGCAAGGTAAATTGCCTTAAAAACCTGAGTTTTTTTGAGGAAGTTACCAAAAAAGGTTGATGGTGGCAGAGCAGTAGATGTTGTTTATTTGGATTTTAGTAAAGCCTTTGACAAGGTTCCACATGGTAGACTAATTAGTAAAAGTCAGGTCACATGGGATTCAGGGTGAGCTTGCCAATTGAATACGTAATTGGTTTAAGAACAGAAGACAGTAATGGTGGAGGGATGCTTTTCTGACTGGAGGCCTGTGACCAGCGGTGTTCCACGGGGATCGGTTCTGGGTCCTCTTATGTTTGTCATTTATCAAAATAATTTGGATAAGATAGAAGACGTGGTTAGAAAGTTTGCAGACGACACCAAAACTGGTGGCAATCTAGACAGTGAAGAAGATTTTCTAAGATTACAAAGGGATCTTGATCAAATTGGTCAAGAAAATGGCAGATGGAGTTCATTCTGGATAAATGAGAGGTATTGCATTTTGGTACAACAAACAAGTGTAGGACTTATACAATTTATGGTAGAGCCTTGGATAGTATTGTAGAACAGAGCGACTTAGGGGTGCAAGTACATAATTCTTTGAAGTTTGCATCACATATAGACAGGGTGGTTAAAAAGGCATTTGACAGGCTTGCCTCCATTGTCAATAAGTTTGGTGCTGGAAAAGCACAGCTGGTCAAGTAGCATCTGAGGAGCAGGAGAGTCAATGTTTCGAGCATAAGCTCTTCGTTGCTCAGTCCTTTGAGTTTAGGAGTTGAGAAGTCAATGTTGAGGTTGTATATGACATTTTTGAGGCCTCTTCTGGATAACACTGTGTCTAGTTCAGTCACCCAATTATAGGATGGATATTATCAAGCTGGAGGGGGTTCAGAAGAGAGTTACGAGGATGTTGGCGGGTATGGAAGGTTTGAGTTTTAAAGAAAACCTGGATAGGCTGGGACTTTTTCACTGGAGCATAAGAGGTTGACAGGCGATCTAATATAACATTGAGAGGGAGTTAATGGTAATTGTCCTTTCCCTAAGTTGGGGGATTTCAAGACTGGGGGCACATGTTTAAGGTGAGAGAGATTGAAAAAAGGCAGGAGGCAAACTTTTGGGATGTACATGGGAACTAGATTACCTGACCCTAATATTTAAAACCTTAAAAATCATCTCCTACTTGTTGCTGGAATTCAAAATTAAGGCCCACGTTCCAGAGGACTGAACTGACTTAGTTGACTTGACTGGTCTCAAGATTGAAAAGGGAAATGGTCAAAGCAAGATAGAGAGAGCAGTTGAAACAATAAGTCAGAATACATCAGAAGCATCCATCCTGCTCCACCTCTTTTTCAGATGTTCATTAGCTGTGAATGTTTCAGGTTCCAAAGTTATAATGGTTTATACATTGGGTTTGTATGGAAGACAACCTGAAAATAAAGCACCTACCTGGTAATCTGTTCATGTTGACACCTTGAGCAGAAAGGCCAATGCCCATGTACCTGTAAGAACATTACTCTTAATTTTTTCAGTCAATTAGGTTCACATAATTATTTTGCTGTACAACATTTTTGACATTAGGATAATTGCATTAAATTCAGAGATTACCCCAATGCTGATAAATTTGATTTACAATATACTGCTGTTGGCAGCTGATCTTGGCACCATGCAGTAGTATTAATACACCAAGTGTGGAATCATACCCAAGAGACATGCCACTAGAGGCAGGAGTGCCATGACAGTGAGACAGCAGATGGTCACTATATTTTATAGCTAGCCATTTTCACATTCATACCCTCTTGATTTTCCTTCGCCAATTGGAAAAATTGCAATCAAAAACTAAAAACTTTGAATTACATATCTTTTTAGTTAATCTATTCAAACTTAGAAGAGATACTCTAGCATCCATCAGTAACGACATGCATTACTACTGCTAGCAAAGCACAAAACCAAACAAGATAGAAGAGACATTTAACATCAACAACACCCTCACAGGCATAAAGTTCACCAAGGAGGAAGAAACCAACAACAAACTCACAGTGGACGTCACAGTCGAAAGAACGGACAATGGAGAACTACAAACCTGCATTTACAGAAAACCGACAAACACTGACCAAATACTTAACTACACCAGCAACCATCCCAACACACACAAACGAAGCTGTATCAGAACACTATTCCAACAAGCCACCTCAGACGAATTTCGGAAAACAGAGGAGAACCACCTATACAACGTATTCAAGAAGAACGGATATTCAAATAATACAGTCCGCAGATTTGGACTGCAGTGGGTGGCACAGTGGTTAGCACTGCTGCCTCACAGCGCCAGAGACCCAGGTTCAATTCCTGCCTCAGGCGACTGACTGTGTCTGCGTGGGTTTCCTCCGGGTGCTCCAGTTTCCTCCCACAGTCCAAAGATGTGCAGGTCAGGTGAATTGGCCATGCTAAATTGCCTGTAGTGTTAGGTAAGGGGTAAATGTAGGGGTATGGGTGGGTTACGCTTTGGCGGGTCGGTGTGGACTTGTTGGGCCAAAGGGCCTGTTCCCACACTGTAATGTAATGTAATGTAATCTAATCTAATTCCTCAAGAACAAACCACGACAAGCAGACCAAAAACAGCCAGAAACCCTAACCACCTTACCATACATCAAAGAAGTTTCAGAAATGACAGCCAGACTACTAAGACTCCTTGGAATCCTAGTAGTACACAAACCCACCAACACTCTCAAACAAAAACTAACAAACTTAAAAGACCCAGTACAACCCATGGACAAATCAATGTCATCTACAAAATTCCATGCAAGAACTGACAGAAACACTATGTAGGACAAATAGGAAGAAGGTTAGCCACCAGGATACACGAACACCCACTAGCCACAAAAAGACAACCCTCTCTCCCTCGTAGCCCTACACACGGATGAAAAAAAACGCTATTTCGACTGGGACAACACATCTATCCTGGGACAGGCTAAGCAAAGACATGCCAGAGAATTCCTAGAGGCCTGGCACTCCGACCACATCGATCTAGATACCATCTATCAACTCCCCAGAAAACAAACAGGAAATGACATCACCACAAACCCCAGGAACCCCATCCAGGACAAACATATAAACAGAAAGCAGGAGACAACAGCTTCGCTTCACTTGGAGGTCGCCACTGATGATGTTACCTAGCCAGGTAATGAAACGTCTGGATATCAAACCTACAGCTCAGCGAGTAAACCTACACCCTAAACCTCAACCTGAGCTACAAATCTTCACAAACCTAGCAAAGTGGATCTAAATAATGTAAATGTAACGTTTCAGGTGTGAAGTGGGTTCCATACACTTCATAAAAACTGGAAGAACTGTGGACGTTGTAAATCAGAAACAAAAATAGAAGTTGCTGAAAAAGCTCAGCAGGTCTGACAGCAACTATGAAGAAAAATCAGAATTAATGTTTCGGGTCCGGTGAGCCTTCCTCAAAACTGATGGTAGTCAGGAAAATGTTGGTTTACATGCAGAAGATGGGTGGGGGAGTTGGTAAGGAGTAAACAAAAGCCCAAAGAGAAGATCTGTCCAACTGTTATTCTCTATGGGTTCTATCCCCACCTATTGTTTATTCCTTACCCATTCCCCTCACCCTATCTTCTGCATATAAACCAGCATTTTCCTCGCTACCATCAGTTCTGAGAAAGGATCACTAGACCAGAAACGCTAACTCTGATTTTCCTTCACAGATGCTGCCAGGTCAGAGCTTTTCCTGCAACTTCTGTTTGTGTTCCATCACACTCCTGACTTTTGCTTGGAGATGGTGGACAGGCTTTCATGTGTCAGAGGAAAGTTAGTAGCTGTACGATTCCTACCCTTGTAGCCACAGTATTTATATAGTCCAGTTCAGTTTCTGATCATAGAGTTAGCCATATAGCATGGAAACAGACCCTTTAATCCAACTCATCCATGTCAACCAGATACCCTAAATTAATCTAGTCCCATTTGCCAGCATTTGTCCAGTGATAAATCTCAATTGCAATTCAGTAATGGTGGCACCATTCAACATCATGAGGTTAGATTCTCTAGTGTGGCGCAAATAATACTTGCCACTTGTTAGCCCGAACCTGGATACTATCCAGATATCGCTGCCTTTAGACATTATCTGCTTCTGTATCTGAGAACTTGCGAAAGCTACTGATCATGAATCAGCAAACATTCCCACTTCTAACCTTATGGAATGAAGGTCATTGATGAAGCAGCTGAAGATGTTTGGGCCTAGGATGCTGTGGAGAATTGCCTGCAGACATGCTGTGGAGCAGAGATGACTGACTTCCAACAATCATTAACATCTTCCTTTATGCCAGGTATGACTCAACCAGCAACAAACTTTCCTCCCAGTTCCCACCGGCTCCAGTTTTGCTAACACTCCTTCATGCCACATTCAGTCAAATGTAGCCTTAATGCCACTTTCACCTCACCTCTGGACTTCACATCGTGAGCATTCAAAGAAAATGATAATTAGGAACACCATCAACTGCAAGTTCCGTTCTCAGGCAGTCACCACCCTGACTTGGAAATTTATTGCTGTTCCTTCAGGTCGCTATCAAAATCCTGGAACTCTTACTCATGGCATTGAGTATTTACCTACAGTACGTGGACTGCAACAGTTCCAGAAGGCAGTTCACCAGCCACTTCAAGGGCAACTAGGGATAGCAATAAATGCTGGTTCAGCCAGCACACCCATATTGCAATTGAATAAAAAATAAATAATTAAATTAATTAATGGAAAACCATAACCATCTATGCTGTGGTTATAAATCAACAGAAATCAAGATTCTACAGTATGGTTGTTGAGCCCTATTCTAAGCATAGGGATACATTAGGAAGTGATCAGGTGATTGACTAGAAAATAGTAGCATTTGGGAGAAATAACACAAAGGTGATTTGTGCGTCCTGGGAAAAAACATGCAGCAAGTGTTTGCTGTTGCTCAGGATTGAACTGACAAGCAGCCAGAGTCACTATGGAGCAAACAGAAGGATGAAAATTGCTCAGGTTTCTTCCAGGTGGTGGTCAGTCCTCACTACAGAGGATTCCGGAGGATAGGAACTAGGTGGCCTCATGGCTGGCAGGAAAAAGCAGGCAGTAAAAGACATCCTCTAGGATGAGACCTCACAGGAGGTCGACAGCACCTAACAGTAATGTGGGAGGTGAAGAAATGCACAGACAGCACACCAAGTACAGAAATGCAGTGGTCATAGAAAATTCAATCAGAAAATTGAGGATGTTTTTGTAAAGTAATTTACAATCAAGTTCCACGTGGTCTATTGTCTTCCTCGTACATGACACTATGGAAGGGGTGCAGAACAGTTTAAAGGGAAATAAACAAGAGGGACAACAATAAGTTATGGCTCACGTGGGAAAAGAAGACATAGAAAAAGGATTGAGGCTGTGCTGAATTCCAATTAAAGAGCAGGTCCAACATAGGAATAATTGTTGAATGGGATCCAAAACCAGAACCTTCGATGACAAAATAGATTAAAATAAGACAGAAAATGAAAGCTTAATGATAAATAAGGTGCATAATACTTCAGGGAATCTAGGTGAAAATAGAAAAAGTGCCAGAGGAGATCTAATAGGGAATGAGGAGCTGGGAGAATGAGTATAGATTGGCAGCTTTCGCAAGGAACACAGCAGTCTTTTTAAAAACAACAATTTTTGTAAAAAAACACTGAGTTTGCCAAACCAACTGGGCCCCAAAAAGGTCTACTTGTGGAGACAAAACATGGTTGCTGTACTAAAATGAATATTTTAACATCTTTTCAATTGGAAGAGGATGCTGTCAATGTCACAGAAAAAAAGTGGTAATGGAGAAATTCGACAGGATAAAAACAAGGAGGTACTGAAAAAGTTGGAAATAATGCCTGAGGACTACAAATATTACATCTCTGATTAGAACAGAGAAGACAACATCAGTAACTACAGGTTAGTCAGCTTTATGTCAGTCATGGGGAAATTTGCAAAGACCGTAATCCCACATGGAGAAAGATAGCCAAAGATATGTAAAGAGGTAGTAATCCTTTCTAAATATCTATAGAAATGCTATGTGTTAACAAAGTAAACATTGGTCCTACAGAAAGTGAGTCTAGGGAACAAATGATAGAAAATAAGGAGACGATGGTGAATTGAACATGTACTTTGCATTGATCTGTGCTGTGAAATATGGAAGAAAGATCCCAAATACAGCTGTAATTCAGGAACTTGAAAGGAAGAAGAAATGAAAGAAAATTGCAACCAATGATACCATTGGAGCTGCAGACTGACAAGTCCCAGGGTCCTGATCCACTTCATCATCCGGTCTGACATGAAGTGGATAGTGAGGTAATTAATGCATTGGTTCTAATATTCCAAAATTAGATTCTTAGAAGAACACACCCTGGTCCAGAGAACAGGTTATATTAGACTTGGCATTGTCCAATGATGAGGAGGTGCCAGTGTTGGACTGCGGTGGACAAAGTTAAAAATCGCAACACCAGGCTGTAAGTCCAACAGGTTTATTTGGAAGTACTAGCTTTTGGAGCACTGCTCCGTTGTCAGGTAGCTAGTGGGGCAAGATTATAAGACAGAATTTATAGTGTGGTCTTAACAATTGTGTGTGAAGAAGGGCCTGTGCCCGAAACGTCGAATCTCCTGTTCCCTGGATGCTGCCTGACCTGCTGTGCTGTTCCAGCAATAAAGTTTCAACTGTGTTACGATCCACCCACTAGCTACTTGACGAAGGAGCAGCACTCCAAAAGCTAGTACTTCCAAATAACCTATTGGACTACAGCCAATTGTGAGTTTTTTAACAATGTACAATGAGATAGTATTAATGACCTCAGTGAAGTTTAAGCGAGGGGGGACTGGATCCAAGACTAATATTCTAAACTTAAATACGTGCAATTATAAATAGCATGAAAGCAGAATTTGCTAAACTAAACTGGCAAATTAGGCAAAGGATACATCAAAAAAGATGAAACTGTAGACATTTAAAGGAATATTTCAAAATAGAGGTATTCAAAGACGAAAGAAAAATTCCAAGAGGATGACCCATCACATGTGGCTAACTAAACAAGTTAGTGTCAAACTTAAAGAAAAATTATATAACTGTGCTAAGATGGATGGCAGGTCAGAATACTGGACAGAATATAAACATAAGCAAAGCATTACTAAAAGATTAATAAAGAGTGAAAAAGTAGAGTATGCGAAAAAGTTAAGAAATAAAGAGAGACAGAAAAGTTGTTATACATATTTAAAAAGGAAACAAAAAAAGAGACAGAGCACTGGTCCTATGAAGTGTAATTGCAAAGAATTAATAATGGAAATTAAGGATATGGGAGGATTTTAAGTAGTGACTAGTAAGAGAGTTGATGTGTTTTTTTCCAATTTTCTAAAATTCCGTAGATTCGTGAAGAGTTCCATCAAATTGGAAAGTAATGAACGTGATTCAAAAATAGAGGGAGACAAAGCAGGAAACCACAGGTCTTTACTTAATACAGAAAAAGTGTTAAAAGCTATCGTCAATGACATTATAGCAAGGTATTGAGATAAATTCATGGCAATCTGGCAAAGTCAACACGGTTTTGTAAAAAGGAAATCATGCTTCATGAAGTTATCAAAATTCCTTCAAGAAGAGACTGCTGGATGGCTAGAGAAATTGAGGTTTTGGTCAAGAATAACAAGGAAGCATATGTCAGGTATAGACAGCAGGGATAGAGTTAATCCCTCGAAGAGCATAAAGTAGGAATATATTTAAAAGGGAAATCAGGAGGGCAAAAAGGGGCCATGAGATAGCTTTGGCAAATAGGGCTAAGGAGAATCCAAAAGAGATTCTACAAATACATTAAGGACAAAAGAGTAACAAAAGGAGAGAACAGGACCCCTCAAAGATCAGCAAGGCTATCTATGTGTGGAGCTGCAAGAGACTGGCGAGATACTAAATGAGTATTCTGCATCAGTGTTTACTGTGGAGAAAGATATGGAAGATAGAGAACGTGGGGAAACAAATAATGACGTCTTGAAAAATGTCCATATTAGAGGTGGTGGTGCTGGACATCTTAAAACACAAAGGTGGATAAATCCCTGGGATCTGATCAGGTGCACCCTAGAATTCTGTGGGAAGCTAGGGATGTGATTGATGGGCCCCTTGCTGAGATATTTGGATCATCGATAGCCACAGCTGAGGTGCCGGAAGACTGGAGGTTGAGTAATGTGGTGCCACTATTTTAAAAACATGGTAAAGAAAAGCCAGGGAACTATAGACAGGTGAGCCTGACATCAGTGGTAAGCAAGTTATCAGATGGAATCCTGAGGGACAGGATTTACATATATTTGGAAAGGCAATTGCTGATTAGGGACCGCCAATATGACTTAGTGTGTGGGAAATCACTTCTCACTAATTTGATTGAGATTTTCGAAGCAGCAATGAAGAGAATTGACGAGAGTGTTGGATGTGATCTATGTGGACCTTAGTAAGGTGTTCAATAAGGTTCCCCATGGCAGACTGGTTAGCAAGGTTAGATCACACGGAATACAGGGAGAACGAGCCATCTGGATACAGAACTGGCTCAAAAGGCAAAAGATAGAAAAGGTGGTAGCAGAGGGTTGCTTTTCAGACTGGAAGCCTGTGACCAGTGGTGTGCCACAGGGATTGGTGCTGGGTCCACTGCTTTTAATCATTTATATAAATGATTTGGATGAGAGTATAGGAGGTCTAGTTAGTAAGTTTTCAGATGACAGCAAAACTGGAGGTGCAGTGGACAGCATAGAAATTCAGCATTACAACAGGATCTTGATCAGATGGGCCATGAGCCAAGGAGTGAAAGATACGGAGTTTAATTTAGATAAATTAAACTCCGTATCGTGGGCGGCACGGTGGCCCAGTGGTTAGCACTGCTGCCTCACAGCGCCTGTAGACCCGGGTTCAATTCCCGACTCAGGCGACTGACTGTGTGGAGTTTGCACATTCTCCCCGTGTCTGCGTGGGTTTCCTCCGGGTGCTCCGGTTTCCTCCCACAGTCCAAAGATGTGCGGGTCAGGTGAATTGGCCATGCTAAATTGCCCGTAGTGTTAGGTTAAAGGGGTAAATGTAGGGGTATGGGTGGGTTGCGCTTCGGCGGGTCGGTGTGGACTTGTTGGGCCGAAGGGCCTGTTTCCACACTGTAAGTAATCTAATCTAATCTAATCATCTAATCTAAATGCGAGGGGCTGCATTTTGGAAAGGTAAATCAGGGCAAGACTCGGGAGTGTTGCTGAACAAAGAGACATTGGAGTGCAGGTTCATTGTTCCTTGAAAATTGAGTCCCACGTAGACAGGATAGTGAAGAAAGCGTTTGGTATGCTTGCTTTTCTTGGTCAGTGTATTAACTATACGAGTTGGGAAGTCAAGTTGAGGCTGTACAGTACCTTGGTTAGGCCACTTTTGGAATACTGCATGCAATCTGGCCTCCCGGCTATTAGAAAGTTGTTGTTAAAGTTGAAAGGGTTCAGAAAAGATTTACAAACATGTTGCCAGGCTTGGAGCAATGGGGAGTTGCTGAATAGGCTGGGGTTACTTTCCCTAGATCATTAGAGACAGAGAGGTTTATAAAATCATGAGAAAGATTTAAAAGGGACCTAAGGTGCAGCTTTTTCACGTAGGGGGTGGTGAGTGTATGGAATGAGCTACCAGAGGAAGTGGAGGCGACTGGTACAAATACAAAATTTATAACAGCATCTGGATGGGTATATGAATAGGAAGGGTTTAGAGGGATACGGAATACAATGTGGGAAATAGAATACAATGTCAGAAAACATGAAACTGTCCATTTCGGTATGTTATGAAGTGAAGATCGACACCCCCCCCCCCCCCCAAACAGACAACTAAAACCAAAACACCCAGAGAGGCTCGTCCCAATCTGTTAGTTGTAGTATCACAACTGATAAAACCTACCTTTCACCACCCCCCACCCTCAATCTCTTCTAAAGGAGTGGTTAAATTAAATGAAATCCATTCACTCACTCTATAATCAATAAGTAACAATTTATTTACCCAATTCCAACAGTGAACAAATGAACTGAACAATTTCCCTCTAACTATTAACTATTCCTCAATAAATCAAAATTCTAATAGTTTGCTGTTCCATTAAATACAAAAAAAAATTAGAACTTAGTCTCTTCAAATTACAGCCAAGGTACATCTTCCGGAATGCTCTGCACCCTCTCCGCTGATCTTCTTTAACAAACGCTTTCTTGTATCAGGAACACCTCTCTCCATTGAATTCTGGTGTCAGGAATATCAGCTATGAGTGGCGGCGTACTTTTAGTCAGGTGATGGTTACTCTAATCTCTTCAGATGGCAGTTTCCTCTCTGCCAATTTTCAAATGCCCTCTTCTTTTATACTCTTGATGACCTATTAATTTCTTTATAACTGGATTGGTTCTAGGTTGTCAAAACCATCACATTTAAATTTAACTGGTCCTTAGTGTCCAAGTGCCTGGTTTAAATTAATTGGCTAAATTTAAAAATCTGTTGCCTTGGCAAAACTGCGGCTTTGCCTGCTAACCGTACAGCCTTTTGATACAAATGTTTCAATTCGAGCAGCTTCAACTGACAAGCTGCTGCCCACAGAAACTCCTTTCCAAATCACTAAGCATAGGAAAAAACACACCTTTTAAAAAGGGATCACGCAATCATCCCCCTCCTATTATTTTACAGCATCAAATTCTAACAATCTTCCAATCCAGAAATACTCTACTCAACTTCGCAACAGGTAGACAGAGCGCTGAGATGCAGAGGGATCTGGATGCCTTCATGTATGAACCTCCAAATATGCAAGTATGACAAGGACAGCTAAGACAATGCTAACATTTATCACAAAGGGGAGTGATTACAGAAGTAGGATGTTATGCTTCACTTATCCAAGGCACTGGTGAGACCAAGCTGTAGTACCATATTAGTCTCTTTATTTAAGGACATCAATGCATTGGCAGTAGTTCGGAGAAGGCTTATGAGACTAATACTCGGAATGAGCGAATTGCCTTATGAAGGCTCGGCCAAAGAGGTTAGGTTTCTGTACCATGGAGTTTAGAACGGTAAGAAGTGACTTGATTGAAATAGACAATTCTGAAGAAATTTGACAGAACAGATGTGGAAAGGATATTCTGGCTGGTCAGAGAATATAGAACTAGGGGTCACTGTTTAAAGATAAGGGATTGCCCATTTAAAACTGAAATGAGGAGTTTTTTTCCAAGAGAGAATCAAGAAGGAAAAGAAAACACAAAACTTTGCTCTACACTGATTGGGCCTCATGTGAACTATAATATCAGAAGATGTCAAAGCTTGGGAGAAGGTACAGAAGAGATTTTCTAGAATGGTACCAGAAATGAGGGAATGGAATTGTGTGGAGACAGTAAAGCTGGAATTGTAGTTTTCCAAAGAACAGAGAAGGTGGTGTTTAAAATCATGAATAGCTTCAATAGAGAAAATAAAGAAAAAAAATGCTTCTAGTGGTAGAATGATCACAGGGACATAAGGGAGCATATATTTAAGACATTTGTCACTTCTTTTATTTGAATAGCAAGTTATGACTTGGCATGTATTTGGATGTGGTATATTTAGATTTTCAGACCGCTTTTGATTAAGTCCCACACAAGCGGTTGTGGGAGTACGAAATATGTATTTGTCATTCACAGGGTGACAAGCTGAAAATAGTTGGATATGGCAAGGAACAGTGCTTGGGCCTTAATTATTCACAATTTATATCAACAATTTGGATTTTGGGACAGAAGTAACATTTACTAGTTTGCTGATGATGGAAAACGAGGCGAGAGTGAAAGTTATGAGAGAATGTGCTGTGGGCGGCATGGTGGCCTAGTGGTTAGCACTGCTGCCTCACAGCATCAGGCACCCGGATTCGATTCCCAACTCAGGCGACTGTGTGGGTTTCCTCTGGGTGCTCTGGTTTCCTCCCATAATCCAAAGATGTGCAGGTCAGATGAACTGGCCATACTAAAATGCCCAAAGTGCATTAGTCAGGGTAGGGGAATGGGTCTGGGTGGGTTACTCTTCGGAGGGTCGGTGTGGACTTGTTGGGCCAAATAGCCTGTTTACATACTGTAGGGAATCTAACCTAATCAAATGCAAAGACAATTCAAGGGGACTTGGAGAGACCAAATCACTGGGCAAGAAAAATGACAGACATGTTAGAAAGGAGGAGAAATGAGAGGTTTCCACTATAGTGGGAGAAATAGAAATGCAGAGTATTTCTTTAATGGGGGGGGGGGCTTGGAAGCATTGAACTTCAAAGAGACTTAACTGCCTTTCATGAGTCACAAAACAACATGCAAATACAATAAATAATTAAGATGGCAAATGGTATGTTGATCTTTAATACTGGATGATTTGAGTATACCAATAAGGAAATCTTACTGCAATACACAGACTCTTGGTGAAATCATATTTGTGAGCCATTTTTAATTTCTTAAAAAACGAAGAATACATTTGCCACATACGAAGCACAAAGAAGGTTCACCGAACTAGTTGCTGATAATGGAGGGAATGGTTATATAGACTCGACGTATATTCTCTGCAGTTTAGAAGAAAGAGAAGTGTTCTCAATCAAACTTGCAAAGAGGATCTACAAGTTAGATGCAAGAAAGCAGTTTCTCTTGATTGTGTGGTGGTGGAGGGAGGGGATCTACAACAAGGGACAGAATCTCAGAATAAGGGCAGACCATTTAGGGCTAGGATGAGGAGCAATCGCCCCGTTTAGTTGGTGGTAACTCTTCAGGATTTTCTATCCCAGCGGGTTGTATAGGCTCAGTCATTGCATACATTCAAGTCAAGATTGATATACATCCAGATATTTAGATATTAAAAACATTAAGGTATACAGGAATACTGCAGTAAAATGGTGCTGAAGTAGAAGATCAGCCATGGTTTGATTGGCAGCGTGGGCTTAAAGAAATGAATAACCTATTCCCACCCCTATTTGTGTTGTGATCCTATTTTCTTACATTTCCAACCTTGGTGTTTAGACACACTAAGGATGGTCTCTTTTTCTTTCTTTTTTTTAAAATGGGGAAGCCAAAATCAGTGAAATAGACTGAACATTGATTTTTTTAAAAAAATCAATCTTATTATTGGGATTCTAGCCTGGTATTTAAATTCTCCAGATACTGTACTTCATAAAAATCAGCAATTAAATTTCACTGAACATTTTTTGGTAATTAACACAATGTTTAAAGAGTTTTACTTGATACAAAAATTATTTTTCAAGTTGGTCAAAATAAAAATTCAATTACATTTATTTGCATTTAGAGCCAACAGAGCAACATTTAAACCTCAGTGGAGGAGGTCAAAATTATAATGTCAAACATGGAAACAGGAGTAGGCTATTCAATTGTCTATGCAGGGTTCCCTAAACTGCAGGACTATTGTCGTTTAGGAAGGAAACACAGCTCCAACTTTAAAATGAGGGGCTGGGAATTCTGTGTTAACTCGCTTCCTGACTTCCGAAAGCCTGTCCAACAATCTGCAAGGCGCAAGTCAGGAACAAGCCAAACTCACCATTTGGCCTGAATGAGTGCAGCTTGAAAAACACTCAAGAAACTCAACAACACCCAAAGCAAAGCAGCCCACTTAACCATCTACCTCCTCAAGTATTATTTTCCATCATCAAAGCACAGTGGCAGTGATGTGTTGGATCTACATGATGCACTGCATGATTCATCAATGTTCTTTGGACAACATAAACCAAACCCAAGGTCTCCAACGTCTATAGAACTTGGGCAGTAGAAAATGGCAAGATGGACCCCCTTCAGGCCTTCTTCCAAGCCAAATACCTTCTTGACTTGGCACCGTTCTTTATCACTGGGTTGAAATTCTGAAACTCCCTTCCAAACAGTACTAGGGGCGTACCTACACCATAGATTATAATCAAAGTGAGCATTCACCATCATATTAAAGGGTAATTAAGGGTGGACAGCAACCGCTGGTCTTGCCAGTGACACCCAAATCTCTCAAGGATAGAAAAGGTATGAAGAATACACAAAGAGGAGGACGAGGCAACTATGGCTGTCAAGTGATGTCAGGGACAGCATAAATGCAAAAGAAAAGAAAAAGTGCAAATTTGGTGAAAACTAGCCAGAGGACAACTAAAAATGCTGTAAGGGGCAAGGAGGTGAAACATGAGAGTAAGCTAGCAGTAATCTTAAAAAAATCTAAAAGGTTTTTTTTATAAAGTTAAGGTAGAGGCAAGTGTGGACATTGGACCACTGGAAAATGAGGCTGGAGAAGTAGTAATGGGGAACAGAGAAATAACAGGGGAACTAAATAGGTATTTTGCAACAGTTTTCAGAGTGGAAGACACCAGCAGCACAGTCACTGGGAAATTTGAAAACATCTAAAGGTGGATAAATCACCTTGACCAGATGGACTACACACCAAAGTTCTAAAAGGAGCTAAGGAGATTGTGGAGGCATTGGTGGTGATCCTTCATGAATAACTGGGGTCAAGGAGGGTCCCAGAGATCAGGGCCACATAGTACTGCTGCCTCCCCGGGCAGAATTCCATCATTGCATAACTGTGTGGAGTTGACACATTCTCCCAGTCTCTGCATGGGTTTCATCCAGGTCCTCCAATTGGGTCAGAGTCCAAGACATGCAGGTTAGGGTTGGCCATGGTAAATTTGATTCATAGATTCACAGAATCCCTACAGTCCACACTGACCCTCCAAAGAGTATCTCACCAAAACCCATTCCCCATTGCTCTACATTTATCTCTGACTAATGCACCTAACCTACACATCCCCGAACACTATGGTCAATTTAGCATTGCCAATTCACCTAATTTGAAACCCAGAGTAAACCCATGCAGACACGGGGAGAATGTGCAAACTCCACACAGTCGCCAGAGGCTGGAATCGAACCTGGGTTCCTGGCACTGTAAGGCTGCAGTGCTAACCACTGAACCATCCAAACTTCTTAGAGCGTCAATGGATCTGTAGATTGGGTGGATTAGCCATGTGAAATGCAGGGTTACAGAGACAGGGTAGGGAGTGGGTCTGAGTGGAACACTCTTCAGAGGGGCAGTGTGGAATCAATGGGCAGAATGGCCTGCTTCCACACCATAAGGATTCTAAGATTCTCTGATTTTATGAAAATGGCTAATGTAACATCCCTGTTTAAGGAAAGATTGGAGGCAACAGACAGCAAACTACAGGCTGACTAGCCTGACCTCTGTCGTTGTCAAGAAGTTGAGAGCCCGCTTTAAGGATCAGATTGCGGAATATTTGGAAGTGAGTGGTGAAATAGGGCCGAGTCAGCATGATTTCATCACGGGATGGTCGTGCCTAAAAAATTTGTTAGAATTCTTTGAGGTAGTAATGAGAAAGTTAGACAAGGGAGAGTAAGTGGATGTGATATATGTCAATTTCCACAAAGAATTTGACAAGATGCTGCAAAGGAGGCTGCTAAACAGGACAAGAGTCCATGGTATTGGGGCATGGTACTGGCTTGGATAGAAGATTGGCATATTGCTCAGAAGGCAGAAGGTGGGGATAAAGGCGTCTTTTTCAGGATGGCAGCCAGTGACGACTGAAGTTCCACAGGGGTGCATGATGGGACCACATTTATTTACATTGTACAGTAACAATCTGGATGAAGAAACTGATGGCATTGTTGCTAGGTTTATAGAGGACACAAAGATGTGCGGAGAGACAGGTAGTGTCGAGAAAGCAGGGAAGCTGCAAAAGGACTTGGACAGGCTAGGAGAGAGGACGATGACTGAATCCAATGAGGGAAAGGGTGAAGTTACACACTTTGGAGGGAAAATTAGAGACATGGAAAATTTTCTAAAGAGGCAAAGACTTCAGAAATCTGAAGCACAAAGGGACTTAGGAGCCCTAGTTCAGACTTTAAGGTTAACATGCAGTTTCAGTTGGCAGTTAGGAAGGCAAATACAATGTTAGCATTTATTTCAAGAGGGTTAGAATACAAGACTAGCGATGTACTACTGAGATTGTATAAGGCTCTAGTGATTTATAATATTGTGAGCAGTTATGAGTTCCATTATTAAGGGTGTGTTGGCAATGGAGAGAGTCCAGAGGAGGTTTGCAAGAATGATCCCAGGGATAAAAGGCTTGCATCATGAGAAGCAGTTGAGGACTCTGTCTGCACTTGGAGTTTAGAAGGATTGGGGAGGGGGGACCTGATTAGAGTGGATGTGGAGATGAGGTTTCCACTAGCTAGAGAGACTAGATCCGAGAGCACAGCTTCATAGTGAGGGAACGACCCCTTTAGAACTGAGATGTGGAGGAATTTCTTCAGCCAGAGGCAGGTTGATCAGTGAAACTCATTGTTGCAGAAGGCGCTGTGGAGGCCAAGTCATTGAGTATATTTAAGACAAATAGGTTCTTGATTTGTAAGGGGATTAAGGATTGTGGGAGAAGATAGGAGAATGGAGTTGAGAAACACACCAGCCATGAGTTAATGGCGGAGCAGACTTGATGGGCCAAATGACCTGAGCAGGATGTTGCAGAGTAAGAACCAGGATCTTGACATTCACTCCACCTGTGATGATCAGGAGCTGTTTTAAAAGAAAACATGTACATGACCCTGACCTGCTTTGGTGACAGATATCAAAATGCCCAGGGATAGACAGGATGCTTAGTTAACATGTAAATTGGGATTCCATAGTTCACATGGGGGATCAATTCAAAACATGTTTCTGCTGCACATTTTTCCCAGCAGTCAAGAAACTAGCAAGTGAAATGAGCAACCTTAGCTCTCCACCCCCAGGTAAGTGACTCTTTCAGCCCGAATTGTGGGCCAGAAAGAGAAAGTGTACACTCATCAAGCCACATAAGAGCCTTAAATTCTTCCAGCCCTGAACTCCAGCTATTGCCAACCCAGCGCCAACTGATATCTTCTCTCCTATCTGCAGCCACCCATCTCGAGCAAGGTCACTGAACAGCAGCCTCCTGTCATTGTGTTTCCTATCACCCACAGGGAGGCTTTTCATGTAGCCAGTTGCAGTCCAGAAAGCACACCCACCAAAACGTTTGAGGCCTGTTGCACTCTCAGCTTTGTCAGATTTTTCAGCTGCTTCCTTTCTCACTTGTGCCTTACCCAATTCCATATAAATATCTGGGTTTGGGTGTTGAAGGCTTCATGAAGCTATGTGAGGGGCAAAGGAGACAGCTGGTAGTAGAGAAAAGGTGAAATTATCTTCACTCATTAAGATGATCATGAATAGCAGGTGGTTTATAGCAGAGGCGAGTGAGGTTGGAGTCTTTGATGTAGAGCATCAAAACCAGTTTGAATCAGATGTACTCACATCTACTAGGTGAAATGCTGGAGTTCAGAGTCAAGATTAGAGTGGTGCTGGAAAAGCGCCACTCTAATCTTGACACTGTACTCCTATCTACACCCAATGAACTGGGAAGTGATGTTATATGGTCGAGTGTGTGGTGCTGAAAAAGCACAGCAGGTCAGGCAGCATCCAAGGAGCAAGAGAATTGACGTTTCAGGCAAAAGCCCTTCATCAGGAAGGTGGGGACCATAACGGAAACAGCTGGAAGAGGGACATCAAAATAGAGATGAGGGAGTAGTGAAATAGATTGATAGTAGTAATATCAGGATTGGAGACTAGATGCTAGACAATTAAGAATAAGAAAATATAGTTCTAAAGTGACTCGTGAGGCAGAAAGGACATTTTCCAGGAACAAACTTACTTCAATAACACAATGATCATACTTATTATTTGAGAGAGATGATAAATCCAGGGTCCAACAAATAAATTTTAAAAGATCACAGAACACTTTTCAAAAAGTAGCAGGGAACTCTCCTTGTGCATCTTAACCTTTCTCTCTTAATATTACCAGAAACAGATTGACTGTTTATTTTTTCATTTATCATTTGTGGGTTCTTGCTGTTGATACAATGATTGGAACAACTGCCTCCATAACAAGTTACTATAGTGTAGTAGTAATACAATGGATGCACTTAGGATGCCATGTAGAAGCAGGTTCTTCTGAGAATTGGCAGCTGTTGCTGGCTTGCCAAAGGTAAGCACGTTGCTTTCACACATAAAAATGACACCTTTAAATAATAAATGTCCCCAAAAATTAATCTTAGCATTTAGCTTTCTGAAATACTACATTTTTTAAATAGTTTAAATAAATGTCATAAGCAGAATTTCAGTAATGACAAAAACAAAGCACAGTAGTTTGTTCACACTTACCCATCTCGTCCTTTACTGACTATCTTCACCTCAAAGTAATAAATTCCACAAGCAGCAGGTATAGGATACATTGCTCGAACTGAAGCCGCATCTTTTGGTGTTTTACCATGACCTGAAGGTACAAAATTTGGATGAAAATTGAGCCTGCAATATTGCTTAAAAATGGAAGATACAGAGAAAGCTCATCATTCAGCACAAATTAAACAATGGAAATCTACAAGGGAATCACATATTACAGGTAATTGTCCTTTATTTAATGCTTCACTTCCTTCAGCCGAATTATGGAAAAATAAACTCAAATCAAGACTCAAAAAGCCACCTAGAAAAATAATTTAAATCCAATTTTGAAGTTAGAAATCAGCAGTTAAAAACACAGTAGCATAGGAATTCCCACAGGGAAAAAATTAATGAATGCCCTGTGGCAAAAATGCTGAGCAAAGTTAGATTATCAGTCAACAATGGAAGTTTACTGCCTGTCTTCATTTATTACCTTTATTTTATAACCAAAGATTTATAATTTTAAATTACAGTTTCTAAAAATCTGTTATCTATTATCTCAAAACTAACAGCAAATTCTAGAGAAACTCAGCATGTCTGGCAGCATCTGTCAAGAGAAAAACAGTCACTACTTTGGTCTAGTGAGACTTCTTCAGAGCTGAAAGGAATTGGAAAATAAGTTCTTTTTTATGTTTCTGACAGAAGCAAAGGAGCAGCAACATGGCAGATAGAGAGGGGCCTGGTGCAAAAGACACCAAACACATCTTACCTATGTCTCCCACCCCCATTAGCATTTCACCATGACACCCTGATGCACACCTCCATCACTGCAAATGCTTCTTTATTGTCCCACTGCACCTTTCAATACAATTGCAGAAGGTGTAACACATGCCCATTCATCTTCTCCCTGCTCACTGTCCAAGCCTCTAAAACACCTTACTGCTGAAGCAGCATTTTTCACTTGTCCTTCTTTCAATCTTGTCTGCTGCATTCTCTGCTCACAACACTGTCTCCTTTACATTGACAAAAGCAAAGCTGACTGGGTTTGCAGTACACCTCCATTCCGTACCTAGGAATGACCTGGAATCACCCAGTTGCTTACTATTTCAATAAACTATTTGTTAACATTTCTGTCCTGGGCCTAATGCAGCATTCCAACGAAGCACAGCACCAGCTTGCAGAACAATACTTCATTTTCCACTTAGGTACAGCCTTAAGGCCTCCAATATTGAATTCAATAACTTCAGGAACTGACCACATTATTTCTGTTCTATTTTTCTTCATTTCTCTCCCCACAACTATGTTTGCATTTTATTTACTATGCACATAGGAGAAAGGACCAATTCTCTCCCTTTCATCCCTGATATGACACCCTCTGTAATTCTCTTATTTTCTTCCTCCACTATTAACAGCCCCTTTGTCTTTTGCACTGGACCTCTACACCATCTGCATCTTACTCCTCCTTTGTCTGTCAAAAGTATAAAAACAAATCTATTCTCCAACACCTTTCAATTCTTAAGAGTCACACCAGACTCGAAGCATTATCTGTTTCTATCTCCAGCTGCTGCCAGAGCAGTTGAGCTTTTCCAACATGCTCTTTCGATCAGATTTTCAGCTTTTTTTTTGCCTTTTTTAAAAACTTACAGCAATATTTTATCTTTATCATCTACAAACAGTAAACTGCAGATTTATTATGGTTACTTAAATACTTCACAAAAAAGTGTGGAGAAATATAAACACCCATTGCTGATATGAATAAGACAAATATTTCAAATGAATACAGTTACTTCCCCAGCTGGACTATTTTAAACCCAACTACGAGTGGTCATGCAGATTAAAGACAACTGAAATCAACTAACTCCAAACAAATAAAAATATCAAGATTGAATTAAATGCAAATTGAAATTGAAAATCAAAGGTCATCTCCGCTTAAGGGAGCAGAACTATTTCTTGCATATTACATTTGTTAATTTAAAATCTATGTTGAGAATTTACGAACAAGTTCTTAGATTTGAATTGTTGAGCTACAATATAAATCAGAAATTTCCAGCTGCACAAATCCTCTCAGCTATATTATATTAACTAATGAACAATCCCGCTAAACAATAGAAACGGTTTTGCACCTTTGTGAATAAGGTATAAACTCAAAATTGAAAATATTTTGATCTGGATAAATACTTATGCACATTGGCCATTTTTATTCGGTACCAACAGTGAATGTTGTTGGCAGTTAATCTTTTAAAAACATCTGCAAACAATATCTTAGGCATCCGTAAAAACAACATGAATACTATGTTAACTAGCTGAAAATGTGTTTGGTGAAACAAACAAACAGCCAAAGACCACAGACAGGTCAAAGCTGGAATTCTAACTGAATGGGCAATATCGGGCAATTTTCTACACAATGAGCAATTTTATACTATCTTAGTCAATTCAGGAAGTTTACATCTTGAAATTAGAAGACTATACATGGATTCAAGTTCATAATCCTGAGCATGTCATTTAGGTTCAAAGTTCAGGAAATACTGAAGGAGTGCTGCATTGTTGAAACTAACATTAAAAAGACCAAATCTATACGAGATATCCAATGACATCATTCAAAAAAGTGGAAATTCTTAGCTACCCCAGGTCCACAGTGCTGCTTTAACTATGCCCATAACATAAATCAGATCATTTAACCATTCACTGAATTGTATTTTGTTTTTGGATCTGGTTGTCCATAAATTGATGGTGCATTTATATTTTAAACTAATTTGTAACACCTTCAACGATATGTAAAGGATAGAAATTCCTCTCAAGCCACTGTTTAAATGCTAGGTTATTCCTGCTTCATTTCAATAACACTACAACACTGATATCTTTCTGACAATGTGGTAAATTGCCCACTATGCCCTGCTCACAAAAAGTAAAATAAAATCTAACCAAGCCAATTACTGCCCCAGTCTGCTCTTGATCATTAGTAAAGTGGTGGAAGGGGTCATCAACAGCACTATCAAATAGTACTTGCTCAGCAATAACCTGCTCTTTGATGTCCAGTTTGAGTTCCACCAGGGCCACTCAGCTCCTTATTTCAAACACTGTCAAAAGAGCTGAACAGCACAGGAAAGTTGAGAGTGTGACAGTCCTTGGCATCAAGGCCATATTTGACCAAGTGTGACATTAAGGAGCTCCAGCAAAACAGGAGTCAACTAGACAGGTGCTCCGGTTTCCTCCCACAATCCAAAGATGTGCAAGTCAGGTGGATTGGCCATGCTAAATTGCCCATAGTTTTAGGTGTATTAGTCAGGGGGAAATGGGTCTGGGTGGGTTACTCTTCGGAGGGTCAGTGTGGACTGGTTGGGCTAAAGGGCCTGTTTCCACACTGTAGAGAATTTAATCTAATCTTGGAGGTTAGTCATCTCAGGAGTTCCTCAGTGTAGCATGTTCGGCCCAGTTATCTTCAGCTACAAAACAATTCACCTGCCTTATGTCATAAAGGTCAGAGATGGGGATGTTCACTGATGATTACAGAATGCTCAAGACGATTTGCAACTCCTCAAAGATGAAAGAAGGCCATGTTCAAAGATAGCAGGATCCAGACAACATTCAGACTAGGGCTAACAAATGGCATGTAATATTTGTGGCATACAACTGCCAGTCAATGACCATCTCCTAACAAAAAGGATATAACTAACAACATCCTGGAGGCCACCAATGTCCAGAAACTGAACTGAATACAAGTACAGTGGCTAGAACAGCAGGTCAGAGGCTTAGAATCCTGCAACCACTAATGTTTAAAAGATTAAATTGTATTCTCTCTCTGGACATTCATGTAATGTTAAATTGTACTATCTTTCTCCAAGAAGCTGAATATTCTGAAAGTGAGTGGGGGCAACTTTGTCTCACAGACAGCATGCAGGAATTTAGATGACAACCATTTGTTATTCACACTTCATTTGGGCAGCCATTTATTACCATTCTACTGCTATCATCAAATTAAATTCTCACTCAGTCCCTTCCATTCAGAAATGCTTTCATAGCCATCCCCAGGCAATCAAATTTGTTTTGGTAATCATCCCCTGATACTGAAGCATGTCACACCTACACTGTCTTGGGGAAATCACGAAGTCAAGAAATAATTTGCATAATGGTTCCCCAAGATTAGGGCATTTATATTTACATTATCTCCGAGGATGGGCAGCACGGTGGCACAGTGGTTGGGTGGCACAGTGGTTAGCACTGCTGCCTCACAGCGCCAGAGACCCCGGTTCAATTCCCACCTCAGGCATCTGTCTGCATGGAGTTTGCACATTCTCCCAGTGTCTGTGTGGGTTTCCTCTTTTGACTCGACTTCGCACACCTGTGAACAGGGTCAAAGGGAGTCACCTAGCCTGTATGGGTTTTAATTAACTAACTGTTTGCACAAGTTAGTGTTTGCGAATTGCATCTCGTATGTGAAACCTCGGGGAAAGAACCTGAATACTGCCACAAGATTATTTTCAAGGCTGAGGGTTTTTAAGAGGAAAGGTCATTGATGAAGTAGCTGAAGACAGCTGAGCATGGGGTATTAATCTGAGAAACCCCTGCAAACAATGCACTGAGGCTAAAATGACAGGTCTCTAACAACCACCACCATCATCCTTTGTGCTCTCCAATCAGTGGAGAGCTCCCCTGCACTCCTCAGATTCCCAATAAGATGAAGTTTGCAATTTTCCTTGATGCTATACAAGATCAAATGACGCCTTGATGTGAAGGGAAGACATGCTCATATCACCTGGAATGTGGTCTGATACCAAATGTTCCTGGTAGAACCCAAACTAAGCATTGGTGACCAGTAATCTCTTTCTCTATTAAGATAGAAGCCCTGTGGTCCATTAGGACAATAGCAACTTTACTTTTCATAAATATCTTCTGTGTGGCTTTCCCTTAAATGTGTTGATACAGCTCATTTCAGGCACTCCCCATGGTAGCAAATTTCACATTCTCACAATTCCAAAGGGAAACATTTTCTCCTAAATTCCTTATTTGGATTTCTTGGTGGCTTTTTTAAAAAAACATTTGTAGCCTTTGTGTTCCTTCTCAGTGAAATCAGAAGCTGTTGTCTATCAACATTTTTCATCATTTTAAAAATCTCTATTAGGTCTCCTTCAGCCTGCTTCTTCCCCCCAGCACCACCAAAACCCCTCCCCCCCCCAGACAAAAATAACCAAGTCATCATACTTCCCTTGCACATATACCTTGCAATGCTTTCTGCACACTTTCCAAGACATCTACATACAGTTCACTTCAGGCACTGGATGAGATTATCACGAAGTGCCCTCATTGTTAACTCTCCCCTCATCTGAGTGTGACCCTCAATTAACCCAGTCTCTCTCTAATGAGACAGCACGCAATGGTCTGATAGGTTAAGTTGCCTTAGTCCTTTTTTAGATTTTAAGAGTAGAAATCTCAGCCACAACAGCATAAAGTACTTTTAGTGTGGTTTAACCAAGACTAGGTATAGGCTGGGCGTAACTACTTTTTAATCACATCCCTTGAGAAATAAAGTCCAATGCTTAGTTTGATTTTTTTTTAAAAAATAGCATTGTTAACCTGACGTATTTGTATTCCAAAATTCCCTTGTTCCTCTATGGTTTATTTGGAATGTGTAGGTCTAGAGTCTTCTTGTTACAAAACATTTGTGATGAAAATTACTTCCTAATCTACTGAACTTGATAAAAACAATAAAATATTCTTGCACAAAACAATGTTCTGCAAATGTCCCTTACTACACATCAAGTTCAACTTACTACCTGTGAAAGTTATAATCCAATATTTAAGGGTTTTTCAAACTAATGGATTCATCCAGCAGCAATAATTCAAGATGTGATAACGAGAGGGAAAATAAACAACTCTCAATGCAATTAATATTAATAAATTCATACAATTCAAAAAGATATTTCACTCATGGTGAAAATAATGTTTAAAACATTGCAAATCTAACAGCCTTGTTCAAAACAGGGTGCAAGGACAATAGCTGCATACAGGTCAGTCTCATCTCAGTGGTGGGAAAGCTATTCCAAATGACAACTAGGACACAATTAGCAGACACATAGACAAATGTGGATAATTAGGGAAATCCAGCACAATTGTTAACGGCAATTGAATTCACCTAATTTGAGATTTTTAATGAGATAACAAAAAGGGTTGATGAGGGTAATGCAGTTGATATGCTGTACACGGACTTTCAAAATGGTGTTTGCTGAAGTGTTGCGTAAGTCTTGTCAGCAAAGTTGAAGCCTCAAGTAAAAGAGACATTGAGATCATGGATTCAAAGGTGGCCAAGTAAAAGAAAACACACTGAAAAGCAAAATGCTGATTCTTTTGAAAAAAAAATTGGAGCAAGTGCATTGGAATTTTTGGGGGGCGGGGGTCACAAACTGTTAGGAAGTAAAGAAAAGATCTGTAGAGCACAGAATATGCTGGAACATGCAGGAATACCGTAACTTAGAACTTATTCCTTGTTTCAATCAAAATGTATGGCAAAACCAAGTGAAGGGTACAACTCTATAAGGGAATAGAGGTGAAGAGGAACATGCAGGAATGTGTGGACAAGTCAGTCAGATGGTTAAGAAAGTTATTAATAATGCACAAAAGGATCCTGGGTTTTATTGAGAGCGAGCACAAAGCAAGGCTATGGTGAACATTTATAAAGTTCTGGTTTAACCTCAACGAGTTTAGTGTGTCAAATTCTGGGAACCACATTTTAGGAAAGAAGTAAAGGCACTGGATAGTGTGTAGAAAACATGCACTGCAATGATTCCAGAGATGCTGTGGTTCTGTTAGCCGAGCTGGAAGTTTTTGTTGCAAACATTTCGTACCCTGTCTAGGTGACATCCTCAGTGCTTGGGAGCCTCCTGTGAAGCGCTTCTGTGGCGTTTCCTCCGGCATTTATAGTGGCCTGTCCCTGCCGCTTCCGGTTGTCAGTTTCAGCTGTCCGCTGTAGTGGCCGGTATATTGGGTCCAGGTCGATGTGTTTATTGATGGAGTTTGTGGATGAGTGCCAAGCTTCTAGGAATTCCCTGGCTGTTCTTTGTTTCGCTTGCCCTATAATGGTAGTGTTGTCCCAGTCAAATTCATGTTGCTTGTCGTCTGCGTGTGTGGCTACTAGGGATAGCTGGTCGTGTTGTTTCGTGACTAGTTGATGTTCGTGGATGCGGATCGTTAGCCGTCTTCCTGTTTGTCCTATATAGTGTTTTGTGCAGTCCTTGCATGGGATTTTGTACACTACGTTAGTTTTGCTCATGCTGGGTATCGGGTCCTTCGTTTTGGTGAGTTGTTGTCTGAGAGTGGCTGTTGGTTTGTGTGCTGTTATAAGTCCTAGTGGTCGCAGTAGTCTGGCTGTCATTTCAGAGATGTTCTTGACCTATGGTAGTGTGGCTAGTCCTTTGGGTTGCGGCATGTCCTCGTTCTGTTGTCTCTCCCTTAGGCATCTGTTGATGAAATTGCGAGGATATCCGTTTTTTGCGAATACCTTGTATAGGTGTTCCTCTTCCTCTTTTTGCAGTTCTGCTGTGCTGCAGTGTGTTGTGGCCCTTCTGAACAGTGTCTTGATGCAACTTTGTTTGTGTGTATTGGGGTGGTTGCTTTCATAGTTCAGGACTTGGTCTGTGTGTGTGGCTTTCCTTTGTACCTTAGTGGTGAATTCTCCGTCTGGTGTTCTCAGTACCCTCACGTCTCGGAATGGGAGTTGGTTGTCCTTTTCTTCCTCTCTCGTGAATCGGATTCCTGTGAGTGTGGAGTTGATGATCCGGTGTGTTTTCTCTATTTCCGTGTTTTTAATGATTACAAAGGTGTCATCAACGTATCTGACCCAGAGTTTGGGTTGAATTTGTGGTAAGACTGTTTGTTCTAACCTTTGCATTACTGCTTCTGCTATGAGTCCCGAGATCGGTGAGCCCATGGGTGTTCCGTTGATTTGTTCATATATCTGGTTGTTGAATGTGAAGTGTGTTGTGAACATCTCTGAACTGACAGCCAGACTACTGCGACCACTAGGACTTATAACAGCACACAAACCAACAGCCACTCTCAGACAACAACTCACCAAAACGAAGGACTCGATACCCAGCATGAGCAAAACTAACGTAGTGTACAAAATCCCATGCAAGGACTGCACAAAACACTATATAGGACAAACAGGAAGACGGCTAACGATCCGCATCCACGAACATCAACTAGCCACGAAACAACACGACCAGCTATCCCTAGTAGCCACACACGCAGACGACAAGCAACATGAATTTGACTGGGACAACACTACCATTATAGGGCAAGCGAAACAAAGAACAGCCAGGGAATTCCTAGAAGCTTGGCACTCATCCACAAACTCCATCAACAAACACATAGACCTGGACCCAATATACCGGCCACTACAGCGGACAGCTGAAACGGACAACCGGAAGCGGCAGGGACAGGCCACTATAAATGCCGGAGGAAACACCACAGAAGCGCTTCACAGGAGGCTCCAAGCACTGAGGATGTCACCTAGACAGGGGACGAAACGTTTGCAACAAAAACTTCCAGCTCGGCGAACAGAACCACAGCAACGAGCACCCGAGCTACAAATCTTCTCACAAACTTTGAATTCCAGAGATAACAGACTTCAGTTTTACAAATGGGTGAAGCTGAGATCATTCTTCTTGAGAAGGATGAGAGAACATTTGTTCAAAATCAGGAGGGGGTGAGGCTATGATCTAGAATTCACTCTTACAGTCTATGATGGGGAAATGATACGAAGAAAATTTGGTAATAGACTGCAGATTAAAAACAAAATGGTAATGTTACATAGAAAAGGCAGGGCAAGGTGGGTTATGCGCCAAATAGTCTTATTTTCTGCTAAATTCATTCTAAGATTCTTGAGTGTTGACTATCTCCCAAAAAATCAACTTTAACGATTCAAAACCCTGCATTCCTCCATGATTACAAAATTCTACTTCAGTAAATCTATAAAAAGATGTAATTTCCTTCTCAGTTCAGAAACAAAAATCAATGATAATTTTATTAAATTAAGTGAGTTTGCATGTGAGCAAAAATAGAACAACGTCAATGTTTTTAGAAGCTCACTGAATGACCAGGTTTTACCCTTGTGGGTCATATCAGTTGAGCCTTCACTAACCAACATTAAACCATTGTAATAGGAAGATATTGACTACTAAGTTCTGAATAGATAACAGGCATAAAATTCACAAGAGGAGGAGAACAACAACAGACTTCCATTCCTATACGTGACAGGTGAATGTACAGTTAACAGAGAGCTTCAAACCAGCGTCTACAGAAAAACAACACACGCGGACCAAATACTTAAATTCAGAAGCAATCATCCCAATACACACAAACTGAGCTGCATCAAGACATCACACTGCAGCACCCAAGAACTACAAAAAGAAAAATACCTGTACAATATTTATAAGAAAAATGTGTAACCAATAAACACAACCAACTGACTCCTCAGAAACAAACCCAAACAAGCAGACACAATGCAACCAAAACCTATAGCCACACTACCTTACATCAAAGGCATATCAGAATTGAGTTCCAGACTCCTCAGACCCCTTGGCATCATGGTAGCCCACAAACCTACACACACACACACACTTAAACAGCGACTAATTAACCTATAGGATGCATTAGATACCACCAGCAAAACTAATGTCATTTACAAGATACAATTGGACAAACTAACAGGAAACCTGCCACGAGGATATACGAATACCAATTGGCCACCAAAAGACACGACCCACTATCACTCGTTTCCATACATACAGACAAAGAAGGACATCACTTTGACTGGGAGAACACACATATCCTAGGACATGCGGAACAAAGATTCGTACAAGAATTCTTAGAGGCATGGCATTCTAACCAGAACTCCATCAATAAACACATCAATTTAGATCCTGTCAATACGTTCCCTTGAAAAAAAAAACAGAAATGACATTACCCACCTTAAGAAACCAAGAATTATAAATAGAGAGGCCAGACATACCACTAGCACTTCACCAGAGACTCTCACTGATGATGTTATCTAGTCATGGTGACGGAACGTCTGAAAACAAGCCCTCAAGTTCAGTGAGCAAACTTACAGACTTATCATCAATATGAGCTACAAATCTTAAAAATAGAAAACATCATTCATAACCATGGATCCTAGAACTTAAAGTACCTTAAAAACTCAGTTCTGCAGGACTCGCATTTCCAAATGGCATTGTGGAGGTGATGGCCTGGTGATAATTTCACTGGTGAAAATGTGTTGCTGGAAAAGTGCAGCAGGTCAGTCAGCATCCAAGGAACAGGAGAATCGACGTTTCAGGCATAAGCCTTTCTTCAGGAATCCTGATTCCTGAAGAAGGGCTTATGCCCGAAACGTCGATTCTCCTGTTCCTTGGATGCTGCCTGACCTGCTGCACTTTTCCAGCAACACATTTTCAGCTCTGATCTCCAGCATCTGCAGTCCTCACTTTCTCCTCGATAATTTCACTGGACAAGTAATACAGAGGACCAGGCTAATTTATGTCATGGGACCATGGGTTCAAATCCTTTCATGATGGCTTGTGGAATTTACATTCAATTAATAATCTGCAATTGAAAGTCAGTCTCAATAATGGTAACTATCATAGATGATTGTTAAAATCCATCTGATTCACTAATTTCTTTTACAGAAAGAAATCAGAAATCCTTACCAAGATTGGCACCTGTGCAATTCCAAAGTAAATGTGGCTGTCTCTTAACTATCCCCTGAACCGACTGACCAAGCCACTTAGTTAAAGATTGATCAAGGATGGGCAACAAACACTAGCCTTGACAGCAACATCCACATCCCATGAATTTAAGGTGATAAAGTGGCTCACTTGCATCCTTATCAAAGCACAAGAGTGTTAATATTTATTTGGGAAATTAGAGAAAGTTTAGAAACAGACTTCAACTGTAAACTTAACAGTAGCCACTGAGGGAGAGGAGCTCAAAACGATTATGCAGTAAAAGGGAGTGGGAGGTGATGCAATTATAAGATCTACTGCAGCATGAAATAAGAAAAGTGTCTAAAAAGAAAGACTCATCAGATGACGAAAGCAGTGGCAGCAGATAAACCATAATTGAGGGCAAATTATTTTAAAAGGCAAATTATCACACCTATTACAGATTCTAGCACCCCATCCAAAATTATTCTATTCCCAATGTGACAAAAGATAAGATTATTTGATTGCAGAGTTTCAGATTGGTAGCGACTCATCTCATCTAACATGGTTGCTAAAAAGGGAAATTAGCAATTTGTGTGTAATTAGATAACAATGCCAAGAACCATACATTCAGTTATTTCTGTAAAATACTTCCACTTTATTCTCCGTCCTAACTACTCTTGCCAATTCCTCCACCACTAAAAATTAAAATGGTCAAGTGTCCCCACCATAATTTGTACATATAGGTTGATACTTTAAAATACTAAGGGCCCTAAAAACCTTAACGACTAAAACCAATTTCCTCTAAAATACTGTGCTATTTAATATAACACCACAGGAAATATTCATTTCAACATAATATTTTTCAAAGCAAAAATGATGCACATTGTGGATGCTTTCACAATTGGTTTTACTGTTGCATTCACAAATCAAAAGCTTAAATTGCAAAAAAAAAAAGCCCTGACAAGATGATTCAAAATATCAAAGGAATACAAAACATAACATCTATAGAAGGTAACATGATAGGACATAATAACAATGCACTAGTGGGAGAATCTAGCAGGAGCAGTTCAAAAATAAAGAGTCTCTCATTTAAAGATGGGTGCAAGGAGGAAGTTCTTCTCTTGGAGGGCGATTAGTCTTTGGGATTGTGACAGAATTCTGCAGGCTGAATAACTGAATATATTCAAGGCAGATTCATATTTCTGATCTGCTAAGGATCAAGGGCTTTGGGGGATCAAGCAGGAAAGTTAAGGCCATGATCAGATCAGACATGATCTTGTTGCATGGTAGCGTAGGCTTGATCATTCTTAGATTTTACGATCAAATAAGGCATGTATAGTACAATACAAACAAAGCCATAACAGTTCTAGTGAAAAGGTCCTTAACCTCAAATACTGTTTCCTTCTACACAGATGCTGCCTAATCTCCTGAGAATGCCGAGCATTTTCCATTTTCATTTCAGATTTCCAGTATCTATCGTAGTTTGCTTTTGTATTAGCATCTAACATTTCTGGCAGAAGTGCAGAAATTCTGTGAAATGCACAAGAGTTCGATGGATTTTAATAGATATATTTGGGTGTTTCATCATTCCAAATACCTTAATGGACGATCAGGTTAGTCTAGTAGAGACAAATCAATTAAGATCAGCCCAAATCAATGTTAAATGATTTTACATAATCACAAATAAAACCACGATAATTGGGATGCCACATGCACCATGTGAAAGACTTGTTTTGTTGCAGTAACATAAACAAACTTTCCATGCACTGGTGCAAAAATACATTCTGAATGCTTGCAACATTCAGAATTCTTTTAAAAATGCCTCATGGGATGTTGGAGTCCCTGGCTATTGCCCATTTAATATGTCTATTTCTTTCTCTTTCTAACCTTAAATCTGACTCCACTGTGCCACTTAGATGCAAATATAGATGTGTTTCATTAAGGGTTGCTGTATGCTATTTCATGACGATCTTGCCACGAGCCCAGTGTATAATGACAATTTAATAAAAAAATTTTAAAAACTCAATATTCTAAACATGTAGTAAAATCCAATGTCATAAAATTTATCTTTTTTTTTCAAAAAACATTGACTTCAATTAATCAACAGAATTACATAGATCAACCCTGTTCAATAATTTATTAGTGAAACCACTCATTTATGATTCACTATAATTGTTACAACGGGCCCTGACAATTCTACAAGTAAAACGAAAATCGAATTCCCAAATACAAAAACATTTTTTTCAGGACTCCTTTCTTACCTAGAATGCAAGAGGCCCAACCAGACAGGATTCACTGCTAGATCTAGTAATTGGAAATGAACCAGAGCAGATAAGAAAAGTAAGTATAGGGGAGCATCTAGGCAACAGTGATCATAACAAGTTTAAATTAATGATTGAGAAAACGTAAGTAAGAGAAAGACCACAACAATACATGACAGGAAAAACAGGTAGATATTAAGGGACAAGAATAGATCTGAAGAAATCTCAGAGGGAAAATAATGAACAGCAGATGGGGAAATACTTAGAAAATGAAATCTATTTTAGTTTAGGAAAAACATATTCAGTTAAAAAACATGAACAAACTAACCAATAATGAAACACTTTAGATGTATAAAGAATTAAGGGTTAAGGTAAAATTGAAGATATAAAAAACAAAGTTGGTAACCAGAGAGGATGACAAAAGTGAAATGATAGATTAGCAAAGACAGCATTTTTTTAAAAAAAACTTATGGAAAGCAAAAATGACAAATTTAACTTTCAAGTAACAGAAAAGTAGTATTTTCAGACAAAAAATCCTCAGGATAGGGATTAAGCAACAGAAGGAAAACTCAGAAGTAATGACAGCAAAATTGCAGAAATATTGAATAGTGACTTTGCTTCATTATTCACCAAAGAGACCAAAGTAGATAACGCATTAGAAGAGAAGCCAAAAAATATGAAAATATTTAAGACAGAAAGTGATCTGGAGTGTAGGGAGATGACAAATAATAAACTAATCAAGTGAAGCAAAGATAAAACCTTTGCTTGACTTGACTGGATTCATTCTTTTTTTTAAAATTGTAGAAGAAGTAGTAATATGTGTACAAAATTCATTACAATTGGGAATTATGCCAGAGGAATGATGGACAACTAGCAATATTATATTCAAAGGAGAGAGACAGAACACATCCAAAAAACTAGCTGAATATCAATGATAAGAAAGATGAGAGAGTCTTTATTCAAAGAGGTAACAGAAAAACATTAGCTGAAAATATAAAAGAGAAGCTAACTTAAGATTTTAAAGGGGAAGCACAACATCTAACCAACCTTACTAAATTCTTTGAAGTAACAGCAAGACTGGAAAAAGGTAATGCATTAGATAAAACATATTTGGACTTTGAAACGGTGTGCTGTTTAGATGGATTGGCCATGATAAATTGCCCCATGGTGTCCAAAGATGCACAGATTAGGAGGATTACCTATGGTAAATGCAGGATAGCTTGCTCTTCAGACATTGGTTTCAGACTTGATGGTCCAAGCGTCCTCTCTGACCTGTAGGGATTCTAATGATCTTTGAAAATGTATCATGAAGTAAACTGATAACTATGATCAGAGTTATGTAGCAAGATGAATAGCAAATTGGTTCTAGAATAAAAAAAAAGTCTTTAAGGGCAGCTACATAGACTGGCAAAGGTGGAAAATGATGTTACAAACAAAGTGAATGAACGACTGGATAATCTAAGTTATTTATTTAAGAAAGTACTGTTGGTCTGGATATCAGTCCAGACAGTACGAGACCAGATGTACTCTGGAAGATGCATGTTGGGACTATTGCAAAACTCCTGATGTACTGACTAAGCAGGAATTGTCCAAGAAGTTGAAATTTCCAACTTTATCCAGCATCCACAACACTCCAAAAAGGTATCTAACTCTGTGTTAAGAGTCAGAGACTTTAGAGAGTTCCAGATTACTTTTATTAATATTTGGCCATGGAAAGTTAGAGGAAATCAAACCTACAAGGACTTCCCATTCATTGACACTGACCTTGCCACTCCATCTCATCTCTAGCTACCCACTGCATCGAATGTCCCCTGATCTGTACTAATCTGGCCTAACTCATCCCCTCTCCAGCCTGCCACCCCCCCCCCCCCCAAGATCCATCCTGACAGCCCCGATTGCATTCCCCACAACCATCTACCTGCCATCTTATACTTCATTTTCTGGTACCTACTTGGACTCACCTATCACACTCTCCCATTTACACAATCACCTGTTTTAAAATCAGTTCTCAATGGCTGCCAGATGATCATATCTTGGAATACAGCGGTTCACGTCAAAAAGAGCAGAGTTTCAATGCTGATCCACTTTGTTATTACTTGCGAGGATTCCTGAACTGTATTAAGCTGCTGTAGATGGGAATGCTCCTGTCCCAGACGTTTGCATGGAGAAATCTTCAAAGGCAAGTTTATTCTTGTCTTGTCCAATCAGAATTGAAAATAAAAGTTTCCAACGCTGACTGGGAGATCTAGTCATACTCCCTCCTCAACCAATCACACTTATGATTATATCATCTGGCACTTATAGGATTAAATGGCAAATAGCTAGAAATAGTCACTAGTTCAGAAAAGCCACATATCTGAAATGTGGCTCATCTAAATGTTTGAAATTTCAATTTCAATAAAATTCTCAAATGCTCTCTGACCTATAAGTGAAAATGCTAGAGACAATCAGATGTCCAGCATCTGCAAATTTTTGACATTGTCAGCATATGCAGTAAAACAGCCCGACTTTACATCATTTTATCCGACTGAGTGCCTACAGAATAATTAATTTCGTGGATACTGCATGGTGAGGTGTCAACTTGGTTTTAGCTGAATTCTGAAGGTTGAGAATGCAAACCTCATTCAGGGACTTGAGTACAAAGCCAGCTGCGACTTCAGTATGGTCCAAAGGTTTTATGAGAAGTTCTGCACTTTGGATGAAAGCAAGATTCGATTATGTTCCAGCAGTTCAAATAGAAATTAAAGATCCCTGGTATTATTTGTAGATGAGCAGTTTTACCTAGAGTGCAAAACCAAAGAACAAAATGCAGCTAATCTTTAGAATTTCATTCCCAAAACTTTAAGTTCTGTTACTGCAATACACAAACACTTGACATTACCTAACTAGGAGGTCCGAAGGCACCTTCGACATTAAGAGACTATGTCAAGTCTTTAAAAAAGATTTGTTACTAAGTGGTCACTGAGAAGCAACAGATACAGTACTCTACTGTCTAAATAATTTACTTGATAAACAATTGCAGTTGTGCTTTGGTGTCATTCTGCAGAATGGAACATTTTGCGTTAAATGACATCACTGAGTAATGCTATCTCAAATGAAAAGCACAGATAATATTACTCTGACATCTGAGTACATAGGGGAAAGGAGGCTACAAGATGTGTTAAAAAAAAGTTTAGCAGGATATACGAAGGAAATTATAACATTAACTTCATTCTGATAATTAGATTTTGTAAATTTAACAGATTAAGAAAATAAGGTTACCCAGAATTCACAGACAAAACACACTGAAATATGGTCAAAGAATTCAAAGCTGTGATTAGATTTTTTTTTAAAAACACATTAAAGAAAATTTGGGACTTGTTGCCAGCTTCACTTTGGCACTGTAACAGGACCACTTCAAAAAAGTGAGTGAACAAAAATTATCCAAAATTATTGTTATAAAATTCTTGGCTCTGAGCCAGTTAACATTGTTTGGAAACACACAGCCATGAAATTAATATTTAGAAGCTGTGTTCTGAAAGAATCTGGTTCTAGCCTTTTTCTCTATCCCTCCCAGTTTTCAACATACCCTAGCCTTTGGATCGTTCAGCTTAACAAAACAGAAATTCAGTGGGGTTTGCATACAAGATCCTTAAGAACTCAGCCCACTTGCCAATTTCTTCTTACTCAGGACACAAACAAATATTCAATGGGAATCACTCATCCTGTTCATACTGAATTAAGAGCTAGGCTCTTTCCCTCACTTTTGAAAACATGAGAAAGGTTGCACTGCAACACATTGCTTTTCCCTAACAGTCAGTATTGATTCGTTCTTGCTTTCACATCCCTGGTTGGAGGATAAAGGCCTTCATTTTGTTTAAGATTTTTTTTAAACTGAAGTTACCAGTTGTTCACATTATGTGCCATTTATATGCTAAATGTCACTGACACTTGCAAAACAGTTCCTCTATCACATATTTGATTCACCATAATCTATGTCTTTTTAAAAAAGTATTTTACATACATATTCTCAGTAATACTTAACTGGTGATCCAAATTTCACAAAATCATTGACCAGTTAGGGCCATGTCTATCCAGAGAGATCTTTCGTGCAAGTAGCTTTGTTTTCTACTTACGTGTATTTTTAGGTACGTTTTCGGATGAGATCTTTCTCGACAACTTAGGGCCCTTTTATAGTCAAGTAAAAGTAAATATTTGAATGTTCTTGATAGCGTTCAACAAATAATCTCAACAGGCCATGGCCCAGATGTCATTTATGGACATGATGTTCAAGGCCCGACACCACCTTCCCACCCCACCCCAACTCATTTCCTTATTGTGTACGGAAGTCTATGTTCCAAACTGTTGTCTACAAGTCCTGGCCTGTTCCTAGGTCGGTGCCTGTAATCAGTCTTTGGCACTCGCCTTATTCCAGACAGTTGTGTGTGAGTGAAGTGTGAGGCCTGACCCCTGTATAGGTATTTGCTGGCCTCTCTATTAGTGTTACTGTTGCTATGAGAGGCCAGGGGCCTGTCCCAGTGGTCGGTGCCTGTAGGCTGAGGCTGCCATCCCACCCTGTTTGCCCTTTCTTTAGCTGAGCTCAGTACCAGTGTCAAGCCGCCCCTGGGTGCCAGGGCCCGTCCGCTTACCTTTATAATGGACTCGCAGGTTGTTCTGAGACAAGCCGATGTAGCTGTACTTATCCTTTGGGCTCCAGCATCTGGGCAGCGGCGTCTCCTGCTCGTTGACAGCGGGGTAGAGCCGCTTGAAGCGCTCGGTGAGTCCCTTCTCCTGGAGGTTGAGGGCCGACTCTCCGTGCGTCGCCGACAGCCCGGCCATGGGTGCGGATCTGTGAAGGAAAGGGAGGGGTGGGAGGGGGGTTAGGCCGAGCCCCGAGCCTGGGCTCTGGGTGGATGTGTAATGGGGCCTTGAGAGGCTCGGGATCGAGCCCGGATGGAGGAGGCTCGGAATCCCGGAACGGCGGCCGCGCCTTGTGAACCCTCAGCCCGCCCGCTTACTCAGAGCCTGGCAGACAGCCGCCCTTCCTCCAGCCGGTCCCGTCCCGTCCCGT
This sequence comes from Chiloscyllium plagiosum, assembly GCF_037043375.1. NCBI lineage: Eukaryota > Metazoa > Chordata > Chondrichthyes > Orectolobiformes > Hemiscylliidae > Chiloscyllium > Chiloscyllium plagiosum. The sequence continues at coordinate 48,187,411 of NW_028270172.1, read as the reverse complement.
CCGGTCCGGGCCCCAACTCAGTCGCTGCTGCATCCGAGCCCGGCCGTCTGTCTGTCTGAGTGAGTGAGTGTCCCTGTGTCCGCCTGTCCCCGCTCACTGACAGGCCGCCGCCGCTCACCAAGCCGCTCCTCATTGGCTGCTCACTCCGAGCCAGCCAGGCCGGGGGGCGGGGCCAGGCACCAGGGGGCGGGGCCAAGCTGGGCTCCGGCTCGGGCTCGGGGTGACTGCTGCAGAGAGGCTCACTCCCTATGGGGGGGGGGGGTCTCTGGAGTGAGGAGAGGAAGGAAGTGGGGGGAGGTAGGGGTGGAAGGGAGTAGGGGATGTGGGGTGTGGTGGGGGGATGGTGGTGGGGGATGGGGGGGTGGTGGATGTGGGGGGTGGTGGATGTGGGGGGTGGGGGTGGGGGATGTGGGGGTGTGGTGGGGGGTGTGGTGGGGGATGGGGGTATGGGGGATGGGGGTGTGGTGGGGGATGGGGGTGTGGGGGGTGGGGGATGGGGGTGTGGGGGATGGTGGATGGGGGTGTGGGGGATGGTGGATGGGGGGGGTGTGGTGGGGGATGGGGGGGTGGTGGATGTGGGGGGTGTGGTGGGGGATGGGGGTGTGGTGGATGTGGGGGGTGTGGTGGGGGATGGGGGTGTGGTGGGGAATGGGGGGGTGGTGGATGTGGGGGGTGTGGTGGGGGATGGGGGTGTGGTGGGGAATGGGGGGTGGTGGATGTGGGGGGTGTGGTGGGGAATGGGGGGGTGGTGGATGTGGGGGGTGTGGTGGGGGATGGGGGGGTGGTGGATGTGGGGGGTGTGGTGGGGGATGGGGGGGTGATGGATGTGGGGGGTGTGGTGGGGGATGGGGGGGTGGTGGATGTGGGGGGTGTGGTGTGGGATGGGGGGGTGGTGGATGTGGGGGGGGTGGTGGGGGATGGGGGGGTGGTGGATGTGGGGGGGGTGGTGGGGGATGGGGGGGTGGTGGATGTGGGGGGGGTGGTGGGGGATGGGGGGGTGGTGGATGTGGGGGGGGTGGTGGGGGATGGGGGGGTGGTGGATGTGGGGGGGGTGGTGGGGGATGGGGGGGTGGTGGGGGATGGGGGGGTGGTGGATGTGGGGGGGGTGGTGGGGGATGGGGGGGTGGTGGATGTGGGGGGTGTGGTGGGGGATGGGGGGGTGGTGGATGTGGGGGGTGTGGTGGGGGATGGGGGGGTGGTGGATGTGGGGGGTGTGGTGGGGGATGGGGGGGTGGTGGATGTGGGGGGTGTGGTGGGGGATGGGGGGGTGGTGGATGTGGGGGGTGTGGTGGGGAATGGGGGGGGTGGTGGATGTGGGGGGTGTGGTGGGGGATGGGGGGGTGGTGGGGGATGGGGGGGGTGGTGGGGGATGGGGGTGTGGTGGGGAATGGGGGGGTGGTGGATGTGGGGGGTGTGGTGGGGAATGGGGGTGTGGTGGGGAATGGGGGGTGGTGGATGGGGGGGTGTGGTGGGGGATGGGGGGGTGGTGGATGTGGGGGGTGTGGTGGTGGATGTGGGGGGTGTGGTGGGGGATGGGGGGGTGGTGGATGTGGGGGGTGTGGTGGGGGATGGGGGGTGGTGGATGTGGGGGGTGTGGTGGGGGATGGGGGGGTGGTGGATGTGGGGGGTGTGGTGGGGGATGGGGGTGGTGGATGTGGGGGGTGTGGTGGGGGATGGGGGGGTGGTGGATGTGGGGGGTGTGGTGGGGGGTGTGGTGGGGGATGGGAGGGTGGTGGATGTGGGGGGTGTGGTGGGGGGTGTGGTGGGGGATGGGGGGGTGGTGGATGTGGGGGGTGTGGTGGGGGATGGGGGTGTGGTGGGGAATGGGGGGGTGGTGGATGTGGGGGGAATGGGGGGGTGGTGGGTGTGGTGGGGAATGGGGGGGTGTGGTGGGGAATGGGGGGGTGGTGAATGGGGGGGTGGTGGATGTGGGGGGTGTGGTGGGGGATGGGAGTGTGGTGGGGAATGGGGGGTGGTGGATGTGGGGGGTGTGGTGGGGATGTGGGGGGTGATGGATGTGGGGGGTGGTGGATGTGGGGGATGTGGGGGGTGGTGGATGTGGGGGGTGGTGGGGGATGTGGGGGGTGGTGGGGGATGTGTGGGGTGGTGGGGGATGTGTGGGGTGGTGGGGGATGTGTGGGGTGGTGGGGGATGTGTGGGGTGGTGGGGGATGTGTGGGGTGGTGGGGGATGTGGGGTGGTGGGGGATATGGGGGATGTGGGGGGTGGTGGGGGATGTGTGGGGTGGTGGGGGATGTGGGGTGGTGGGGGATATGGGGGATGTGGGGGGTGGTGGGGGATGTGTGGGGTGGTGGGGGATGTGTGGGGTGGTGGGGGATGTGGGGTGGTGGGGGATATGGGGGATGTGTGGGGTGGTGGGGGATATGGAGGGTGGTGGGGGGTGGTGGGGGGGAGGGGGATGTGGGGGGTGGTGGGGGTTGTGGGGGGGGGGAAGGGGTGGTGGGGGCGGTGGGGGGGTGGGGGCGGTGGGGGGGTGGGGGATGTGGGGGGTGGTGGGGGCGGTGGGGGGGTGGGGGATGTGGGGGGGGGTGGGGGATGTGGGGGGTGGTGGGGGGGAGGGGGATGTGGGGGGTGGTGGGGGGGAGGGGGTGGTGGGGGGGTGGGGGGTGGTGGGGGTGGTGGGGGGGAGGGGGATGTGGGGGGTGGTGGGGGCGGTGGGGGGGGAGGGGGATGTGGGGGGTGGTGGGGGCAGTGGGGGGGTGGGGGATGTGGGGGGTGGTGGGGGCGGGGGATGTGGGGGGTGGTGGGGGATGTGGGGGGTGGTGGGGGCGGGGGATGTGGGGGGCGGTGGGGGATGTGGGGGGTGGGGGGTGGTGGGGGCGGTGGGGGATGTGGGGGTGGGGAATGGGGAGTGGTGGGGGATGGGGTGGGGGTGGTGGGGGATGCGGGGTGGGGGTGGTGGGGTGTGGGGATGGAAGGGGAGGAGGGGGTGCAAAGGGATGGGGGTGTGTGGGGGTGGAAGGGGGTGTGGGGGTGGAAGGGGGTGTGGGGGTGGAAGGGGGTGGGGGGCTGGGAGGGGAGGAAGGGGAGGAGGGGGGTGGAAGAGGAGGCGGGGTGGGAGGGGAGGAGGGGGATGGAAGGGGTTGGGTGGGGAGGAAGTAAGTGGGGTGGGGTGGGTTGGGTGGGGAGGAAGTAAGTGGGGTGGGGTGGGTGGGGAGGAAGGAAGTGGGGTGGGTGGGGAGGAAGGAGGTGGGGTGGGGTGGGGGGAGGAAGTGGGGTGGGGTGGGTGGAGGAAGTGGGTGGGGGGAAAGCAATGGAGAATTGGAGGAGGTGGGGATAAGGGCTGTGCAAGGTGAGGAAGTGCAGCTGTGAGGGTCTCTAAACAGGAAAAACAAGAAGGGAGGCCTATGGTAGCATTGAGGGAGGAAGGTTTAAATGGGTAAAACATTCCACAGTAATGGGTAGACAAGCAAAATATGTATACAGTTGAGTTGAGAGTGGCTGGACAGTAGTTATCAGAATGGAAAGTGAAGGACTGAAACAGAAATACATCAGTTTTTAAAAAAGGAAGCATTCATCATGATCTAAACTTGACCAAGTCCAGAAATGAGGTGTTGCTGTTTGAGCTTTATTTATTAATATGCTGTAGCAACCCAGAGACAGGAAGGTCAAAATGGTTAGAATTTGGACAATTGAGGTGGTAAATGACACAAAGGTTTGAAGAAGGGTTACACCCGAAACGTCGACTTCTCCAATTCCTGATGCTGGCTGGCTTGCTGTGATCTTCCACCCTCCTGCCTGTCTATTCATGGTAGTGCTTGGGGCAGACTTTTAATAGGAATTAGGATAGGGTAGGATCAGCTACGGCTCAAGATTGGGGCTTGGACAGGGGTATTGCTGGAGGTGCATCTACTGTCATGAAGGACAGTTTGTGTGAGACCCAAGAGATTGGAGATTCATTGACACTACTTGGGATGATCATCTCTAGTTTTGTTGTGTTTCCAAAAGAAATAAACACTTACATCTATTTTGGTCCGTCAATGATCATAGTACATTACAGAGTGCTTTACAATTATTCAAGTATTTTTAAACATTAGAGTTGCAGAGTCATACAGCATAGAAACAGACCCTTCGGCCCATGATATCGATGAGTCGTAGAGTATACAGCACAGAAACAGTCCAACTTGTCCATGCCAACCAGGTATCCCAAACTAAGCATTTGCCTGTGTTTGGTCCATATCCCTCTAAACCTTTCCCATTCATATACCTGTCCAAATGTTATAACTGTACCTGCATTTATCCTTCCCCTGACAGTTCATTCCACATACGAACCATCCTCTGCGTGAAAAAGTTGCCCCTCAGATCCATTTTAAATCTTTCTCCTCTCACTTTAAAATTATACCCTCCAGTTTTGAATTTCCCTACCCTAAGGAAATGACTTTTGCTATTCACCATATCTACAGCCCTCATGGTTTCATCAAGGTCATCTCTCAATCTCCTACATTCCAGGGAAAAATGTCCCAGCCTATCCAGCCTCTTGTAATAATTCCTCCAATCCTGGTTACAACTTTATAAATCTTTTCTGCACCTTTCCAATTTAATATCTTTCTGATAGTAGAGTGACCAGAGCTGTTCACAGTACTCCAATATCTTATACAGCCATAACATGATAAATCCTATACTGAATGCTCTGACCAATGAAGACAAGTGTGCCAAATGCCTTCACCATCCTGTCCATGTGTGATGCCATTTTCAAGGAGCCTTAGGTTTCTCTGTTTGAGAAGAAAACAACTTTGATCTCATTTATGTTTAATTGATGGAAGTTCTGGCTCATCTACCACTTGACACTGGACAACTAGACCGTGCAGCAACTAGTGTTTGAGTTGGAATTTAGAATTACTTTCTCTACTGTGGCAAATTTTACATTTGTGGGGTGTGGGCATTGCAGGCTGGCCAGCATTTATTGTCTGTCCCTTGAGGTGATGGGTGATGGTGAGTTGCTTCTTCAACTGCTGCAATCCACCTGCTGTCAGTTGACCCACAATGCTGTTGGATGGGAATTCTAGGAGTTTGACCCAGTGACAGTGAAAGAACAGCAATATATTTCCAAGTCAGAATGATGAGTGATCTGGAAGGGAATATGTAGGTGATGGTGTTCCCATGTATCTGCTGCTTTGTCCTTCTAGATGGAAGTGGTCGTGGGTTTGGAAGGTGCTGTCTGAGGATCTTTGGTGAATACCACATTCCACATTTCACTCCAAGCATTGTATAAAACAGACAATAAAATGCTAGATTATCCATCCTATATCACTCTAAAAACAAAAACTTCAGGTAATTGAATTATCAGACAACAGCACACTTGGTGGAACTTTTTAAACTTTTTAAGTTGAAGGGATGGCTCATAAATGACAGCTTAAATTTAATTGTATCTTGCCAATCAAAAAAATGCGCAAGTGCTTAATATCATAAATCACAAATTTCAAAAGGTAATTTATAGGCAAAATGGAACAAGTACTACAACCAGAACTCTCAATGACAATGAAATTAGTGACCAGTGATTTTTTTGGGTCTTCATTGGGCATGTATGGAATGAGCTGCCAGAGGAAGTGGTGGAAATCAACTAAGAGAAAGTGAGGACAGCAGATGCTGGAGATCAGAGCTGAAAAATGTGTTGCTGGAAAAGCGCAGCAGGTCAGACAGTATCCAAGGAGCAGGAGAATCGACGTTTCGGGCATAAGCCCTTCTTCAGGAAAGTGGTGGAGGTTGGTACAATTGCAACACATAAAAGGCATCTCGATGGGTATATGAATAGGAAGGGTTTAGAGGGATATGCACCAAATTCTGACAAATGGGACGAGATTAACTTAGGATATCTGGTCGGTGTGGACAAGTTGAACCAAAAGGTCTGTTTCCATGCTGTACATCTCAATGACTGTATGACAGGAAACTTGGTCACAGCATCAGGAGAATTCCTTACTTTTCTTGTTTTCTTGAATGCCTTCCACGGCACTGAAATTAAAGTCTTTATTTTAGATCTCAAATGGAAGGAAATACCTGGGTGAATACATCACAGCATTCGTTCTACATTGGAGCACCAACCGATACCATGCATTCTAGATCTGGTTCAGCAACCCTCTGGATCAGACCGAAGGCTGCCAAATCAGAGCTATTTTCATGCTGGCAATATTTCATTCTGGATTTCAACAATCAACACTTCTGAGTTGACTCTTTTATTTATATTGTTGAATCAACTTCTTCAATCTAGTGGTAGATTTATACACCAATTAAAATCTAGTTTGATGAGATAAAATGGAGTTGTATTTAACGCTATAAATATCAGAAGTGGGCTCAAGTATAGCTAAAACAAAATTAATGAGGAAAATTATTAGCTGAACTTCCAGCTGCCTATTGCATAATTTGACCTGTAAAAAAATGCTTTTATTGCCAGCAATTGTAAAATAAAAAGCGAATCACATTCTGACTTTTAAATTGGTTAAAAAAACATTAGTCTTCAAAAAAAATTGGATTTTCGTTGGCAAACCTGACACTGACCAACAAACACCAAACTACTCTAATTGCATTTTAACAGCAAAGTTTAACAGCAATGGATGAAATGGGCAATTAACTTGCACACAGTAAGCTCCCAGTAGTAGGGTGATAATGACTAGTTAATCTGCTTTGTAAAGCAAAATACTGCACGATATTGGAAATCTAAAATAATACAAAAAAAAAGTACTGGAACTACAAAGCAGGTTAGGAAGGGCAACTAGGGCTAGCATTTCAGATTGAGATGATCACTCATATAAATGAAGAAATGTTGTTGGTCAAGGGATAAATTGGATTAATCTACTCTTCTGTTGCTTACTTGTCTTCTGGTTATATTAGATTAAATTAGATTACTTTACAGTGTGGAAACAGGCCCTTCGGCCCAACAAGTCCACACCGACACGCTGAAGCGTAACCCACCCAGACCCATTCCCCTACATTTACCCCTTCACCTAACACTACGGACAATTGAGCACCGCCAATTCACCTAACCTGCACATTTTCGGACTGTGGGAGGAAACCGGAGCACCCGGAGGAAACCCACGCAGACACGGGGAGAATGTGCAAACTCCACACAGTCAGTCGCCTGAGTCGGGAATTGAACCCGGGTCTCTGGCGCTGTGAGACAGCAGTGCTAACCACTGAGTCACCCGTTGCCACCGTGCCGCCCGTATATTCATCCCCCTATTTAAAAATTACTCTAGAAAATGACAACTTTTGCACACCTTTAAGTGTTATTCTACTGTATGGTGCGTGTACTGCCCTTTGAAGCACAGTCCTAATTAACACCAGTCATTTTAAAAATTAGCAGTTCAGCGCAGTCACATCATTATTAGATTCCTGATTGTTGGGTCAATCACTGAGGTTGTTGCTACAGAACTGATAGGGCTGCTACCAACATTGATGGAGATTGGCATCATTTCCAGACTAAAACACTCTGATATAGACAGCCAAGTAGGCTAGCATTCACTGCTCCAATTCCGTTAAAACAAACAATGACTTTTCGCTGAAGACCAATAACTTGTATTGAATATCACAGAGTATCCCGATCCATTTTTTTACAATGGAATTAGATTTTATTGTCACATGTATTCATGTATAGAAGTACAGGAACACAGTGAAAAGTGTACAAAGTTCCCATTCTCTGGCATCATCTGAGGTACAAAAAAATGAATTGAAAAAAATTAAGACGTAAAAACCAGAATTAAAGAAAAAAAAGCAGAAATACAAAAGTAAAGAGACAAGAAGAAAGTGTGAAGCATCCAGATCTAAAAGTGGGCGGCACGGTGGCACAGTGGTTAGCACTGCTGCCTCACAGCGCCAAAGACCCGGGTTCAATTCCCACCTCAGGTGACTGACTGTGTGGAGTTTGCACGTTCTCCCCGTGTCTGCGTGGGTTTCCTCCGGGTGCTCCGGTTTCCTCCCACTGTCCAAAGATGTGCGGGTCAGGTGAACTGGCCATGTTAAAAATTGCCCGTAGTGTTAGGTAAGGGGTAAATGTAGGGGTAGGGTGGGTTGCGCTTCGGCGGGTCGGTATGGACTTGTTGGGCCGAAGGGCCTGTTTCCACACTGTAATGTAATCTGTAATCTAAAAGTCTTATTTCCATAAGGTAGTCTTATCTCTAAGGTAAGTGGGCCTCCCTCCCCAAAGGCTCAAGTCTTAGTGCCATTGCTGCCACAGGCCCTCAGAACTCTCTTCCTAAGTTGCCTCCACACCTTATGCCAACTCCTAATTCTTCTGAGTAGGCTTTCATAATATAATATTGTAACATACTGAAACTGTTACTGATAACAATATGAAATAAAAATGAATTATACAATGAAACATGTATTAGGATCACTAATGGGACTTGCCCCATTGAGGGGTCACTTTAACAAAGATAGTGTATCTGAAAAGGTGCAATCTTGTTAACTGTACTTTCATCCAATCATTCCCGGTTTTATTTAGAATAAAATCAGTGTTAGGAACATTAGAAATGTGACTGACTTTACTGTTACTGATTTGTACTCAATATTAACGACATACCTATTATTCAGTATCAAGAAGTATTAAAAGACTTGTTTCCCAAACAGTGTTTCATGGCTGCTATTCTAAAATATTTTATCACAAATCTCAATATTTCAGTTTCACCCCGAGCATCATGAATTATTTCAGTGATTCAGTCACACGCTTGTAAGTATAGGATTATGCACTGTGCTTAATCATGTGTTTTTGTTTAATTCTTCCTCAGATCTGCTGTAGCTTGGACATGGTTTAGTTATTAGATCAGTAGTCCACATTATCTTTTCAACAATCCTCCAAGCAAAAGTCATCTATTTTTACCATAGTTGAGTCAACGTCCATTTATAAATCTAGTAATGAATTATTTCTTGCTGACGTTCTGGCAGCTTCAGTCACTAACTTAGATACCTTACCATTGTTAGAATCAGAAGCATGCCAAGTTCTGAAGCAGATTGATGAAGCTGTTAAACTCGTGTAAGTAACAAGATGGATATGAGAAAATTGTGAATTATTGAAGGCTAAGCAAGTTAGACATTAATTTTTTTTTTCTCAGAGTACAAAGCATTACAGATATATTGAAAGTGTACAGAAGAAACCAAATGACCACGTTTTGGATTTCAACCTAGATATTTTCTCAGGTTCAGCATCTTTATGTGGATTTGGCAAAAATCACAATCTGGAGAACTTCTTAACCGGCCCAATTACCTGGAACATATCATATGATTCTCCTCTCAAGAAGACAGATTCAAACTCGAAAGCAACAGATTTTATAAAACAAAACAAGTTAATGAATCATAAACATTACTCTCACCAGTAAATAAAATAATATATCTCAATTTCATAACCTCTCCCTATAGAGTTTGAAAAAAATGCTAATTCTTTATACAAAAGCAAAATACTGTTACAAATCTGAAATATAAACAGAAAATGTTGGAAATACTCAGCTGGTCTGGCATATCTGTGGAGACAGGAACAAAGTCGGGCTATGACCTTTCATCAGAATTCCTGACTAGCTAAATTCGTATCCAGTGAAACAAACTGAAGATGAAAGCTGCAATTGGCATTTTCAGTGAAGGAAGAACTTTTTTTTTTGCAGTTTAATAATGGCAGGAGCTAGGTTTGGCCAAGTAGGAGAATGAAGTCAAACTCAATACTTGGCTGAAATAAAAGCAAGATCTTGCAATAATGGAAATCTGAAATAAAAATAGAAAGTGCTGGAGAAACTCAGCAGGCCTTGCAGTATCTGAGGAGAAATTAACAGTTAATGTTTTGAAAATGAGTTCCAAAGAAGAATTACATTGTACTCAAAACATTATCTCTCTTTCTCTCCACCATCAGCAAACATTACCCAGATCCCTCAATGGTTTAACTAAAATTTAAATATTTGTGCTAGAAATCACAATACTGACACATTTAATTGTACAACAAGGTGTCACAAAATGCTTCTCAGGCAAAATGGATCTTTGAAATTATCATTTTCATGCCAGACAGTTAAAAATTTCACCAACCTGCAGAAAACAGCTACTAATATGTTTGTAATAAGATATTCCCATCAATCTAATATAACCATAAACCATTGGAAAATCAATAACCCAAATAAAAATGGAAGATAATGTAGAAGTCATAGACATTTTCCAATAGAAGGAGTTCTTGTACATAAAAGAGGCAATATCTCAGTTGATTTTCTGATTATGCCTGTCATTATTTTCAGTCCCTTTAATAAATTAAAATTGTACCATTTGTAACCTTGTGTACTATTTGACACTACAATGAGCTTCTCTATCCATATATACTCCATCACAAAGCCTGACTATGTCCATTTCTGTAACAACACCAGATTCCACCCTGCTGAAACATGTCTGCTGTCTTTATTATTGCAAGACTTTATATTTCAAATACTCTTTTGACCACTTTCTCAGCTTTCACCTGTTTTAAACGTTAGCTTTTCCAAAATTCTGTTTCCTTTAAATTTCGTTCATCACTCTGTTGATCTACATTGGAATTCAATGTTGCAATGCTGTAATTTAGAAATTCTCTTCCTTGTTTTCAATCCCTCCAGGAACTTTGTCCTTATCTCCGCAATCTCTTCCTCTCAGCTTAACCGCATTAAAGACAATAATATAAATGTAAAATCTTTTTATTCACTTGTGGGACTTCGATGTTTCTGACTGGGCCAGCATTTATTGCTGTTGCCTAGTTGCCCTTGAGAAAGTGGTGATGAGCTGTCTTCTTAAACTGCTATAGTCTATGTGCTTTAGGTTGACCCTCAATGCTCTTAAGGAGGAAATTCAGGATTTTGACCTAGTAACATTCAAGAAATGGAGATATACTTCTAAGTCAGGATGGTGAGTGGCTTGAAGGGGAACTTGCAGGGGGTGGTGTTCCCATGTATCTGCTGACCTTCTCCTTCGAAACAGAAGTGGACATGGGTTTGGTAAATCTAAGGCTCTTTTGTGAATTTCTAGAGTACATCTTGTAGATTGTACACTACTGCTACTGAGCATTGGTGGTGGAGGGGGTGCATGCTTGTAGATATGGTGCCAACTCAAGCCCCCCCTTCCCACTCTGCCAAAGACATCAAAGTCCTGGGCCTCCTCCACTGCCAAATCCAAGTCACACGATGACTGGAGGAAGAATGTCTCATCTTCCACCTTGGGACGTCCAACCATACCGCATCAATGTTGACTTCACCATTCCTTATCTCCCTTCCCCCCACCACATCCCAGAGCCAACCCTCCAACTTGGCACCACCCCCTTGAACTATCTATCCATTCTCCTTCCCACCTATCCATTCCACTCTCCCCTCCAACCTATCACTATCAATCCCTCTTGCATTTACCAAACGCCTTTGCAGTCACCTTTCCCCCATTCCCACTCTCCTATTTGTCTCTCAGCCCCCTTCACCCCCGATGAAGGGCTTATGCCCGAAACATTGACTCTCCTGCTCTTTAGATGCTGCTTGACCTGCTGTACTTTTCCAGCACTATGCTTTTTGATTCTGACACTCCAGAGTCCTCACTCGTCTCTTGTCCTGGATGATGTCAAGCGAGTGCAGGTGGAGCTGCACCCTTCTAGGCAAGCGTAAGAATTATATCATATTCTTGACTTGTGCCCTGTAAATGGTGGACAGGCTTTCAGGAGTTAGAAAGTGAGTTATTTGCTGAAGTATTCTTAGCCTCTGTTCCGTTCTTGTGGTCGTTATTTGGCAAGTCCAGTTAAGTGTCCGGTCAATGCTAACCCCCAGGGTATAGACAGTGGGAGATTCAGTGATGGTAATGTTATTGAATGTCAAGGGACAGTGGTTAGATTGTCTCTAATTGAAGATGGTCATTGCCTGGCATTTGTGTGGCACAAATGTTATTTGCCACTTGTCAGCCCAAGCTTGGATGTTGTCTGGGTCTTGTTGCATTTGAACATGGACTGCTTCAAGGTCTAAGGTGTCTTGAATAGTGAACATTGTGCAATCATTGGCAAATATCCCCACCTCTGACCTTATAATGATGGAGGGAAGGTGGTTGATGAAGCAACTGAAGATGTTTGGGTCCAAGGCACTAGCCTGAGGAATTCCTGAAAAGATGACTTAGAGCTCAGATGACTGACTGCCAGCTTGAATCATAGAATTTTACACTGCAGGAGGCAGCTATTCAGCCCATCATGTCTGTACCAGTTCCCAAAAGAGCTACCTAGCTAGTCCCACATCCATTTACCAAAATACCACGACCATCTTTCTATATGTGGAGAGTTTGCCCCCTAATTCCCATAGATTCCAGTTTTGTTAGGGCTCCTTAATGCCACACTCAGTCAAATACAGGCTTGATATCAAGGGCTGTCACTCTCATCTCACCTCTGGAACTCAGTTCTTTTGTTCATGTTTGAACCAAGACTGTAATAAGGACAGCAACTGAGCTGCACAGGTGCAACCCAAACTGAGTGTCAATGAGCAGGTTGCTGCTAAGCAACTGCTGCTTCAGAGCACTATTGATAACACCTTCCTTCATTTTATTGATCTCTGATGGAGTGGTAATTGGCCAGGTAGGATTTGCCCTATTTCTGAGTACATTTACAGTAATTTTCTTGGTAAATTTCTGGGTAGAGGCCAGTTTGTAGCTATTCTGGAATAGGTTGGCTCGATGTTGCAAATTTTGAAGCACAGGTCTTCAGTACTATTGCTGGAATGTTGCCAGCAGTGCCCATAGCTTTTTCAGCATTCAGTGCTTCCAGCAGTTTCTTTATGTCACGTGGAACGAATTGGCTGACGACCAGCATCAGTGATGCTGGGGACCTCTGGGGGAGGCCCACTACTTTAATGACTACCTTTTATTACATTGACATCCAGTACTCTCCACTCAGGCAGCTTCTATCGTCTGGTATCTATAGCGCTTCTGGTTTTCTGAAGGACCTGCAGTGCTATTACAGAGCAACAAAGAAGATTTCTACTTAATGCCTTCAAGACAGTAGAAGATGAACGGGAGTAGAAACAAAATTATTTAAAAACTCCCCTGCTGATCCAGACACATCACCTCCCACAGTCTGGCAAATTCTTGGGCTGCCAAAGCTGCAGAATTAGGAGGTTTGATGCTACATGGCTAAAGAACTGAGTAAAACAAACTGACTAGCTCCTCCCCAAAGATAGCAATTCATAATCAGTGGGAGATGCTATTCCAAAGCTGGAGTTAACCCCTTCAGACAAACATTCTTATACAACATCTCCCTGCAAGACATTTTCTCCTCTTTTAAATTACCGCAACCTTTCCTCCCTGTAAATTCTCTGGTTTCACGAATGTAATTGATCTGGAGGCATAATGATTCTTTTGGTCGGTAGGTGTGCTGGTCTCAAAATGTTAGTGCATCATTGACATGAGGATGATCGATTCAAATTTTGGATTGTAAACAAATGTGCTCAGGCTGTTAAACCATTAGGTTCATCCCTCTGCAGCAGCAATAAGCTATGGCTGTGTATTGGCATAAGGTTTGCAATTTCTGCACACTGATCTCTCCAATGCGCAAGGATCAGAATAGTAATGTTCTGTCGATTCTTACACCACCATGCCATTTCTGTCAAAATCTCTTATCCATACTCGTTGCTCTAGATCCAAACATAGCAACTATTTAGTGCAATGCTATCTGCTATAGTTATCAACAGTAACATGCTAAGATTATAATTTACATAAACATTCTTCCAGTTTTTGAAACATCTGTGGAATCAACCTTTTTGAAAGGATAGTAAGTGAGTGTTTAGCTTTCTCTCCCTTAATAATACTAATGGTGATAAACCAGATTGGAGTAGAATTGATCAATAAGTTCAGCAAACCTGTATAGATGTTAGCGTTCTTTCAAGATGGTTCAAAAGTTTGTATAGGTAGACAACCCTTTATCCGAAATCCTGAAATCCAAAAAGCTCCAAAATCCGAAGGTTTTATCGTGAAGTTTTTTTCTCATTAACAAGGTTATTTGGCGAGCAAACAATTAACCCAACTCCACACCCATTCAATGCATGTCACTCAGATGCAACATGGGTGGGCGTGGCCCAGCACTGGCAGGCCTCAATTCTGTCTCAGAGCCTGTAGTAATCACAGTGAGTCTGCTGTTTGGTAAGATTTTATAAAATTTCACCATCAAACAATCACTTACTCCGAAACTCGAAAAATATTGAATTCCGAAAACCAGCTGGTTCTGAGTGTTTTGGATAAAGGATTGTGCACCGGTACCTGTGTTTGGTTTTTTTCATTTGACTGTGAGCACATTAGCAAGCTGGTTACACATTGGAATTCAGAATTGGCTGAAACACACTCAAACAGATCTTTAGTAAACTGTTAGCAAGTTTTGAGAAGATTTGTAAATCAGGTTGAGGTCCTGGATATAGGCTTGCTTGCTGAGCTGGAAGGTTTGTTTTCAGACGTTTCGTCACCATACTAGGTAACGTCTTCACTGAGCCTCCAGATGAAGCACTGGTGGTGTAGCCTGCTTTCTATTTATATGTTTGGGTTTTCTTGGGGTGGTGATGTCATTTCCTGTGGTGACATCATTTTCTATGATGATGTCATTTACTGTTTTTTTTCAGGGGGTGGTAAATGGGATCCAAGACAATGTGTTTGTTGATAGAGTTCCGGTTGGATTGCCATGCTTCTAGGAATTCTTGTGCGTGACTCTGTTTGGCTTGTCCTAGGATGGATGTGTTGTCCCATTCGAAGTGGTGTCCTTCCTCATCCATATGTAAGGATACTAGTGAGAATGGGCCATGCCTTTTTGTGGCTAGTTGATGTTCATGTATCCTGGCGGCTAGTTTTCTGCCAGTTTGTTTGTACCAACGCAGTTCTTGAAAGGTATTCTGTAAATGACATTACAATCTTTAGTAAACTACAGTCTGTTATCAGTTACAACCATGTCAAGGATCCCGTAAAGACAGAATATCAACATGTTTGACAACTGCACCAATGGTCATGGTATTTAGTTTATTAGACTCAGTCCACTTCAATGAGATAAGAGCATCTACCTAACATAAATAAGTCATTTCTGACAGTCTAGCAAAGAAGACAGCAGGATTTAATGACTCTGTGTTGAGGTCTGTGTATAGCACATGTTTCACTGTTAGTTATGTAGATCTTCTATTTGTTTTGAGATCCTTAGCCACCATACAGAAGCTTGACCATTGGATTTACATTTGGTCATACCTGAATTTACCTGGTGTAGTTCACTACTGACATCACTTCTCAGTGAAGATGGAATGACCAGCCTGTTATTAAATAGATCATCTCTAACAGTGAAATGTTGTTGATGTTCAAACCTTTGACACAAATAAGAATGGATGATGATGCATTCTGGGTCATCTTTTTGCTGCTGTCTGATTTGACTGGGTCTGTGAATATGTTGCTTGTCAATGTGCTGCTGTTGCTTGGATGTACAAATTAGGCTCAATTCAGCCATTGTAAAGCTATTCACGGTGCCAGGGCTGGGCAAACTCAGTACAGAATTTAACATTACACTATTAAAAAAATGCTAAGCCATTATGTTTCTACACACCCAGGAAAAATCCTCATCCTCAATCAAATTCAAAAACAACTACAGGATACTATCAATATTTCAGCCACCCAATGGATCCATTTGAAAAAACAAACAAAGATGCTGGAAGGTGTAACAACTGCCCATTTACGTCCTTCCTCTTCTCTATCCAAGGCCCCAGTCGCAACTTCCAGGTGAAGCAGCAATTTACCTACATTTCACTCAATCTAGTTGGGCAGGTGGGACTAGATTGAGTTGGGATATCTGGTTGGCATGGACGTGTTGGACCGAAGGGTCTGTTTCCATGCTGGACATCTCTATGACTCCATGATTCTATGACTGTTTCCACTACTGATAAGGGGGGGGGGGGGGGGGGGGGGAGATGAAACACAGATCGTAGGTGTTCTGCAAAGTGGTTGCTCAATGAGCAGACTCTAACTGTGTATTTTTTTAAAACCAAGGAATTTTGGATAATATAGTGATTGTACTAACCTTGAATGGAATCAATATCTATTCACAGAGATGAGTTCTGCCTTGTCTGGTTCAGATGGGTTATCTGTTTCCCTAGGAATGTCTGTAGTACTTCTTCAAAGGAAATATGTCATTACCTAACGATACATCTTCTAATGAAACAATAGAACTTTTTCTTTCTAATTGTTCCTGGTAAATTCTTTGAGGATGCAACCAGTATTGCTTCTGTTGTTTAAGGATTGTTTCTGGTTTTTGCACTTTTTTTGAAAACATCAAAAATGAAATCCTTGTGATTGAGTTGGACATTGTTTTTGCCCATGTGCTTTTGTTACTCCATGTCTTAGGTAGTGACTCTTCACATCAAACATTTGAACATTTTGTATTGGTATGTCATGTAATTGTTTGGAGTGTTTGTACCTTATGAAGTTGATAGGTCCCAGAGGTCTTCTGGGATAAATTTATCTTTCAGCTACCCAAATCTTTCTGTTTTTTCTAAATCTCAATTTACAATCTTGATAGCTATTTTTTTCCAAATGAGAGATCTTCCTTTAATTGTAAATATCTAAAAGAGATGAATCAGAAATTCAGATGACAGAAATTCTGTCTCTAAGTCAAGTTGTAATGCTTCACATTCATTAGATTCTGGCAATGTAGAAAGCTCATTGAAGTTGTTAACAGGTTTTTCTGGAGAAGTATTATTTTATTGAATCTTACTATTAAAAAAAACTAAGCGTAATGAATGGCTTTAAGACAAGGTATCGGTTTTTTTCTATGTTCGAACAAATATAGAAAATTAGAAATTTGTTCTTCAGTGTTGGTACACCAATGACATAGTTAAAACAGGTCCAGACTGTGGATCACAGGTTGTATTGGTCTGCCTCCCTTCAGGGCTGAAATAGGTTTAGTTGGCAATCTCATCCTTGGGTTCATCAATCTTTAACTTTTTATCTATTCACATGGTCTGCTTAATTCTCCCACAGAATGAAGCAGTGTATTAACCTGTTGTGATTTGGTATGTAGATTTGAAGGAATTCTGTATGTCACAAATTGTTTCTTCAATGCTGACCAGTTTCATTCTCGAGGTAGAAGTGGGTACTGCAGATGCTGGAGATTAGAGGCATGATTAGAGTGGTGCTGGAAAAGCACAGCAGGTCAGGCAGCATCCGAGGAGCAGGAAAATCGATGTTTCGGGCAAAAGTCCTTCCTGATGAAGGGCTCAGTTTAAATTATCTGTCTAAACTGGAAAACTTAAATTTTCCCATTTTCTTTAAAGTAACATTTTCACTTTAAATTTTGCAAGTTTAAAACAAAATTCTTTTGTATCATGCTTTTCTTCCTTAAGTTTGATTAGCGGTTTCAATTCAATTACTACAAAGCTTGTCAGAGAATTTCCAGCTTTATTAATTCTTATGAAATTGTAATTAAACTTTAATTACTGATAAAGTAGTATAAATCTTCTTGTCACCTTTTAAATTATAAAGATTTATCATTTTTAGTTAAGATTTAGAGCTTCTGACTTCAATTTTTGGAAAGTGTTGCTTATTCAAAATTATAAAAGCTTTTTAAAAAATCTCTCCATTGTAAAGATGTTCCTTGGTTAAGTTTGAAATTAATTTTGATGCATTTGAAGTCTTGGAAATCTTTTCAAATATTTAAGTAAATGAAATTTTATTATCCTAACATAAAACATTTTTATAACATAAAAATTTCAGATGATTCTTTTGCTCAATTTTGCCATCGATTTTGGCAGAATGGAGAATTCATTGTTTTTCTTCCCCAACATTGTTTTTCTTAACCCAAAGAAAGGCATTGTGTTGGCTCAATTTCATCTATTTAAGTGAAGTCATCATCTGATTTTGACTTCTGGTCTTAACCTCATTAACAATGTTGCTGGCCTACTAACTATATTATTTTATTGAATCTTGCGATAAAAAACTAAGTTCTTAAAGTATAAATATATTTGAATGTTTTTAAGACAAAGTATTAGTTTTTTTTTCCTTTATGTTCAAACAAATGCAGAAAATTAGAAATTTGCTCTTCAGTGTTGGTACACCAACGATGTAGCTGAAACTGGTCCAGCCTGTGTTTTGGTTTGCCACTAACTACATAGTCGGGTTGAAGGAATTTTAAATAATTGCCCATTCTGCAGTTTGTTCATCAACAGATAATAAAGTTGAACATGCATAAATAATGTTAATTTTGTCTTTACTCTGCTTATCAATCTAGAATAGCATCATAAAAGTTGCAAGTTTTCACATCCTTCGTTCTAGAGACTCAACATGCAACTGAAACCTGACATCAACTACTACTTTGTTGGATGACGACTTGGGCCTGTTCCTTAATAGCTGCAGCGAGTTTGTCTTTAGTCCTTATGCCTTTTCTGTACTTGCTTCCTGGTTCTGGCTGTTTAAAAGGCTATTGGTAAGGCTGTGTACTTAGTCTGTTGCACTAAAGTTTTTCCCAGCATGAATCTTTGATACTGTAGCTGCTGACTGGCTTGCTGTCTCTAACTTAAAGTTGATATAATCAAATGGGAACTTTTTTTTCTGCATATTCTTTTCTTCTTCTTTCTCTTCAGATAGCTGCAGATTTTATTCCTATTCATGATTTCTCCATTTAAGAAGACTGAAGACTTCACCAATTTTAATTGCACAAGATGATTGGAGCTTGAACCTGGTAGTGATAAGAATTTATTTCAGTAGATTTGCTGCTACCAACCCCTTTTTGTAATATGAGTCTACAAGGGTAATAGTATTCGTGGTTAATCCTTCATCATTTAAGCCTTTGGCAGAAAAGGCACATACTTGAAGCACAACAAATAGTTTATTGCATAATAGCAAGATAACAGATTAGATTAGCTTCCAAATATTGAACAATCCAGTACAGGATCAGGCTCTTTGGCCCACCATTTATGTGTTGATCATGATGCCATTCTAAACTAATTCAACCTGCGTGCATATTGTCGATTCCCTGCTGTTCACATGTCTGTCCAAATGCCTCTTAAATGTTGCTATCATATCTGCTTCTACTACCTCCCTTAGCAGCAACCACCACCCTCTGCATAAAAAAACTTGCATTGCACATCTCTTTTAAACTTTCCCACTCTCACTTTAAAACTATGGCCTCAGGGGATTCAAGTTAGCGACAATCTAACAGGTCTGCCTTGCTGAGCTCTGCACCACAACCCAGGCAAGGTGGTGCTTTTACTCTCCCTTTATCTAGCCATTTTTATAAAAACCAGCAGTCAAGTCCCCACAAGCTTTGTACATTTTTTTAGCGAGCAGAAAAGATGACTAAAGGAAAAGGGCTGTGTGGATTGCAACAAGCAGGGCATCCCCTGTAGTAACAGATGTGCCAGCGGCCGCATGCCAGCCTCCACAGAAACTACTTTGAACTTACCTGCGCAACAGAGCCTGGTTTCAGAGTTCGTTAAACTCTGTAAGAAGATTGAGTCAGCAATGGAGGACACCCGGACCAGGCTGGAACTGATCTCAGCCATGCTGCAAAAGCATGAGCAGGAGATCCAGCGTCTCGGGCAGCACGTGGAGGAGGTCGGCAACAGATCGTGGCATTGGAGACCGCAGCAGAATCCTTGGTGGGAGGAAAAATAGGTACGGGCCTTATGGAGCAGGTTGACAACCTCGAAATTCGGGATCAGAGAAAGAACATCCGCATTATTGGGCTGCCAGAACAAGAGGAAGGGGATCAGCCAGTCAGCTTCTTCGAACAATGGCTCCCATAGTTCTTGAGACTGGATGCCGAGGTGGGCCAGGTGCGAATCGAGCTGGCTCTCCAGGTCACGGTGTGCAGGCCCAGATCAGACCAGCGCCCCCGCCTGGTCCTAGTTCGATTTCAGCATTATAGAGACAAGCAAATGGTATTGGAAGCTTCCAGAACACTGGGTAAGGTTCCACAAGCTCTGATCTACAAAGGATCGAAAATTATGTTCTTCCAGGACTTTTCTGTGGGTGTGATCCACAAGAGGAAGACCTTTGATGAAGTAAAGAAGAGGTTGAGAGACTTAAATATTCAGTCTGTAAGGTACCTAGCAGTGTTGCATTTCAGCCACGGACTGCCTGTGCATATTTTTGATTCATCAGAAAGGCAAAGGACTTCTTGGACACTTTAAAATAAACCGACTGGTTCAAGTAATATGGACAATAGTGTTTTCTCTGTTGTTTACCTGATTTTGTTCCTTTAAATATATAAGGGTCTTTTTTCTTTCTCCCTTTTCATTTTTTATTATTCCCTTTTCTCTGAACTCCGCACTCACGGCACGGTGGCACAGTGGTTAGCACTGTTGCCTCACAGTGCCAGAGACCCGGGTTCAATTCCCGCCTCAGGCGACTGACTGTGTGGAGTTTGCACATTCTCCCCGTATCTGCGTGGGTTTCCTCCGGGTGCTCCGGTTTCCTCCCACAGTCCAAAGATGTGCAGGTCAGGTGAATTGGCCATGCTAAATTGCCCATAGTGTTAGGTATAGGGGCAAATGTAGGGGTGGGTTGCGCTTCGGCGGGTCGGTGTGGACGTGTTGGGCTGAAGGGCCTGTTTCCATACTGTAGTGTAATCTAATCTAATCACCCAGACAGTTAAGAGAGAGGTCTCCTTCACGAAACAAACACTACTTCAATATGGTGATAAGCTGGGTAAATACCACCTGGCATCCCCTCCAATCTATCACATCCATTATCACATCCATCTTATTCTCAAAGAGGGAAAGCCCCAGAGGACTGTGCTTCAGATAGGACCATCTCACTACTAAATGTGGATTTTAAAATTCTGTCAAAAATGCTGGCGCTGAGGTTAGAGAAGTTATTGCCCTCTATTATAAAGGAGGACCACACAGGATTTATTAAGGGTTGCAGGTTCCCTAATAACATTAGAAGAGTGCTGAACATGGTCCAGGTGTGCCAGCAGGGGTCGATTCCAGGCTTGGTAGTTGCCCTAGATGTGGAGAAAGTGTTTGACCAGGTGGAATGGCCATATATTTTTTAATGTCCTGGAATGGGTGGGGGTAGAGGGGGGGCTTTGCCAGATGGGTGGCAGTGTTATATAGTGACCCTGTGGCAACCGTCCTTACTAATGGCATAAGGTCTGACAGTTTTAGTATTCATAGAGGCAGCCAACAAGCTCATGGAACATTGTAGAAACCCAATTGTCATTAACACGGTTAAAGCGTGGAGAATGATGCAACAAAGCGAGGGCAATTTATATAAAACTTCCCTTTTCACTCCCATAGTAGGAATGCCAGGATTCTGGCTTTAGGTTCTGGGAGGCTAGAGGAGTCTTCTGTTTGGGAGGTCATGACGTCTTTCGATCAGCTGAGCCATAAATATGAATTGTCCAGTAGGGACCTCTTCTGTTACTTTCAGATTAGGGAATTTATAAAGGAAAAGACCATACTATTGATTAATCCCTATAAGCCTGATGTGGAGAGGAGAGTACTTCAGTCCACAGGTATTCTCTTGATCAGTACCCTCTACCATTTACTGGGAGCTGGTGTCTTGAAAGACATTAAATGACTCTGCGGGATCTGGACTCAGGAACTGGGAGTGGAGATCTTGTCAGAGGCATGGAAGGACATTTGGGAGAATGTGAGAAAAATTTCGATCTGTAATAGAACACAGGCTGTGCAACTGAAGGTTCTCCCCAGGGCCTATTTGGCTCCAGAGTGGCTTGCGAAATTTAAAAATGAACATCTCCAATGTGCCCCAAATGCAAAACAGACATTGGTATTCTTACCCATTGTTTGTGGTCATGCCACAAGCTTCGCAGGTATTGGGGCGCTATAGCAAGTGTTTTGGAAGGGGTCTTGGGAACCAAAGTCAAGATAGATCCAGTATTCCTCCTCTTGGGCCTGCCGAATCTGCCTTCTATAGATAAGCATGGGAAGAGTATGTTTAATACTCTTACATATTGTGCAAGGAAGAACAATCTGATGAGCTGTATTTCGGAAAATCTCCCAGACATTTCGGGATGGTACAGGTTAGTTATGGAATATGCCCCCCTAGACTTCCTTACAAGTATGATGCACCAGAAAACGGAACCTTTTCATGGAACATGGTGGTCCTTTTTGAACTATATAGACGCTGACCTGTTGGCTATATTGATTAGGGCTTATGTGTAGTTGCGAGGACGATGTCTGGCGGGCCCTGAGAGGAAGAATCCTGAATAAATATGGGTATGTCAACTGATGCTCCCGGTGAGGGGAGCTTCGGTAGGGTTGCGTTGAATGGTGTAATTTAATTTAACTTGTTTTGTTAAATTATTTATTGAATTTTAATATGGGTAGACTTTTTTATTTGTTTTGGAGAGTAGTAGTTAGTTTATGTTATTGCTGTTATACTATAAGATTGCTACACTATTTTAATGTAATTTTATAAAATTAACAATCTTCTTCAATTAAAAAAAAACTATGGCCTCTAGTTATTTGACATTTCCACCCTGGTAAAAAGACATCGACTATCTACCCCAACCATGCTTCTCAATTTATGTACTTCTATATTGTTTAATTAATTAAGACTGGTCAATTAGACTAACAATAGGTCATTTTTATCTCCCAAAAATCATAAACCATAGAATCCTTGCAGTATGGAAGAGGCCATTCATGTTATTGAGTCCACACCAATACTGCAAAGAGCACCCAGAACAATCCCCCCAAACCTGTAACTCTGCATTCCCTATGGTTAATCCACCTACCTACGCATCCCTGGTCACTGTAAGTAATTTGGCATGGCCAATCCATCTAACCTGCACATCTTTGGACTGTGGGAGGAAACTGGAGCACCCAGTGGAAACCCATGCAGACACAGGAAGAACATGCAAACCATACTCAGACAGTCACCTGAGGATGGAATTGAACCCAGGTCCTTGGTGCTGTGAGGCAACAGTGAGACCCTGAGATATAACTAAGTCTATGCAACATGGTTTTAGACTGGAGTACTGACTAATTCCTCCCAAAGGCAGTCATTTATATATCAATGAACAGAGCTATTCCAAAAAAATTAAATTAACCCTTCAGGACAAGTGTGTTTTACAAAAGACAACACCAACGAAAGTACTGAATTGTTCAGTATAATTAAAGCATTATTCATTGATTTTAAAAGTGCATTGCTCATAGGTAGAAGGTAGTTCCGCCTGATTAAATTTCTTTTTCTGATGATAATGTATAGCAGAGATGGTGGCATGGTGGTAAAGTTACTGGGTGAGTGATCTGCAGGATCATGTATTCAGGATATGGATTCAATTCCCACAATAGCACCTGATAAAGTTTGCAATCAGTAATGATTGTGAAACTAATAAACCCACCTGGTTTACTAGTGACTCTTTGGGAAGGAAGTTTACTGTACTTACCTTGCCTCGCATGCCATTCAGTTCAAAGGTAACTAGATATGGGCAGCTCAGCCAGTGATGCTCACTTCCCATCAACAAAATTTAAACATCCATGAAGGATAGACATTAATGGAATAAAAACCATTGTATTCTATTGTGTTATCCAATGAACATTTTAAATTGATTATGCAAATTATCTTAGCAGAAACTTGGGGCTGAATCCTATAGGAGCCTAAACATTGTGGATTATGGCGAGAAATTTGGGAGAAACGTGCAAGTCTATAGAGGCCTCCCTCAAAGTCAGCAGCAAATAGCTGTTAAGACAAGATTCGCTGTCAATGTAGGGACAAAATGCCAATTAAGGAGGATTATTGCTTGCTGTCAGCCTAAGTAACTGCACTTCTTGCCTCAATAATATGCATCCTCCTATCCTACCACTCGCTACGCAGAAGTTAAATCTAAATATTATAGCTTCAAGAATGAATATTAGAGACTGAAAGACCTGCACTTTTATTGTGCCTTTCAAGTTGGAAAATAGGTTCAATGTGCATTTGAAATTGTACTGGTTAGTTTATACCATCAGCTAAATCTTAAATGTTCTGTTTTGACAGAGTCAACTTTGAATTTCATGGAGGGTTTCCCTGTCAGATCTGGTGTCATGGCCTTCTCTGCTGGTCCACCACCCATTCACCTACATGTCGAGATCCACAAAGCAGGGCACCAATATATCATGAACCATGAATGGAAACTCCAGACTGACTGTATTTGTCCAGTTTCATGAAGGTGTTAAGAGATGGCACTGGCACCAGGAAAGCCAGTCAATTCTGCAATACCCCAAATGGCAATTCTTCCAGATGTTTTGCCATAAGGTTGGGGTAGGCAGCTGTGAGACAGGTTTGGATGACAGTGGACAGGGAATCCCTCCATAAAATTCAAAGTTGACTCTGTCAAAACCAAAACATTTAAGATTTAGCTGATGGTATAAACTAACCAGTACAATTTCAAATGCACATTGAACCTATTTTCCAACTTGAAAGGCAAATAAAAAATGCAGGTCTTTCAATCTCTAATATTCATTCTTGAAGCTATACTATTTAGTTTTGGGTATGGGAACTAGAAATTAGTGATTAAATTAGGAAATCAGAATCTGGGAGACAAGTAGGAACTGCTTCAAGAAAATCTAACTTTTACATTGAGCAAGGTTTCAGTTTACACAAGCACAAAAAGTACAAACAAGTATTTGGTACCCAAATATCATATGGGAGGTGCCAAGAGGACACAGCATACAAATCTGTGATACATTTGCAAATCAGTGCATTAAGCAAATGTGACATTTGAGAGCTAAACTTGATTTTTAAATGTTCAGGGTTAAATAAACAAGCATTTGTAATGTATGTTATTGGTCTAATTTACCAGTTTACTTAAAACATGTATTCCTATCCTGTAAGCTCTTGACTGGAGATAGCAATTTCCAAGCATGGTTCAGTCAGGTTTCCATTTCAAAATAAATATGTTAAACAGAATAAAGGACAGGGTTTTGACAAAGGAATAATCAGGTCTCCTAGAAATCTTCTGCCAATAGTTGCCTTGACAAGTTGACGACAGAAATAGAATTTTTTAACATACATAAATAAAACTTAAACTCAAATACATAATCAATTATCGTTATGCAATATGAAAGGTGGAATGTTGAACATGATGAACAAGGTAAGATAAACAAAAATCTTAATCACAAGACCTTAATAATAAAACTTCAAGGCTGCCATTCCCAGAAGAGAAATGAACAAACTGAACAGTTAAAAAATACTTACTAATGCTTGGGATTGGAAATGAAAACCATAAACAATGGAAACTCACAGGTGGTCAGTCAACACTTATTAGAGAGAAAGACATTGGTCTAGAAACTAAAAAAAAGTATTGGACAGTCATCAAAATAACCTATACAGTACAAAAAGGCAGATTTAGTATTGTGACATGTCCAGTTTAATTTGCTAAATACTTTGCTTGTCCTCCACCCCCTCCACAAAAATGTGACTTTTTAAAAAAAAGAATGTTAAATGAGAGAATTGCATGGAAATTTGCAGTTTGAAATAAAATACTGCAGAAAATTAATTCTTCAAAGCTGCAAACATTCCCCATCTCCGATAGTGAGCAGGCAACAAGATACCCACTATACAGTGCATGATACATAGCATTTCTATCCTCTTTATAACTCCAAAGTGGTTTGTTAAGTGTTAATGCTTGGGCATTTGAAATGGTCTCCAAGCAACCAAGAAGACAGTTACAGCAAAAATGCATGAATAACATAACTGATTGTTAAGCTATGCTTAAGAGATTGATGTATGCTTTCAATTCCAAGTTAGTTAGGAAATCAGTTACATTGCTGCTCTATCACAGTGCGAGAGTTAGTTAGGAATGCTTGATGCCTTGGCACATTTATAGAGTGGAAATGAAATAATCTCAAGTAACAGTGAAAAACATTCCAATTTATTGTCTAATTTACAATGCATCCAAATCATCAAGTTTCAACACAACTGTCCGCTATTAATCCTCAGAGATTCTCCAATCTGTCAGGCATAGATCAATATAAGAAATAAGCACTTGCAACTTAAAACCAGTTTTGGAAATCTTTTGACACATTAAGCTACAGGGAGCAGTTTCAAAGTTACAAAGGTATTATGTTTGCTTTATGTAACACAGGCGTCAAAGCAAAGCAGAAAGAAGGACTTTTAAACAGAACATCTTGAAGTCAATATGAAAAAAGCAAGAATTTTGGTTGAATATTTCGTTCTTTAACTTACCTTTAAAATATGATTTTCCCCATTTTCATAAAGTATACCTTAACCTCATCTACCTACCTTGGTTCAGTAACCCTCAATGAAAATGCGAGAATACGCTCTTAAAGGAGTAAGCCTTGAAGAGTAAAACAGGATCGCTTCAGAGCTAATAACAGTAGTAATGCTCATTGAAGTCTGCGCTTAGTTTTTTTTTCCCCAGAAGGAGGTTATTGTGGTGCAGTGGTAGTGTACCTAACTCTGGATGTGGAAGCCTGAGTGCAAATCCTGCCCACTCCAGAGATGTGTGATGACATCGCAGATAGATTTAACAATATTCTATAAAATGGATGTTCCATGAAAAGGCTGCATGAACCAGACATACCTGCAGCAGTTTAATAACTGCACACTCCTCCAAGCAATGTTATTCAAGTAAAGAGCTCTTCTGGTGCAATGGTAGTATCGGTACCTCTGAGCTGAAAGACCCAGGTTCAAGTCTCACCTGCTCCAGAGGTGTGTCATAACATTTCTGAACAAGCAGGTTTAAAAAAGTCCAGAATTGTAGACTGCGACTTTGGTAGACGTCCAAAATAAATCATATCTATGGATTCAAATAGAAAAGGCATTTAGATGCACTTTTAGCAAAATAAGCTTTTCCCCAAAAAAACATGTTTCCCTAGATTGGGGCTCTTGTGGCACAGCTGTAGTGTCCCTATCTCTGAGCTAAAAGATCTAGGTTCAAGACTCGCCAGTTACTGAGGGGAGAAAGAATATCCCCAAACAGGTTGATTACTAAATCTGTTATAATAAAGTAAACAAATAAAATTGTTTTTCCCCAGTATAGGAGTTGACTTCTGGAATAAAGAGGACCAAGAAGGGAAAAATAGAAACTGGTATTTGTAGTAACTTAACAACAAAACAGTTCTGTATCTCCAAATGTCCTCTCCTGCTGATTCAGTGTATGGATATCATTGCTCAATAAAACATTATCAAATTGTACAGACTGGCCTAGCTCTAATTTGTAGGTAATGATCCTCACCAGAAATAGTTGTTTCTCTTTATTTACCATGTCAACTCAATTAATTATTCTAATACCTCAATTAGATCACCTCTTAATTTTCCATTTTCAAGGTAATAAAAATGCCTAATCTACACAATAGAAGATTTTAGCCCTAGTATCATTATGGTCAAACTATGCTGCATACCCTTCAAGATAATTTATCGTTCCTAAAGTGTGGTGTCCAGAACTGAACACAGTAGTACAAACTGAGCCTAACCAGGGCTATATTTAACCATAATATAAACTTCCATCTCTTTGTATTCCAGTCACCTCTAGATAAAGCTAACATCCCATAGGCCTTCTAAATGAAGTATTAGTGCCTGTTCACTAGCTTTTTTGTAACATCTGTACTTGGATCCCTAACTATCACTGCTTCTCACCCTTTTAAAAACACTCATTTTATTTTAGGCACTGAAGGATATTTTCCAACATTGAACTCCACCTGCAACATGTAAATCATGATAGAGACATCAGTTAGCTCCGAGAATTATGTTCTGAATGGCAGTAATACCTACTTAAATTCAATTTACGCTTTAGGAGGGTACTTAGCTCTAAGCAGCAGTGACAACGCTGCTGATGTAATCATAAGAAAACACAGCGTACTACTCCCTCTCAATAGCTTGTTACCATCTTTGACTAGATTGCCAAATATGTATTATGACCTGGCAGAGGCCAGTAACATTTAAGTCGTAGAATCCGTACAGTGTGGAAGCAGGCCATTCAGCCCATCAAGTCGACACTGACCCTCCAAACAGCATTCCACTCAGACCCACACTCACTACCCTATCCCTGTAACTCTGCATTTACATGATTAATCCACTTTGCCTGCACATCTCTGGACACTACAAGCAATTTAGCATGCCAAACCACCTAATCTATATTGCTTTGGACTGTGGGAGGAAACCCACGCAGACATGGGGAGAATGTGCAAACTCCACAAAGACAGACAGTCATATGAGGCTTGAACTGAACTCAGGTCCCTGGCACTGTCAGACAGCAGTGCTAACCACAACATCCAGGGGACTTGCTAAGAGAATAAAACTTCAAGATTCATAGTTTTGAACAAATAACAATAAACTTTCCAATACAATCTACAATATATCTACAATTCTGGGTTTTAGAAAATCAAGTGATTGATGTGGGTAACAGACTATGATCATTCACCCTACAGGACACATCAAAAACCAAAACGTATCAAGACCGATCTCTCAGATTTATCAGCAATTTCTCCCACAGAAATTCTGGGTTATTAAAGTCCATCAAGCTTCACAAAGAATCACAATTCTCCACTTTTGCCCTGACCTTGAAACTTCCTCTCCAGAAACACTGCGATGGACCACCTCAACAAACTCTCCCATACTGGTTGATCATCCTTTTTTTCTACATCTACGCTCCCCTGAACTTCAAAACCACATTCTAGCACTCATTCATAAGCGTAAGTAACTGCATGAATAACTAGCTTCCATGAAACAGTCATATCCCTGAATCTTTCTTCCTGAGGTCCAATCTTGCTTAGCTGAATGCTCGTAGGCTCCTCCCAGAGCTGTGATCATTTCACTTTCTCAGCTTCCAGAACTTCCAAGTCCTGATACTTGGCTGTCAAACAATTCCTAGAATCTCCTCCTGATGGCCATAAAGTTATCCAACTGCTCTTGACGCCTCAGTGAGTCCCTTGCACAGAACGAAGAGTAGTTCAGCTGCTTTCCTATCAGCACAACATTTCTCACCTGGAATCTGCATCTCTCTCTTTCTCCAATTATGTCCTTTGAATTCCTCTTCAGTAACATCCTGTGCTATCCTGACTGACCTATTGAAAACCCTGCAATGGTTCCACTGGAAACTGACCTTGCATACTCAGCCAATTTGTAGTTTTGATTCATGAAATCATGGTGAATTGTTTTACTATTCTTTCCATAATAATACACCCAAAACTGCACAAAGTCATTACACAAATTTATTATTTTCTTCTTGTATTCATGTTCCATACAGCCCTATAAATGTTTTCTGATCTCTATACTCCTCCAATTTTGGCCGAGAGTTTCTTCATTCAAACTTATGCAGCTGTACATCCAGCTTCCTTGCTGTAAATTCTGGAATTTCCACTTTACATCACCTTTCCCTTTATTTCTTTCTCCTCCATTAAATCACTTCTTAAAGTCTGCCCTTTTGACCAAACTTTGCATCACCTATTTTAACATTTCCTTATATAATTCAGAATCAAGTTCTAACTCGTAATACTCTGTGAAACACCTTGGGCACTTTACTGAATATAGGCAGTCCCCAATTTACAAATGCTCGACTTAGCAACATTCGTACTTACAAATGAGATCTCATTATTAAACTTAAAGATCTGAAATGCAAATGTTTGCTCATACTTATGAATGGTTATTTTATATTGTACTATTTTGTGTTCCAACTTGGGTACAAATTGACTTAGAACGTACTCAAGAAGGGAACCCATTCAAAACCAGAGAAGTCCCAGTCTATTCAATCTCTATATGTCAAACCCTCCAATCCTTCAACCCTGGAGCATCAGAAGCTGAAGGGTGACCTTACAGAGGCTTACAAATACATGAAGTGAATGGATATGTTAAACATCCAAGATCTTTTTCTTGGGGTGGGGGAGTCCAAAACTAGACAGCATAGGTTTAAGGTGAGAAGGGAAAGATTTAAAAGGCACCTGAGGGACAACCTTTCAGGCAGAGGGTGGTGCGGTTATGGAATGAGCTGCAAGAGGAAATGGCGGAGGCTGGTACAATTACAACATTTATAAGGCATCTGGATGGTACATGAATAGGAAAGGTTGAGAGGGGTATGGGCCAAATGCTAGCAACAGGGCAAGATTTATTTATATCTGGTCAGCATGGACGAGTTGGACCAAAGGGACTGTTTCTGTGCTGTACAGCTCTATGACTGCCTCTGTACGTAATTTTTTTGAAATGCATACTTGATGTTTTATCAGCCTGAATGTTCAATATTCAGGAAATTAAGTATTTGAATTCCTAAGTCTCCAGTCAACCAAACATTCCCATTACTTTCCAATGCCAAAAATGAGAGCAACAAACCAATCACTGGCTCTGCAACATTAGCTTCTATAATCTGTATTAATAAAGTAATGTTAATGCAGAAAAAAAATTCCTGTATGATTCATAGGTCAGAAATCAGCATCTTACAAGTACTTAAATTTATAGAGCATCATTAATGTAATAAGCCAACTAAAGATATCCTTTTCAGAAGCATAAAATAAAGTAGAACCATATAAAAATATTAGTAGATGTAAGCAAATGCTTGGCCAATGAGGTAGATTTTAAAGAAATTAAGTGAGGTAAAGAGGAAGAGAGGAGTACAAAAGTGTATTCCTCAGGGCTTAGGAAACCAAAACACTCATCCAGCAAAAATTGAACAATTAAAATGTACATTAAACCAGAATTAAAAGGAGTGCAATTATGAATGCATTGTGGAAATGAAGACAATTAAAATTTTGGAGAGGTAAGGATTTAAATGGACTTGAAAACCAGGATGAGAATTTTAAAGTAAAGGTTCTGCTCGAGTGGCAGCCATTGTAGGCTGTTCCCAAATCCCAAATCCATAACATCACTTGCCTTCAATCCTAACTCAGTTATTCTGTTGAGTTGGCAATAGCTGGCTTCCCACATTCTACCCTCCTTGAACTTAAGGTCATCCAAAATCATTTTGAATTGATGACCTCTCTCCATGCCAGTTCCCATAGTAACCCTGTGCTCGCTGGCCTACACTTATACCATCACATTAGATTAGATTACTTTACAGTGTGGAAACAGGCCCTTCGGCCCAACAAGTCCACACCGACCCGCCGAAGCGTAACCCACCCATACCCCTACATTTATCCCTTACCCAACACTACGGGCAATTTAGCATGGCCAATTCACCTGACCTGCACATCTTTGGACTGTGGGAGGAAACCGGAGCACCCGGAGGAAACCCACGCAGACACGGGGAGAACGTGCAAACTCCACACAGTCAGTCGCCTGAGGCGGGAATTGAACCCGGATCTCTGGCGCTGCGAGGCAGCAGTGCTAAGCACTGTGCCACCGTGCCGCCCACTATAAGTGTGGGTGGAAGTTCATCTTGGGATCAAACGTGACATCAAAACTTTGAATAATCTTGTTTAGTTTCAGACAGTTGGTAGGTGAAAGATGGAACCTGGGACTAAAGATAATCCTGAAGAAGGGCTTATGCCCGAAACGTCGATTCTCCTGTTCCTTTGATGCTGCCTGACCTGCTGCGCTTTTCCAGCAACACATTTTTAAGCTAAAGATAACAATTTCAATATTTCTAATGTTTAATTGGAGGAACTACATCTCATCCATTACTGGAATTCAAATGAGCAGCCTTAGGTGTCACCACCAATTAGAAATTCAATTTGAACAGTCAGATCAATATCATGGCTCTGAATGACAGAAAGATTTGGTATTTTGACGTATGACTTACTTCTTGACATTCAAAACAACTATCATTTGCTAGCCTCCAAGGTATGTTGGAATATAGGCCAAAATACACAAAAAGTACTGAAGTAATTCACAGCTTGTTGTTTGGTATTATGTTGAGTGTTGAGCGTGTTGAGTTGTGCAAGTGGGAGCTAGTTGGTTGTAATCAGTAGCTTGTTTGTTGCAACAGCTAAACAGATATGCTGTTTGGTATGATCCGCCAGTCTTTGGGATGTATGGCCTTCATACTGTGCATCACACTGGCAGTGAAATTCATATATCACATTGTTGATTTGTGAGACAGGCAGGCTCTTGGGCTTGTTGTTTGGGCTTGGGATGTTTTGGGCAACATCCTTTCAGTGGCAAACACCACCTGTGTCCGATATTAGATGCAACTCTGCAATTTCACAATATTTGCTATACAATCCAGAGTACACAAAGAAATATGCTGAAAAGTAATTTGGGATTGTCAGTAGGGTTTACAGTGTGGCCTACTTGAGTGCACTCAAGCTACATATATTAATACACAGGGCTTTACAAACACAAAAGATATGCACATTATGCCTTTTTCAGTGCAATAAAATATGTGATAGCCATTCTCTGATTCATGTCTCATGTCACCAGAGTCCACTTGCTAAAACCTAAGTAAAGCTTGACAGTTAATGGGCAGTCATCATAACTGGTACAGTCTCCATTGCAAAGCCTCTACCAGAGTACACTTGCCAACCAATTAGCACACACTTCTCAGAATATAAATGTTGCTTTGTATTTACTTTTGTATTTCTTGCAAACTGTCTTGATGATGCAAGATAAAAAGCTTTGACAAAATGCATCTTTTTTTCAACAATTCACCGCTTGCTTCAAAACTATTGTCCAACCATGCAAGTTCAACAAAGGCTCCATTCCTTTTCATTTACTGGATCAAAACCACAATTTCTGACCAACAACATTGAAGGACCACCATCACAAGGATTGGAGTTTTTCAAGGTGATAGTCAATCACCACCAATCTGGGTAAGTAAGGAAGGGCAAGAGATATAGGCCTAGCAAGTTCACGCATTCCTAATTTAAACATTTTAAAAATACTCTATTCATTCCTGCACTATTCCAAATGGAGGCTAGTTGGAGCCCGCTTTTTAAAGGGAGCTTCACCAAACTGTACTTCTTGTCTATCACACAACTGAAGATTTGTATACCACAATTGAACATCATTGACAAAATGTTGCATTAAGTACACATCACCTGATCAGATAGATACCATCATAGCATGTAGAAAGCAGGAATGAACTACAAACCAAAAATGGGTCGCAATCAAGGTAGAAAAGACGATCTAAAAGCATTCCTCAAAAATACTTTGGTTCCAGTTTTATTTATTTAACGTAAGATTTCTAACACAAAATTTAGATCAGGATTTAGATGTGCACTTTTAATGCCAAGGCATACATGGCTACAGGCCAACTGCTGGAAAATGGAATTAGAAAAGTGAGGTGGTTATTTTTGACCAGCATGCACATGATGGGTTGAGGGATCATCTTCTATGCTGTAGATCTCTATGAGAAAGAATTTTTAAAAACTGTGCAGTCACAGTATCACTATGAACCAAGTCTTAAGGTCACCTTTTGTTCGAGCTTAAGGCTTCTTTTTATTAAAAGTGCTCACCTCTGTACTAAAATGGGCTTTCTGTAGACATCTTCACAAAATTACTGCTTCATTATTGCAAACTGCTTTGAATTTTCATTCAAAAAGCATAACATTTCACAGCATGCATGATCATAATTCTCTCACTGCAACAGCCAAATTGGCGCAATTCTTGTTATGTTGAATTAACCATTCAAAAATAGAAACATAAATTTTATTCAAATGGAGCTGCTGAACTTAAACATTCAAGCTGGATATTTGAGAAAGGCAGATAGTTCTTTTCAATGTTTTATTTTATCAAATGATAAATCGGTATTTATGTTCACCAGTAGTAACGAAGATTGTTTTAGTAATTTGGAAACAAAGTAAAATTAATTTTAAAATACACAGTTTCTCACAGACAGGATCAACATTCCAGCAAAGAAAGCATATCAAATAGCACAAACAGCAAATCTACAAAATGACCAGCCAAACTGCAAGACTGGGTAATGTCAAAGATCAAAACATTAACATACACAGGACACATTCTACAGACATCTGAAAAAAGACAGCACAAAAGTACAGTGAATGCTGGTCCTCTAGAGATAGAGAATGGGGAGTTAATAATTCATAAAGAAATGACAGATGAAATGATCAAATATTTTGCTTGTGTCTTTATTATAGAGGGTACAAAAACATGTTCCAGTCATAGCTATAAACCAGGAAGTGGAAGGGAGAGAGGAACTTCGTGAAACTACAGTCATGATAAGATGGTCAAGAGGTGTCTTGCCTTCATTGTTTGGAGCATAGAGTATACAAATGAACAAGTCATATTGCATTTGTATAGAACTTTAGTTAGGCCACTTTTGGAATATTGCATTCCATAGTTCTAGTCACCACTCTACCAGAAGAATGTTTTGGAGAGGGTACAGAACAGATGTTGCCTTGTTGTCGGATATTAGCTATGAGGACAGATTAGACGAACTTGGCTTGTTTTCACTTGAACATTGGAGGCAAAGGGCAACCTGGTAGAAGTTTACAAATTATGAAAGGAATTGATGGTCAGAGTCTTTTTCCCAGGGTAGAAATGCCAATTACTAGGGTACATAGATTTAAGGTAACAGGGGAAGAGAATAAAAGGAGATGTGAGGTGCACTTTTTTTTTACACAGAAAGTGGTAAAATGTGCTGCTAGAGGTAGTGGTAGAAGCAGATACAGGAGCAACATTTAAGAGGCACCTTGACAGATACATGAATAAGCAGAAAATAGAGGGATACAGACTGTGTACAGAGGAATATGTTTTTAATTTAGAAAAAGCATCATGTGTCAACACAGGCTTGGTGAGCTGAAGGGCCTATTACTTTCCCGGATTGTTCTTTTTTGTTTATGAGGACAGCAGTACTGAGCAAACTGATGGACCGGAGGTCTAATACATCTCTAGATGAAGATGGAATTCATTCTAGGGGCTAAAAAGAGCTTGCAATGAGGAATATGCATTTGTGTTAATTTTCCAAAATTTCCTAGATTCATCAGGCTATATCAGTCTAGAAAGCAGCATATAGCCCAATTCAAGGGAAGGACGCAGAGAACAGGAAACTGTAGGCCAGATAGCATGACAACTATTATGGAGTAGGTATTAGAATTGATCATTAAAGAGGTTAGAGCTATATATTTTGAAAGATAATTTGAAGAATCAGTATTGTTTTGTGAAAAGGAAATCCCATTTAACCAAACACCGGAGTTCTTTGAAAGGTAACATGCTGATGATAAGATGGAGCCTATAGACTGACTATGCTTGGATTTCCAGAAGGCATTTGTTAAGGTGCCACATTCAAAGTTACTGCTGCAAACAAAACATCATGATATAAGAGTTAACATATTAGCATGGAAAGAAGATTGGTTGGCTGGCTGGCTAACAGGCGTCAGTATGTGTAAATGGGTCTTTCTGGTTGGCAGGATGTGAAAAGTGCAGGCCCACAGGAGCGTGTACTTGGGTCTCAACCTTTTACAACTTACATCAATAACTTAGATGAGGGGAAGTGAAGGCATGGTAGCTAAATTTACAAGCAACATCATGATAGATGTAAAAGTTATGTTGTGAAAAAGACATAAGGAAGTTGCAGATAGATAAGGAAAGATGAGCAAGTCATCTAATAAGTGTTGACTTATTAGATAGAGTATAATGTAGAAATATAAGATCATTTATTTTGGCAAAAAGCATGAAAAAAATCAGAGTATGACTATGAAAACAACGGTGAAATTCCAGGGTGCAAGATGGACTGAGGTATTCTGGTGCCTGAGTCATAATAAATTAATATGCAGATACAGCACATAATCAAGATGACTAATGAGATGGTTACCTTTATTATGAAAGAAACATGAAAGGGAGGATGTAATACTGCAGTTATACAGGGCATTTGTGAAATCAAATACTATGCGCAATTTTGATTTCCTTACTTAAGCAAGAGTGTACATGCAGTGGAGATGATTTAGCAGAAGTTTACAAGATTGATAGCTGGAATGATTGCGTTGTCTTAGATTGGACAAACTGTGTTAGTTTTTACTGAGGTTTGGAAGAGTGAGGGATGACTTCATTGAAGTGTATGAGATCCTGAATAGCCCTGACAAGGTGGGCTTGGAAAGAATGTTTCCTTTCATGTGTTTATCCAGAACTAGAGTGTACTATTTTAAGATTACGATGGCCCTGGGATAGAGAATGAGAAGAAATTTTTTCCCTCAGAGGATTGGGCAACTTTTGAACACTCTGCCTCAGAAAATAGTAGAGGTGGAGTAATTGAACCTTTTTAAGGTAGAGTTGGATAGATTATTGTTAGGCAAGAGAATCAAGGATTACCTGGGCTAGGGGATGGGAATATGGAATTCAAAGTACAATAGATCAGCCGTGTTCTTATTGAATGGTTGAACAGGCTCAAGGGTCAAATTGATCTATTTTTGCTCCCATTTAGTATATTCACATGGAATCAACATCAGAGAATGTATTGCAATATTTGTACCAGCAAAGGTGCTGTCACTATTGTGTGCCTACAGAAATCTGTACATTCTCAAATGAAAAGTATAAGAAGAAGGTAGGAAAGTAGAGTTGATGCAACAATCAGATCAGGCATGATCTTAAAACAAAGGGGATAAAGAACAAAGAACATTACAGCACAAGAACAGGGTCTCCGGCCCTCCAAGCCTGTGCCAACACATTTTGCCCTTCCATACTAAAACTGTCTTCACTTACAGGATCCTTATCTCTCCATTCCCTTCCTATTCATTTATTAGTCCAGGTGCTTCTTGAATGCTGCTATTTTGTCTGCTTCCACCACCTGCACATGCAGTATGTTCCAGGCACTCACCACTGTTTGTGTGAAAAATGTGCCTCACACATTTAAGGGCAACACGGTGGCTCAACGGTTAGCACTACTGCTTCACAGCACCAGGGTCCCAGGTTCGACTCCAGTCTCGAGTGACTGTCTGTGTGGAGTTTGCACATTCTCCCTGTGTCTGCATGGGTTTCCTCCAGGTGCTCCGTTTCCTCCCACAGTCCAAAGATGTGCAGGTCAGGTGAATTGGCCATGCTAAATTGCCCTTGGTGTTAGGTGCATTAGTCAGAGGGAAATGGGTCGTGGTGGGCTACTCTTCGGAGAGTCAGTGTGTACTGGTTGGGCCGAAGGGCCTGTTTCCGCACTGTATGGAATCAAATCTAATCTAAACTGTCCCTTCTGCCACACCAGCCCCCTTGCTCTACCCCCAACACACATTGAACCTGTGTCCCCTAGTAAGTGACCCCTCCACCATGGGAAAAAGCCTCATACTTTTCCCCCTCTCCATGCCATTCACAATCTTAGAAATTTCTATCAGGCCACCCCTCAAACTCTTGCATTCCAGTGAAAACACATTCAGTCTATCCAACCTTTCTTCATAGCTAAAATCCTCCAACCTAGACAACATCCTGGTAAACCTTTTCTGTACCTTCTCCAAAGCATCCACATCCTTCTGGTAGTATGGTGACCAGAAATGTATACAATATTCCAAGTATAGCCTCACTACAGTTCTTTCAAGCTGCAGCATAACTTGTCTATCCTTATACTCAATGCCCCTTTCAATGAAAGCAATTATGCCACAGGCCTATTTTTTACCACCTTATCTAACTGCGCTGACACCTTCAGTGATCTGTGGACCTGCACACTCAGATCCCTCTGCATATCAATACTCCTAAGGGTTCTGCCACTCACTGTATAATTTCTACCTGTACTTAACCTTCCAAAATGCATCACCTCACATTTGCCCAGATTAAACTCCATCTGCTATATTTCTGCCCATGCTTCCAATTGATCTATATCCTGCTGTATCATCTAATAATCCTCCTTATTATCTGCAAATCTACCAATCTTTGTATCATCTGCAAACTTTCTAATTACTTATGAAATAGCAGAGTAGGCTAGAGGGTGCAAATGTCATACTCCTGCTCCTAATTCGTATGTTCATAAACCACTGTGCCACCGTGGGTAGCACTGCTACCTCACAGCGCCGGAGACCTGGGTTCAATTCCCGCCTCAGGCGAGTGACTGTGTGGAGTTTGCATGTTCTCCCCGTGTCTGCGTGGGTTTCCTCCCGGTGCTCCGGTTTCCTCCCATGCTAAATTGCCTGTAGTGTTAGGTAAGGGGTAAACGTAGGGGTAGGGGTATGGGTATGGGTATGGGTGGGTTGCGCTTCGGCGGGTCGGTGTGGACTTGTTGGGCCGAAGGGCCTGTTTCCACACTGTAATGTAATCTAATCTAAAATTTAAAAAGAACATGCAAGTATTTTTGATCATTGCTTATGCTTTACTTAATACCTTTTGTTTATCTATTAAAATGATGAATAATACAGATGAAAAGACCAAATATTACCAACACAAAAGCAGTGTCCAGACAAAGGAACTGCCTTCTCACTCAAAAAACCTATTTCAGACCTGGAGAATGCAAGTACAACTGCTAATGGACAGTCCAAAATCAGGATGAAGGGTAATCAGCACCTACCTCTTCTCTTGCACAGCATGAACAGGTGTGGCATGCTTCATTTATTGAGCACGTTGACTTGCATAATCACTCCAATAAAGTGATTCTTGATAAAATTAGAACCTGTACAAGAAACGATACGTCTGAGATATTCACATCTGAATTCCAAAAATTGTTGAAAGTAGAAGAAGACTGAATGTTCATACAGATTCATTTAGTTCTTCTACCTGACCGTTTTGATGAAAATTCTTGTATGTGGCTAAAACAGAGTGGGTGATTCCTATTCAGAATAGGAGCTAGGTTTTGTTAAAACTTCAGAAAGGGTTCAGCTGAAACATGGGCGGCACGGTGGCACAGTGGTTAGCACTGTGGTTAGCACTGCTGCCTCACAGCGCCTGAGACCCGGGTTCAATTCCCGCCTCAGGCGACTGACTGTGTGGAGTTTGCACGTTCTCCCCGTGTCCGTGTGGGTTTCCTCCGGGTGCTCCGGTTTCCTCCCACAGTCCAAAAGATGTGCAGGGTCAGGTGAATTGGCCACGCTAAATTGCCCGTAGTGTTAGGTAAGGGGTAAATGTAGGGGTATGGGTGGGTTTCGCTTCGGCGGGTCGGTGTGGACTTGTTGGGCCGAAGGGCCTGTTTCCACACTGTAATGTAATCTAATCTAATCTAATCTATAGTAGGAACAAGGGGAGTGAAGTAACAGAGCAAATAACACGTGTGTTTAGATCTTAAATCCCACAGCAATCAGTATTCCAGAAGATCTACAGGTGCTGCTCCAGAATCATGCTTCAAATGTTTCTAGAACCAGACAACTGTCTGCCGTGTCTGTATCAACGTCTGATCATAACGGCCTCAAACATGAACATTCAGAATATTTTGGGTTAGTTTAGAAAATTAGAAAGCCATTGGCCCTATGTCAGCAAGCTACGTATTTGTCTATTGTCTTAAAAAGTTATTTTTCCACAAGTCTTGGGGAATATCAGACAAAACAAACTTGCCAAATTCCACTCTTTATTCCTGAGACGCCCTTCCAACTTTCCGATCTCAGTCTAAGAACTTCTGTACCTTTCAAATGAACCAACTTTCATAATCTTTCAGACACGAGCTTTCTAAAAGTATTTCCAATATTCACAGCAATTATTAGTACCGTAACATTAACATTACCAGTATGCTACCATGTCCTTGATATTGAGTTAACGTATTGTTACAGATTTGGGATCCCTGTACTATATACTGCATTGTGAGGCATTATAACCATTCTGATCTAAAACAGCATATTCTCCAAATGATTCAAGAGCAATGACAATATTAAAAACAGTACAAGTCCACCAAATCCTTGCTACTACTCAATTTGTTTCAGTCAAAAAAATGGTATGGCTTTCATATTCAAATAACATGTGAAGACTGCATATATAATAAATGTCTAAATCAAAACTGCAGAACCGCAGTAAGTACAATAAACAGAAACAAATCAAAATAATACAAAATTTCTTTGAAAAACAGTGGTCACCATGTGTTCATTGGAATTGACAATTGTGAAAATAAAGATGGCAATGAACATTAGACATAAAAACAAATTATACAACTAACTCAATTATAAGCATGTCCTTAATATATCTTTCTCAACGTTTTCACTACATGCCTTCAGCCTCTCTTAAAATCTAAGAGCTTCAGTTGGTATGCTACACTGTCTGCTGGGGAGTGTTGCCGAACAAAGAAACCTTGAGGTGCAGGTGCATAGTTCCCTATTGAAAGTGGACAGGGTAGTGAAGGCAGAATTGGCAGGCTTGCCTTTATTGGCCAGTGCATAAAGTACAGGAGCTGGGATGACATGTTGCAGCTATATAGGACGTTAGTTTGACAACTTTTGGAAGACGGCATTCAATTCTGCTCTCCCTGCTATAAGAAAGACGTTATGAAACTTGAAAGGGTTCAGACAGGTGTTGTGAAACTTGAAAGGGTTCAGAAAAATTTACAAAGGACGTTGCCGGGTTTGAGCTATAGGGAGAGGTTTAATAGGCTGGGGCTATTTTTCCTGGAGCGCCGGAGGCTGAAGGGTGAAGTTATAGAGGTTTACAAAATTATGAAGGGCATGGATAGGGTAAATAGACAAGGTCTTTTTCCCAGAGTAGAGGAGTCCAAAACCAGAGGCATAGGTTTGAGGTGAGAGTGAAACATTTAAAAAGGGACCTAAGGGCCAACTTTTTCAGGCAGAGGGTGGTACGTGGAAACGAGGAAATGGTGGAGGCAGTACAATTACAATGTTTAACAGGAATAGGAAAGGTTTAGAGGGATACAGGCCAAATGCTGACAAATGAGACTTGATCAGTTTAGGATATCTGGTCAGCATGGACGAATTGGACCAAAGGGTCTGTTTCTGTGTTGTATAACTCTATGACTTTATGCTTCGATAAATACAACTGGATCTGCTAGCCAACAACTGCAAAAATGCGGCAGCCTCCCTAAGTATATGATATGATTTTCAGCTGGTAAACAATGCTATACAACTAAATATTGGAAATTTAAGCAATAATTATAAACTTTGTTCTAGATGACTTCAAAACAACCTAATACAGGTATTTCTTAAATGTTTTGGAGATAAAGTTTGACAAGAAAGATATTTTCAAGACTACTTTTTAAACTTTGAGAGAAACACAGCCAGGACTTCAGATAGAATGGGGAAAAGCCTTTTATTTTGTAAAGCTTTCTAAATGGCTAGAAGTTGTCTTTGTTTTTAACTGACCGAAAAACATGAATGTAAATGAAACTTTGTCAATTCATGAGAAAATATATTTTCAGTAATCAGTCACTGTCACAGGATATGACTCATTCAATGAATGTAGGTATCTTGCTCTCTGACAATGAGCTGCATACGTAGTCCACTGTGAGCAATGTCATGGCAACCCATACATACATTCGTCCTCGAGCACATATTTTGTCTGTCACAGTCAAGAGTCACTCATGCCCATGTAGATCATAAGAAATTGTTATCCATTTAGCATACAGGACCATTCTAAGGAAGGGTCATAGAGTCATAGAGATGTACAGCACTCAACCTGACACATTAACTCTGATTTCTCTCCAGATGCTGCCAGACCTGCTGAGCTTTTCCAGCAATTTTTGTTTTCATTTCTGATTAACAGCATACGCAATTCTTTCAGTTTTTATTTAGCTTACATAATACTTGTTTCAATTTACTGATGAATCAGATCCAGTTTACAAAAGATGTAAAATCCAATTGGAATGATTAAATAGATCTCACATCAAAATATCAAATAAATCACAGACATCACCTTCTGGCTCTTTGAAAGAGTAGTAATTATTTGGTACATTCCATAGTTCTGTTATGAAAGAATTTAAATGGAACATTGGGGATTAAAAGGCAATACAGCAACCACAACATGATTGATTTTACATTCAGTTCAAAGTGGGACTAACTACTATTTTAAAGTAAGAGTAATATGTGGATATGAAAGCTGAGCTATCTGAAGTGAATTGGAATATTAGGCTAGAGAATAGATCAATAGAAAAGCAAATGACAGATAAAAGAGCTATTTCAGGATATTCAGAATAATTCCTACTATTTGCTTTGATGATCAGAACCCAGGCATCCTAAAGGACATGGCCAGCCGAGTGGAGTCAGTTTTGGATGATCACGGCCTCCATGCTGGTACTATTGGCTGCTTCAGGGTACTGATATTACTACTTCTGTCTCCCAGCTGACGCAAAGAATCCATTTCAAACAGCAGACTGTACCTCTAAAGGGTCATTAAGTAGTGTCCATACATAGTCCAGGTTTTGGAGCCATGTAGAAGAGCAAGAAGGATGACTGCCTCATACATGGAGGATCTTGGTATCAGCACAGATAAACACAGTCAAAGCCTCTCATCTGCAGGCATCTGAAGATAGCCCTCATAGATTGATTGCAACATTCAATCCCCACATCAAATCTCAGCCTTAGATGAGAATTGTCATACAGTGTGGGTTTGATTCCATAATGGCTGAGATCATCATGAAGGTCTCATTATCTTGATCTTGCCCCTTGCCTGAGGTGTGATGACCCTTAGGTTAAACCAGTTGTCTGTTTTTCACTCTCTTATCAAAGAGCAATCCTTTGGTCCTCTGTGACTATGGGGGAGTTAAAGGTAGAAAATGAAATAGTGGATGAAATGGACAGATATGTTACTTCTATCTTCACTATAGAGGATACAAAAACATTCTAGTAATAGCTAGAAGTCAGAGGTTGGAAGAGAAAGAAATTTGGGGAAATCAATCACTAGGGCACTGGTGCTGAGCAGATCAGTAGAGCTGCAGTCTAATACGTCCCCAGATTCTGAAGGCCTTCATCCTAAGGTTTTAAAGTTAGCTAACAGACTGGATACGTCGGTATACTTTTTAAAAAAAAATTCATTAGATTCTGGGAATTAGCAAGTACAATCCCTCTATTCAAGGAGGGACACAGGCAGAAAGCAGGGAACCACTGGCAAATTAGCTTCATTAGGGAATGGTGGAATTGATGATTAAGTAGGTTATAGCTGGCACTTAGAAAAATTCAAGGAAATGACAAAAGCCAGTACTGCCTTGTGAAGAGGAAATCACAATTAATCAATTTATTGGACTTCTTTGAAGGAGTAATATGCACTTGATAACAGAAGGTTGTAGATGTTTTGTTTTGGATCTTCAGAAGGCATCTGCCACATAAAAAGGTTATTGTACTAAGTAGTAGTAATTAGCATAAGGGATAACATAGCACTCAGCGGATAGAAGATTGCCTGGATAGCAGAAACAGAATGCATAAATGCATATTTTTCTGTCTGGGAGGATGCAATAAGTGGAGCCCCACACGGTCTGTCTGGGGCCTCAGCTTTATGCAATTTATATCAATCACTTTGATGAGAAGAGCAAAGGCATGGTAGCTAAATTTGCAGATAACACAAAGATAGGAGGAAAGTATGTTCTGAAGAAATATGGTTACAATGAGTGGAAAAATCTGGCAGATGTAATATCAGGGGAAATGTGAAAGTGTTCACATTGGCTGGCAAAATAAAAATCAGTATTATTGCAGAAGAGAATGAAAATAGAATTCCAAGGTGCAGAGGGATCTAGGGATTCAACAGCATGAGTTATAAAACTTATAATAAGAAAGCTAATGGATTGCAATGCTTTATGAATTCAATTTAAAAAGTGATGATGTTATGCTTCACTGTACAGATAATTGGTGAACCCATACCTTGAAAACTTAAAGGACACAAATGCATTGATGGTGGTTCAGGGAGGTTGACTAGATTCATATCTGAAGTGAGTGTATTGCCTTAGGAAGATAGACTGATCAAGTTTCCACCAGAGTTTAGAACAGTCATTGATTGAAATGCATATGAGAGTATAATTGTCATGACAACATGGAAAATGAAAGAAGAGGGGGAAAAAATAAGTCACAGAGACCAGAGGGAAATGGGCAAGAGAGAAAGCAAAAGAGCAGGAATGAGAAGAGTGAGCGAGGAGATAAGTGAACGAAACAGAATGAGATAAGCAAATGAGAGCAATAGACAGAGAGAAGTGAACAGGGGGGGTCAAGCAAGAAATGAGTGAGAGAAGCAACCGCAGAAGAAGTAAATGTGAGAAAAAAAGTGAGGGACAGGAGCAAGAGGCAAAGTGAATGTGCATGTAAGAAAGAGAAAAGAGAAAGCAAGCAGGAGAGAGAAAAGCAAGTTACAGCAAGTACGAGAGAGAGACAGGCACAGGCAGAACCCAGTGAGCAAGAGGGAACCAACTCGAGAAGAGAGTGAGAGAGATAAAAGTAGGCGACAGAAAACAGGGTAAGAGTGAGAAATATGTATGAGACAGAAGCCAGCAATCGACAGAGAAATGAGTACAATAAGACAGAAGCATGAGAATTGAACGAGCAAGAGTCAAAAGAAACAAGTGCAAGAAGTGAGAAAGGATTGAGCAAGAGAAGCAAGGGAGAGAGAGAAGTGAGCAGGAAGGAAACAACTGAGAAAAACGAGAGAGCAGCGATTGCGAAAAAAGCAAACAAGGCAAGGGAGCAAGACAGAAATGAGCGTGAGAAGCAATTTGGAGAAATGAAAGAAGTGCAAGAACTGACAAGGAAGGAAGGAAGGAAGTGAACGACCAAGAGAAGCAAAGTCAAGAGGCAAGCAAGAAAGGAGTGAGCGAGAAGGAAGTGAGAAGCAAGTGAGAGAGATGTATTTGAAAAGGCAAGGACTGATTAGGGATAGTCAACGTGGCTTTGTGGGTGGGAAATCATGTCTCACAAACTTGATTGAGTTTTTTGAAGAAGTAACAAAGAGGATTGATGAGGGCAGAGCAGTAGATGTGATCTATATGGACTTCAGTAAGGCATTTGACAAAGTTCCCCATAGGAGACTTGATTAGCAAGGTTAGATCTCATGGAATAAAGGGAGAACTAGCTATTTGGATACAGAACTGGCTCAAAAGGTAGAAGGGTTGTTTTTCAGACTGGAGGCCTGTGACCAGTGGAGTGCCACAACGATCGGTGCTGGACCCTCTACTTTTTGTCATTTACATAAATGATTTGGATGTGAGCATCAGAGGTACAGTTAGTACATTTGCAGATGACACCAAAATTGGAGGTGTAGTGGACAGTGAAGAGGGTTACCTCAGATTACAACAAGATCCGGACCAGATGAGCCAATGGGCTGAGAAGTGACATATGGAGTTTAATTCAGATAAATGCGAGGTGCTGCATTTTGGGAAAGTAAATCTTAGCTTATA
Organism: Chiloscyllium plagiosum; assembly: GCF_037043375.1. Classification (NCBI taxonomy): domain Eukaryota; kingdom Metazoa; phylum Chordata; class Chondrichthyes; order Orectolobiformes; family Hemiscylliidae; genus Chiloscyllium; species Chiloscyllium plagiosum. Next base: position 48,142,429 of record NW_028270172.1, on the reverse strand, counting down.
CACTTAATGGTAAGGTCCTCGGGAGTGTTGATTAGAGTGGTGCTGGAAAAGCACAGCAGGTCACGCAGCTTCCGAGGAGCAGGAAAATAGACGTTTCAGGCAAAAGCCCTTCATCAGGAATAGAGGCAGGGTGCCTGCAGAGTGGAGAGATAAATGAGAGGTGGGTGGGGAAAGTAGCATAGAGTACAATAAGTGAATGGGGGTGGGATAGAGGTGATAGGTCAGAGAGGAGGATGGGGGAAGGTAGCAAAGAGTACAATTGGTGAATGGGGGTGGGGATGAAGGTGATAGGTCAGAGAGGAGGGTGGAGTGGATAGGTGGAAAGGAAGATAGGCAGGTAGGGCAGGTCATGGGATCAGTGCTGAGCTGGAAGGTTGGAGCTGGGGTGAGGTGGGGGAAGGGGAAATGGGAAATGAGGAAACTGGTGAAATCCACATTGATGCCATGGGGTTGAAGTGTTCCGAGGCAGAAGATGAGGTGTTGGGTGGTGATGGAGCGGGCCCAGGACCTGCATGTCCTCGGCAGAGTGGGAGGAGGAGTTGAAATGTTGGGCCACAGACCAGTGGGGTTGATTGGTGCGGGTGTCTCGATGTTCCCTAAAACGCTCTGGAGTGTTGCTGAACCAAGAGTGCAGGTTCATTGTTCCTTGAAAGTGGAGTCGCAGGTGGATAGGATAGTGAAGGAGGAGTTTGGTATGCTTTCCTTTATTGGTCAGAGTACTGAGTACAGGAGTTGGAAAGTCATGTTGCGGCTGTACAGGACATTGGTTAAGCCACTGTTGGAATATTGCGTGCAATTCTGGTCTCCTTCCTATTGGAAAGTAGTTGTGAAACTTGAAAGGGTTCAGAAAAGATTTACAAGGAATTTGCCAGGGTTGGAGAATTTGAGCTACAGGGAGAGGCTGAACAGGCTGGGGCTGTTTTCCCTGGAGCATGAGAGGCTGAGGGGTGACCTTATAGAGGTTTACAAAATTATGAGGGGCATGGATAGGGCATTAAATAGGCAAAGTCTTTTCCCTGGGGTTGGGGAGTCCAGCACTAGAGGGCATAGGTTTAGGGTGAGAGGGGAAAGATATAAAAGAGACCTAAAGGGCAACTTTTTCACGCAGAGGGTGGTACGTGTATGGAATGAGCTGCCAGAGGAAGTGGTGGAGGCTGATACAATTGCAACATTTTAGCAGCATTTGGATGTGTATATGAATAGGAAGGATTTGGAGGGATATGGGCAGGTTGCTGGCAGGTGGGACTAGATTGGGTTGGGATAACTGGTCGGCCTGGACTGGTTGGACCAAAGGGTCTGTTTCCATGCTGTGCATCTCTATGACTCGATGACTAGGTAAGCAAATGCAAGAAAAGCAGGCATGAGAGAAAAGCGAGGGACGACAGAAGCAAGAGGGGCCAAAGCGAGCAAGGGAGAGAAGCGAAAGCAAGAGCAAGCAATTCAAAGACCAAAGTGTCATCGAGTGACAAGGTGGTTAAATTCTTTATTGGTGATGGTTATTGTACAACAATTGCAAGGCACAAATGTTACTTGCCAATTATCAGACCAAGCCTGGAGTATTTCCCAGACCTTGTTACATTTTAACGTGGACTGCTTCAGTTTCTGATGAGTCCCAAATGAGGCGGAACATTTATGCAATTATGAGCGAACACCACAGTTGCTAGAAGACAAGTTCAACCAGGTATTTGGAAGGGTACAAATAATTTGGGGCATTATTTTAAAGGGAATAGTGTATAATAAGAAGATTCTGCTAAAACTGTATAAGCCACACATTAAACCACACAAAATATCATGAGCAGTTTTGATCCACTCATCTAAGCAAAGATATACAGTACTTGGCATTGGAAACAGCCCAGAGAATGTGTACAAGGTTCATAATGTGTGTGGAGTGACTTTTTAATGAGCAAAGGTAGAGTAAATCAGAACTGTGTGAAAGTGAGGACTGTAGATCAGAGTCGAGGGTGGGATGCTGGAAAAGCACAGCAGGTCAGGCAGCATCTGAGGAGCCAAAGAATCGACATTTCGGGTGAAAGCTCATTCCTGATTCTCTGGCTGCTTGGATGCTGCCTGATCAGCTGTGCTTTTCCAGCACCACCCTCTCGACTCTATCAGAACCATACTCATTGGATTTTATAAGTATGAAAGGCAACCTCATTGAGGCATCTGATTCTGAGCGGCCTTGGTAAGATAGGCACTGAGAGCATGTTTTCCCTTGTGGGAGAATCTGGGACCAAGGATATAACTGCAGATGAAGGAGTCATCCAGTTAAGGCAGATGAGGAATTTCTTCTCTCAAAAGGGTAATGAATCCATGGAACTACTTAATGTTGTGATTGGGTCATGAAGTCTATATTCAAAGCTGAGATAAACAGATTTTTAGATCAGTAGGGAATCAAGGAATGGGGAAAGTAAAAGTGGAATCAAGGATCATCAGGTCAGCCAGGATCTCAACAAATGGGCAGAGAAGACTCAATGGGCTGAATGGCTTACTTCTGCTTGTATGTCTTATTCTTGTATAATAAATCCATCCATCAAAATGTTGGATCCACAGCTTTTTGTCATTTATATAAATGATTTGGACATTAATACAGGAAATATGATTAGCAACTTTGCAGATGATAGCAAAATCAGTAGTATGGCTGACAGTGAAGATTATCTGAGTGTACAACAAGACCTTGATCACATGGGCCGAGGAGTGGCAGATGGAGTTTAATTTTGAAAAATGTGAGGGGTCATATTTTGGTAAGGCAAACCAGGCCAGGACTTATACAGCAGGATCTTGGGCCAAACAGAGACCTAGCTTGCAGGTGCACAGTACCCTGAAAGTGGAATTGCAGATAGACAGGATGGCGAATGCAGTGTTTGGCACACTTGCACATTTAGCTCAACTGGTCAGAACACTGAGTATAGGAGTTGGGACGTCACACTGCAGCTGTACAGGACATTGGTGAGGCCACTTTTAGAATACTGAGTGCAGATGTGGTCACCCTTCTATAGGAAGGATGCTGTTAAACTTGAGAGGGTAAAGAAAAGATTTACAAGGATGTTGCCAGGACTGGGCAATAGGGAGAGGCTGAATAGTCTGGGGTATTTTCCCTGGAGCAGGGGCTAAGAGGTTTATAAAACCATGAGGGTCATGGACAGGGTGAATAGCTACATCTTTTAGCTATGATGGGTCAGTCCAAAACTAGAAAGTTTAGGTTTAAGGTGAGGGGATACATTTTAAAAGGACCCAAGTTGTAACTTTTCCATGTAGAGGGTGATGGTGTACGGAAATGAGCTGCCAGAAGTTTTGGAGGCAGGTACAATGATGAAGGGTCTGTCTCCGTGCTGTATGTCTCTATGACTATGACAACAATTGAAAGACATCTGGATGAGTATGAATAGGAAATGTTTAGAGTTACGGGTCAAACAGCAGCAAATGGGATTAGGTCGGAATGGGATGTCTGGGAGATGTGGACAAGTTGAACCGAAGGATCTGTTTCAGTCTGTATGTCTATGACTCTAAATGATATAGTGGCTACAGAAGTGGATGAAGTTATTGGATTAAGCATAGAGTTTGCAACAGAACTTAAAGTCACTAGATTCCATTCCTAACATACAGCTGGAGCACACTATGGCTTATCAGAGACTGAATGCAGGTAAGCAGCCTTATAATATATGTAAAAGAATAATTACATAAAGTGAAGGAGAGATGGAATTGGTGGTCAATGAGCAGAACATGGCAGAGCTGGAGGCAAATACAGATGGAAAAGAAAAGACCCCAAAGATAGATTCTTGGGCTTTCCCTGAAGTACCAAAGCAAGTGCTGACGGAGAGGTCTTCACTGAAGAAACTAGAAATGACACTTTAAAGCAGCATGATAGATGTGAATAATGTTAAAAATTATAAATTTCAAATAAAGCAGTAAACTGATCAAGCCAAAATTATTTTAGGAATTTATTTTCAGCTACCCTTCTTTAATTACGACCAAACTATGGTGGAGACCTTAACGTAATATATTTTGACTATTTCACAAGACTTTTGTGTTATATATACCATTGGTGAAGACACACGCAGGAAGTTCATGTAGATTTCTGTGAACCACTGCAAGATAGATCTGCGTTTCTCAAAGCTTTCCTGATTGTGATCCCATTTTGAAGCTTGAAAACCTTATAAAACTAAATTTGGAGGAGAACAAAGGAGATTGCGGGTGTAGGTGGAGTTCCACAATGGCCACAGTTCCCTCAGAGATCACCAAACAACATGGCAGTCTGCAGCTCCCTTTTGCAAATAACATATTACTTGTGAGATGTTAAGACTGAAGAATCAAATTTGCTTTTCTCTTCTTCCATATCTTTCACCAGATAAAAACAAACTTTGTTATGTTGAAATTTTGTAAAGATTGTTACAGATGATCTTGCCACAGCCTATTTATTTGACATATTATTGCCTAAGTTAACTTTGATTAATGTTTTCCATGGGAAAGTGTTAATAAACTCGAGAATAGATTCCCTACAGTGTGGAAACAGGCTCTTCGGCCCAACAAGTCCACACCGACCCTCTGCAGAGTAACCCACCCAGAATCATTTCCCTCTGACTAATGCACCTAACACTATGGGCAATTTAGCATGGCCAATTCACACCTTTGGACTGTGGGAAGAAACTGGAGGAGAATGTGGAAATTCCACACAGACAGTCGCTGGAATTGAACCTGGGACGCTGGTGATAGGAGGCAGCAGTGCTAACCACTGAGCCACCGTGTCAATCTATTGATCACTCTAAACTTTCCACCCAGCTTTCATTACAAAAACAAAAATAATCTTCAATTATCATAATAATGAACACAAGTCAATATTAATATATCCTGTTAAAATGCACTTCATCCTTTTTATTGATTAGTTATATGCATGTTATGTTTAGGTGAACAGGATAGAACTGCAGAAGCAGATAGTCAAAATTTCAACATTAAATGCAAGGAATTTAAAAAGACCTTAAGGCAGAAACAAAAGCCACATGCAAACTAAGCAGCAACTTTAAATTTTAACCAAAGAAACTGCAACCATTGCCATTATACTGAAATAGCAGAGGTTCAAAGTTAATACTGTATTACCTCTCAAAGGTAAAAATAAGAAGAAAATTCAAGTATTTTAGTAAATGTTTGCTTTTCCTGAAGGAATGAATTCCACTGGGAAAACTCCTCATGCATCTGATGTCTTCTTGCACCTCATGATACGTGAATTTTCTGCATCTAGGAATGTAGATGTGGATATTGATTACCAAGGAAGACTTACTGCAGCACTAAACCTAAACTCGTGCATATACTTGCGAGCAGGGTTCATCGGGTAGAGTTGTCACAAAGCCAAAATGTTAAACGATTTCTCTTCACAGATACCGCCAGATTTGCCATGTCCCAGGAACCCCATCCAGGACAAACATATAAACAGAAAGCAGGAGACAACAGCTTCGCTTCACTTGGAGGTCGCCACTGATGTTACCTAGCCAGGTAATGAAACGTCTGGATATCAAACCTACACCCTACGCTTCATTTTTGTTTGATTTCCAGCATGCGCAAATTCTTTTAGTTTTTCTTTTGGAATTGAAAATCATGTCCAGTTTTCTCATTGTTCCTCATTGCTGAAGTAAAATTTACCACCTTTAGTTCTGCCCAGGCTCAAATTTACGAACCAACATGATTCTGAACAGAGTCTGGGTATAGACCAAAACATGTGACATTCAAACCTTGAAAGGTATTTCACTGCCCCAATTTATTGCAAATTAAGAAATAACAAAATGCTACCCCATTTCCAATAGCTCAAAATTATGTTTCTAGATTTAATATCCAGAAGGTCAAGACATTTTTCTGCTAAATTAGTAAATGTAAATTAAACAGTGGGGTCAAAGAGTGTGATGCTGGAAAAGCACAGCCAGTCAGGCAGCATCTGAGGAGCAGAAGAGTGTACCTTTCAGTCAGAAGTCTTCATCAGGAATGGAGAGGTGGGGGTAGGGGTTGGGGCAAGTGAGCTGAGATATAAATGAGAAGGGTTGAGGCGTTCTTCCTCTAGGTGTCAGGTGGCTAGAGAATTTGGCGGTGGAGGGGGCCCAGGACTTGCATGTCCTTGGTGGAGTGAGAGGAGGAGTTGAAGTGTTCAGCCACAAGGTGGTGGGTTGATTGGTGTGTGTTCCCTGGAGATCTTCTCTGAAACGTTCCGCAAGTTGACGTCCTGTCTCCTGAATATAGAGGGGACCACATCGAAAGCAACAGACACATCAGAGGTGGTGTTTGGATGTGCAGATGTGGAAGGATCCTTTGGGGCCACGGACGGAGGTGAGGTGGTGGTGTGGGCGTGGGATGTACACATCTTGCAATGGCAAGGGAAGATGCCGGGGGTGAAGGGTGAGTTTGTGGGGGCATGGACCGAACAAGGGTGTCTGAGAGGGAATGGTCTCTGCGGAATGCTGATAGAGGTGGGGCGGGGTCCAACTGCATGTGGTGGAAATGGTAAAGGATGGTGCGTTGTAACTGGAGGCTGGTGGGGTGGAAGGTGAAGAAGTGGGGGGTGGGGTTCTGTCAAGGACCTACACCTCCCACTTAACCTCCACAGAATTAATCATAAGGCTTTTGTTGTGCTTCTATACATAATCTACACCCTTTCCACTCTTAGTATGAAATTCTGCAGAGCCAGGTTCTATGAAATCATGGACATCAAGATGTGAAACTATACTGGTTGAAACAGCTGCACTATGCACACAATTCATTGGTGCAATTTTCCAGAACCACTGGGAACCAACAGATCATTCCTTAAGTGGTTTTGCTATGACATTAATCCCAGCATTAGCAAATGACAGTTTATCAAATTATTCCTGAACAGTCATGAGCTATGTTAAATTAATTGGAAACAATATAAGCAGATGCAAAAATGTGACTTTTCAATTCTTGCTTTTTTTCCCTCTGGAGATGTGAAAACATTACAAACTTTTCTCTTCACTTCTTAACCAGCTCCTAGAAGCATTTTTGCTTTAAAGCAAATATCCTTGAATCCAAAGATATTCCTCACAAAGAGCAATATTTGAACTTGTACAATACTGCAATTATGAATGCTTTGATAACAATTGTGATTGCTCAACAGAAGAGAAAAATTTGATTGAGGAAAGTAAATAAAAGTACAGTAAAATAAATGCAAAACATTTTAATACAAAATTTACAGGTGCAATCCTTAATTTACATCACCAGAAGTGATACACATTTTATCAACAAATTTGGTAACAAAATTACGATTTGATATATTACAGTACAAACTCTTTTTACACTTTTTTGAAGTAAATTAATACATAAAAATCTTGATTAAGGCATTCAAACCTTCTCAAATGATTGTATCTCTGCTTTTTATTTAAATCACTACGGCTCCTTTTCCTGATAACTTGAAGATGAAAACTAAGTTCCAGTGGGCGATTAAATTTCATACCCAGAGACGATAAAATCCAAGTACTATGGTAAGACAGGTGAAAACGGAACCTACAAGGAAACACCCATCAAGATAAAGATCAATAGCAGATTTTAAATATACACCATTTGAATAGCTTGACAGTTCTTCAAAAATGAAAATTAATTTAACTTGTAATTAATTAATTACAACAGGGATCATCCTCCACATGCAGAGTACTCATTTACTTTGCTAAAACTGGTTCTTTATTCCGATAAATAAATCATCGACCCATGAAAATCAGTGCCTCTGATTCTGCCATTGGAATAAAGGAGACAATTTTGGTAACAAACAGGAGAAACAGCAGACATGTAGCATATTATGATTTGAACAAAACAAGCCACAAAGTGAAAGTTCTTTAACCAACATGTCACAGATCTTTAAGACGTCTGAAAATATGATGACTACGGTACTGATACTATCAAAAATATTCTTGGAGATTACAAACAATTCAAGTTAACAAGTACATCTGAAAACAATCTTTTGCCTGCTTATCACATTTTACCATTTGCAAGATGTACTGCAGTAGCCTATCAAGGTTCCTTAAAGGTATGCGCCAAATCTATGGCCTCTACGACTAGAAGTAGTAATGCAGATTGATTGGAACACCACCTGGAGTAATGGTCCCCTCCAAGTGAAACACATCATTCTGGCATGAAACCTTATCACCATTCCTTCAATGTCACACAAAGTTCTGGAACTCCCTTCCCAACAGGACTAGGTGTGTTTCTTCAGCCCAAGGTGACAGCTCACCAACACTGCAATCACAGATGGGCAATAAATGCTGGCCATGCCAGCAATGTCCACATCTCATGAATAATTGTGAACAATTTTTTTTTTTTTAAAAAGTAACAAGCAACTAGTATAAAAGTACCTTTCTTTCAATCATTCTTTATTTGTATCCCACCTAATTTCAGTGCCAGATATGCTACAAACGTTGTGACTAATGTACACCTGATCACCCTCCCCCACATCCAGGTGCACATACCAGAATTTACAACTTGTACAGTAATTGCTACCAATTTAATAAACAGTTTTCTTACCTGCTAAATATTTAATTGTGTCAAGTTTGTGAGACTCTAACAGAGTTTTCAGTCCTGCTACTTCAGTGTCTATCTTTCGATTTATTTGAGTCACAGCTCGGTTTTGCTGTGAATGCTGTAAGTTAGGTAGGAATCACATCAAACCTCTGGCAGTGACATTAGACAGTTTATATAATAAAAATATTATGTATATCTATTGGTGTGCTTAATGTCAGAGACCATTATGAACAGAGTCAGGAACTGAACTACTCAATAGAGTGTCAGCTTCTAAGTTCAGGTTCAAGTCCCACTCAAGTTCAAGAATTTGGAAACAGATATCAAGGTTGATACTCCAGTGCTTAACCAAGGAAGCACTAAACTATCAGAGGTGTCATCTTTGGATGAAAGATTAAACAGAGGACAATCTGTCATCATATAAATTTTTTTTTTAAAAATTCCATGGTAATACCCCAAAAGGTAGGGTTTTTTCTTCCTGGTGTCCTCACCAGTACCTTTCCCTCAATCAAGATCACAAACAGATTTGATCATTGCTGTTGATGGATATTTTGAGCAAATTGGGTGCCATGTTACCTACACTCCCATGCTTCAAAAGTAGTCCACTTGGCTAGAAGGTGCTTTAAGACATTCAGGATCATGAAAAGTGCAGTACAAAAGTAAGTCTTTCAATTCTAGCCCTCAATTCATGAAAGGCAGTAAGACCGTGCAAGGTACAAAATGTAAAATTAAGTTTTCAAAGACAATTCTCACCAACTCAACTATATCAGCTCTGGTTTCCAGTACTCTCCTTTCATGCCCCGTTAACTGTAGAGACAGATAAAAAGTGTCACAAGTAATACTGAAAATAACACCAGTAGTAGATTACCAAGTACAAATAAGAGCTGTGTTGTTTAGTATTGGTGTCTAGATGTTTTATCATGTTAAAAAAACTGAGCTTCTATGTAAACAAATTAGTGTATTAAACTATATTTAAACAATGCTCTCAAGGACATTACATCATTTTGCAACAAGTAGTGAGAATACATCATGTTCTTTAGAAAAAATAAACTAAAATTCTTATAGATGTATTTGCTATGAAAAGGTCCATTGAGTATTACACAATGTGTTCTAAACTTGGCATACATAGTTGCAAATGTAGTGCATCAAATACTTTGCTCCCGGCTGACAGTAAATTCTCTTCTTGAAAGCATGTCATCACTCCCATGTCTCAGATTATTAATTTTATATACACGGTACACACAGAAATGTTGTCAGATTATTTACATGAAATTAATTCAAATCTAGTTTATATGGAAAAGAGAATAAATACCATCAGGCAACATAAAAGCATAAGTCAAGTTTATTAATTATAAAATTAAACAGTAAATCAGCAGATTTCACTTAATTTGAGGCTTAGGTACAAAGACAAATGGGATACCTTACTATATCTAATAGTAGGAGACAGTGAGGTCTGCAGATGCTGGATGGGGATCAGAGTCGACTGCATGGTGCTGGAAAAGCACAGCAGGAGAATCCATGTTTCAGGCATAAGCCCTTCATCAGAAATGAGGCTTGGGTATCGGGGATGAGCCTCAATTATGATGAAGGGTTTATGCCCGAAACATCAATTCCCCTGCTCCTCTAATACTGCCTGACCTGCTGTGCTTTTCCAACACCACACTCTCGACTACATCTAATAGTATCACACAGAACATACATAGCACTAGCTTCTATCTTTTAACTATCACACCCATCAGCTATAAGAAATTTGTATGGGGAAGTGGTGAAGTTGATCAGATAAACTGCAAAATGGAAGTCTCCTTTATCCTCAGAATCAACATCTTCTTGCTACAGAACCAAGTCAGCTTTAAAAGGTGAAGCCCTTTTCTCTCAAACCTGCTGCAACAGAAATTACTATGTAAAAATTGTCAAAAGAGAAAACAGTCAAATCTGTAAGAGAAGGACTGATTATCCTTCTCTCAAGCAGTTATGGGACTAGTCTTCTTCCTCTAAAAACTAATTCACTTCCTTCAAGATGTTGATACTCAAGTCTAAAATATAAAATGCATCATGGTAATGCTGGGCACCTTATGTATTAGTTATGACATGCCTAAAATCAAGAACATTATACTGCAATTATACAGCTATTTAACACATTTAACTCCGACTGGTGCTTACAGCCAAATTAGGCTTTTAGGTGTGTGGAAACAGAATAAATCCTCTGTCTTACTCTCCTCAGTCAACATATATTTTCTACCATGAGCCATTAGATAATAATTAAGTTTGGTAACACAAGACGATTTTCTCTTATCAAAGATGCTGAGGCGATTTGCAACAACCTTACTAATATTCAGACTGAGATCAGTTAATTCACCATTAAACATTACCTAAACTTGACTTTCCTGGTCTATATGGCTCCGTTCCAGATCAATAGTGTATTTACCATAGCCATTAGTAATGGAATCCCAACATTGTTAAACACAGATAACATAACAGATAAGGGTGTCGCTTATAAGCCTCTTTTTGTAACTAAAATTGTGGTTTTACAAGATGGGATTCAAGTGCTGATGGGCTGAAAGATAATAGTGGAAAAGTGCATTCCACTTCTCAATCAGCCAATGCATTACAATACTTGGGATGAAACTTCCAATCACTTGTTTACTATTCTCCATGTCCCTGCCACCAAGCCCAAGATCTTTCTTCGCTTCAAATATGCTCTCTGGAGTCATTCAGGACTTTTCTTTAAATTCACCCAATGAATGAATAAGATAAAAGGAGATTTTGCAGATCCAGAGATTTGGAATAAAACAAAAAACAAAGTGCTGGAGAAATTCAGCAGATCTGGCAATGTCTTTGGAGCGAGAGACAGTGTTAATATTTCAACAGTAATGGCTCTCAGAATGAATCAGCTAGCTAGATAAAATTAAAATCCTGTCTAAAGCTGAAGAATAATGAGCACATACAACATTTAATTCCCCTAAAGAATGAGGATTTTCATCAATTAGCAAACTCTGCCATAAACTGCAAGACTGGTAAAGTTAATCAAGCAATTGTGTCAGGAGGGGTTCCACACAAGGAAATTGCAAAAGGTTTGTTTGACAGTTTACTAAACTACTGTCTTCCCAAAGCTATTGGTAGAATGATGATATCCACCAATAAAACTACGTTGGCACAGCAAGCAGAGGCTCCCTAAAAAACTTGAGCTCTCTGTCTAAACATTAGTGATTAATTTTTGTCTTTTCAGTATGCAATGCTTAAGCACCCTTACTGTACATTCAGATAAATAAGGAACTCAAGTCACTGGTCTTTGAGAAAAATGGACTTTTGAGATGAGAGGAAAAAAGGATTCAATATGCTCCAAGTTTAAAGCAGGGAAAAAAATGACAGATTTACTTTGCTATTCCTGTATTAAAAACAGGTTTTAGCTACACAACTAAAGGGTAAGGTATTTATATAAAAGCAAGAAAAAAATCATGATATATAAAAGCACAACTTCCCATTTTTGCTTAGAGATGGGATATTCATTCAGTCCCATATGGTCAAGCCTATGCTAAGTGAGGGAGAAAACATCCATTTTTGGATTACTCCCAAGACACAAAATTTGATACTAATTGAAACAGTTGCAAACAAATCTTTTCATTCAACTTCAAAATACAAAGGATTTTGTTATAATCAAAGAAATGAATATCAGAGCAATTAATTAGTAGAGGAAGATGGCAACATAGTGGCAATGTCATTGAACTAATAATCTTGAGGCCCAAGCTAAAGGCCTAATGACATGTTTGAGTACCATTATGATAGATGGCAAAATATAAATTTAACTAAAAAAGAATTACAATTAAAAAGATAACCTAATGGTTATTGTGTAATCCCAACTGATTTTCATAAATAACCAATTGGTTCAGTAATGTCCTTTGGGAAGAATCTATTGCCCTTATTTGGTCTGGCATACTCCAGCCAGACCAAAAAACCATAGTTGGCCCTTAACTGCTCCTACGAAATAACCCTAGCTAGTTACACAGTTCAAGCAGCAACTGGGGACAGGCAACAGCTTGCCCAGTCAAACAAATTTTTTAAAACTATATAGATAAATATATCACACATTTTTAAATAAAGGGGTCTTGTACACAGAACCGTGAAAAATTATGCTTTTCACTTCTAGTTCATATTTTTAATCTTAGATTTTCACTTTTAGAACACATCTCCATACGTGATCCCAATGACAACATCTTCATAGTGATGTCATGTCTGATTAGAGCAGTGAGACATGTGACAGATACTGGCCTCTAAAAGGGCAATAGACAAAATAAAATGAACACTGAAATGATGGATCAAACTATTGAAATATACATACTATTTGCTTTTGCAGGACAACAAATGCAAAAAAAAAAGGACAACAAAAATGTCAAAGGACTTTTTTTCTAGGTCACGTTTATGGAAATATAAGTACTACCTCCAACAAAAGCAGCCTGGGTCTACCATTCAACATAACTAAGCACTAGTTAGGAAATCAAACTAATCTTCATTACATGGCACAGTTACTGGATAGATTTGCTGAACTTTAATGGAATTGCTGGGCTGGTGTAATTCCATCTTCTAATATAGGGAGAAATGAATAACTGAACTGGAGTTGATGTGCATTAGGACACTGAGAAAGTGTCAACATGCATTGTACATTTGCAGAAAGTTTAAACTGCTGAACACCAGTTTTATCTTGTATAGACTGCTCTCCAATTAGGAGAAGGTGAGGACTGCAGATGCTGGAGATCAGAGCTTAAAAAAAAGTGTTGCTGGAAAAGTGCAGCAGGTCAGGCAGCAAAGGAACAGGAGAATTGACGTTTCGGGCACAAGCCCTTCTCCAATTGCCTATAATAGCGGACTGAGATGACCACAAACATACAGGCATGGACTGCTCGTCCCAGATTTACTGGTTTTCATACTGATGTACTTTAGAGTATTTCCTAGGAGATGTAAAGTATGCTCAGGAGTACAACTAAATTAAATTGGCAAAACACTCCAGCAGAACAGCAACCAAAAGCTCCCTACCACTCAACACTCTCCAGTAATCCTGCCCCACAGAGTCATAGTCAAAGAAATATTTAGCACAGAAACAGATCCTTTGGTTCAATTCAACCATGCCGACCAGATATTCTAACCTAATCTATTCCCATTTGCCAGCAATTGGCCCATATCCCGCTAAACTCTTCCTATTCATGTACCCATCCAGATGCATTTTAAATGCAGTAATTGTACCAGCCTGCACCACTTCTGGCAGCACATTCTGTACACACACCACCCTCTGTGTGGAAAAGTTGCTCCTTAGGTCCCATTTATATCTTTCCCATCTCACCCTAAACCCATGCCCTCTAGCTCTGGACTCCACACCCCAGGGAAAAGGCTTTGCCTATTTATCCTATCCACGTCCTCAATTTTATAAACCTCTATAATGTCACCCTTTCAAGTTTCATAACATCCTTCCAATAGGAAGGAGTCCAGAACTGCACACAATATTCCAAAAGTGGCCTAACCAATGTCCTGTACAGCCTCAACATGACCTCCCAACTCCTATACTCAATGCTCTGACCAATAAAAGGAAAGCATACCAAATGCCTTCTTCACTATCTTAGTGACTCTACCTTCAAGAAACTGTGAACCTTCATTCCAAGGTCTCTTTGTTCAGCAACACTCCCCAGGACGTTACCATTAAGTGTATAAGTCCTGCTCTGATTTGCTTTACTAAAATACAACACCTCACATTTATCTAAATTAAACTCCATTGGCCACTCCTCAGCCCACTGGCCCATCCGATCACTTCAAATAAAGCTTGCCCATCATCTCTCCCCATCCACACCTGACAACACCCACCTGCCTATCTTTTTCCCATTATACAGGTGCGTGTGCGCTCCTGTGTGTGTATAGGAGATGTCTGCAGTGGTGGATTTGAGAAGAACATTTATAACACCGCAAGTTTGCAGTTCATGACAAGGGGTCGTAGCTTTACTGTTGTTTTATTTGAAACTGCCTTCACATGCTGATTGCCACTCATCCAAACTGGGCCCAATACATAGATCCGAAGCTCAAACCTAAAGAGCTAAGTGGGTGGTTTAAACCTCAGTCAGCAGCATGCCCTTCCACTCTACTGAATGGAAATCTGGGTCAGTATTGATCATTACTTTTAAAGAAAATGTGATGTTCTTATTCCAAATTTGACTTTTACTTGATTCAACCAGTGCCACCTGTCTCACTATTTTTCGATAATTTTCTGATGTCCTGTTTTCATAATCAATTACAATTTTATACATCTTTCTCTTCTCCTTCTAAAGAGATGAAATTCAAGATTCTGTTCCTTATTCTCATATCCAGTATGATGGATAAGCATCAGCAGTCGTCTTTGGAACAACCCAAATTCCTTAATGTTGCTTTGGGCCTTGATGACCAGAATGTGTTCAAATTGCAGCATATCTACAGCAACATATAGTTTCAGTATGATTCCTTTTTGACTTGTACTGTTTTCCATTCAGTTCAGCATTTCAATTGCTTTATTTGACTGCTGCTCTTAATCATTATTTTTTTTTCTTCTATATACAGATTTTTATACATCTCTCTCACACACATATACACACACACACACAGAACTCTTAAATTTAAATCTCCCATCGTTCCAGCAACCTACAAAATGATCAAGCTACAACCTCAATCAGCTGTCTCCAAGATAAACAATTTGCAAATGCAACTAACTTGCACGAGATTTAGAAATGCAACTAAATTAGAAATAGGTAACAACCCTATATAGAAATGCCATTCAACATTACCAGCCTTCAAAAGTTAAGAAAATCTCAACAAAATGTGCATTCAGCAACAAAACATAACTTACCATTTCTTGAACTCTACTTTTTTCCAAATTCATGTCTAATTTGTTGTTTGATGATATCTTGACAACTTCATCCTAAAAGAAACATTTCAAAACAGTAGCGTTAAAAACAGGAAATTGTTGAAGTTTGAGACAAACAGCTTATTCAAATTCAACTGCATTTTGACAATTCCTGTTTGCTTTGTTAACTTAGGAAAAGCTATGCAATTTTTGTGTATCCTAAAAGTGTTTTAACTCCAGAGAGGACATTCAGTACTACTGCTGTACTATGGATTTTCAAATTTTCATGCCTCAGTATACCTAATATTGACTTAATAGTCCAAAACAAACAAGGTGAGTAGGTAGATTTGACACATCTTTATCACGATCAAATATGACAGTGGAATAGGCTTGAGGGACTGAATGCCTTAATGCTGCTCTTACAAAGTTGTAGCTACCCTTGCAGGACTCTGAAAATACTCAAAGATAGTACACAATCTTTTGGAAATCTTTGATTTTGAGCAGTTAAAATTATATTTACAGAAGAAACAGTTAAAAAAAAACCTGTTTATAGGTTGTTAAGCTTGTTTTGTTGGTTTGCGATACAAAATGACGACAACAGCAGCATTAGTTCAGTTTCCACACTGTGTGAGATTACCATCAACCTCTCTCCGCACCTGAGGCATGGTGACCCTCACTGTATTCCTTCACCACCTCTAAAGAGAGCGCAGCCCCATGGTCTGGTAATATTATGGTGACCTTGCCTTTGAGTGCACATGTAACACCCATGTTTAATGGCATATCTTGGTAGACAACTTCCATAAATCACACCATCATACAAATTATTCCCCTGACAACTAAGTAATCACATGGTATTGTATATATACTAGATTTAACAACAGTGGGCAGCATGGTGGCACAGTGGTTAGCACTGCTGCCTCACAGCGCCAGAGACCTGGGTTCAATTCCCGCCTCAGGCAACTGTCTGTGAGGAGTTTGCACATTCTCCCAGTGTCTGTGGGGGTTTCCTCCGGGTGCTCCAGTTTCCTCCCTCGGTCCAAAAATGAGCAGGTTAGATGAATTGGCCATGCTAAATTGACCGTAGTGTTAGGGTCTGGGTGGGTTGCTCTTCGGAGGGTTAGTGTGAACTTGTTGGGGCGAAGGGCCTGTTTCCACACTAAGTAATCTAAATCTATCAAAGCAGATGCTTATAGCAATAAGCTTAAAAAGAGAACAGCATTATAAACTACAAAATTGCCCAAGGCAGTCTTAGAAGTTCCTTCGGAAGCAGCACAGTGCCTCAGTGGCTCACAGCATCAGGGACCCGGGTTCAATTCCATTCTCAGGCAGCAGTGTGAAGTTTGCACATTCTCCCCATGTTTCCTCCAGGTGCTCAAGTTTCCTCCCACAGTCCAAAGATGTGCAGGTTAGGTGGATTGGCCATGCTAAACTACTCAGTGACCAGGGACGTGCAAGCAAAGTGGGTTAGCCATGGGAAATACAGGGTTACAGGGATAGGGTAAGAGGTTGGGACTGGGTGAGATGCTCTTCATAGGGTTGGGCCAAATGGCCTCCTTTCACACTGTAGGGATTCTAAGAAAGTACGCAAATTTTTCTATGTCTTCTCTAGTAATGGCTGTGATACAACAACGTTAAGTGAAATACTGAACTGTCCTCAAACAACAAGTTTTTGCTTTTCTGCACCTGCAAATGAAATGTAACCAAGAAAACAAATCTCATCATTGAGCAAGAAAGCAAAGCTTGAAAGTGCTGAACAGCTATCAAGATATTAAAAAAATCATAAAAAATGCTTTGAGTTTTTGGTCGTCTTGGTGCTCTTAGCTGTGTACTGTGGTACCTTGAAAGCTTTATATAAAAAAACTTTGATTATTATTTTTATTACTTTGGATAAAATTGTCAAACAGCCAGTGTCTCCTCATCTCGGAACTGAATGACACTCTTATTTTTAAACTGTACTCCCAGTTCTGGGTGCCCCAACTGGGGGATCATCCTGCCTGCATCTATTCTTTCTATATCTTTAAATATTTTGGAAGTTTCAATGAGATCATCTCTCATTCCTTGAAAATTTGCCCAATCTCTTCATGGGAAAGTCTCGTCATTCCAGCAACAAATCTGGTGAAACTCTGCTTT
This sequence comes from Chiloscyllium plagiosum, assembly GCF_037043375.1. NCBI lineage: Eukaryota > Metazoa > Chordata > Chondrichthyes > Orectolobiformes > Hemiscylliidae > Chiloscyllium > Chiloscyllium plagiosum. The sequence goes on along the minus strand of NW_028270172.1, from coordinate 48,124,947 downwards.
ACTCCTTCTATGGCAATATCTTCAATTGAAATAATGAGACCAAAACCATTCACTGTACTCCAAGTGCTATCTTTGTCAAGCTCCTATCCATTTGAATTATAGGGAGAGGCTGAACAGGCTGGGGCAGTTTCCCTGGAGCGGAGGCTTAGGAGTGACCTTATAGAAGTTTATAAAATCACGAGGGGATAGGATAAATAAATAAGGTCTTTTCCCTGGGGTCGGAGGGGGGGGGGGGGGGGGGGGGGGAGGAGGAGTCCAGAACTAGAAGATATAGGTTTAGGGTGAGGGGGAAAAGATTTAAAATGGACCTAAGGGGCAACTTTTTCATGCAGAGGATGATGCATGTATGGAATGAGCTGCCAGAGGAAGTGGTGGAGGCTGGTACAATTGCAACATTTAAAAAGGTATCTGGATGGGTATATGAATAGGAAGGGTTTAGACGGATATGGTCCAAGTGCTGGCAAATTGGATTAGATTAGGTTAAGATATTTGGTCAGCATAGTCGAGTTGGACCGAAGGATCTGCTTCCATGCTGTACACCTCTATGACTCTATTGGAGCAAGACTTCACAACTCAAAGCCTCTCGCAATAAAGGCTGAGATTCCATCTGACTTCTGAAATAGCTTACCGCACCTGCACGTTGGTTTTCAGAAACTTAGGGCCATGGACACCCATGTCACTTTGCACATCTATACTTTCCAATTTCTCACTACAAGGAGAACTCTAAATCTATTCTTCCTACCAAAGTAGAAAACCTTTCATTATTGCACATTAAATTATATATACCATGTTCCTGCTGCATTACAAAGCCTGTCAAAATCCTCCCAAATGTGTTATGATAATGTAAAATAAAACATTGCTTAGCTTTCTGTTAAATGCAAATCTGGAAATATTAAATGTGACCCCCATCTCTAAATCATTGATGTATATTGAAAACAGCTGAGACCCAAGTACTAATCTCACTAGCTATAGCCTGCCAATGCGAGAATGAGACACTTACTTTTCCTGTTTTCAAACGGTTAGCCAATCCTTAATTCATGCCAGTACGTTACCTTGTGTACTGTGCGCTTTAATTTTGTGAATAAACTTCACATGGTGATTTTATGAAAAACCTTCTGCAAATTCAAATATCCTATATCCATCAATTCTCCTTTATCAAGTTCATAAGCAACATGCTCACAATACTCCATTTGTAATGGTCATTTTAGCAAATAATGTAATTTCCCTCCCTCCATAACTATCCATTTATCACTGAAACAGTAGGAAAAATGCTACTATTCATGTAAAGCTAATTGATCTGTTGTTCCTTTGATATTTTTCCTTCTTCTCAAATTTGTGGTGACATTTGCAAACTTCCAATTTGCAGATGTCATTTCAGAATCTGTTGAGTTTTGAAGGATAAATCACAGTGCATAAACTGTATATCCACGGTCTTCAACACTGAAATGCAGAACATTACATCCTTGGGACTTAACTTTCAGCCCCATTAATTTTTTTCAGTAGAACCTTCTCACTAATTTCCTTTAACTGCTCCTTCTTTCTAGTCACCTATATTCCTAATTTTGGGAAATTTCTTACACCTGAAAATTGACAAAGAATCAATTAACTTCTCTGCCTTTTCTCAATTGCAGATTATAAATGCTGGTAACTCCACTTTCAATGGATCTATATCTGTGGAGCCAAACCGTTCCTTTTTATATATCTATAGAAGCATTTGCAGTCCAGTTTCATGCTTTTGCTAGATTACATTCATTCTATTCTCCCTTTCCTAGTCAGTTTCTTTGTCTTCCTTTGCTGTATTTTAAAACTTCTCAATCCTCAAATCTATTACTATTGCTGGCCACACAAGTTTTTTCTTTTAATATTATTGTTATGACACAGGGTGAACTCTCCTGCTTAATTTAAAACCAGCAACACAAAAGATTTATCCTGTGCATCAATCTGTAAAAATTTGAGAGGCCAAGTATTATTCAAAGTAAAACTTAACAACTTTATTCCTTAAAGTATAATTTAATAATTAACTAACCACTATTTACCACTCCATCATCTAACCTATCGTTTACCTTCTCTCTTCCACAATACGAGTCCGATAAAACTCCCAATTAAGATTTACAAAATAAAACTTCTCAAAACCAGGCAGCCTTTGGTTCTTCTAGTTGGTTCTTCTTTTCTTAGGGATTCTGCTTCACAAGTTACTGATCAATAAAGATACCTTTAAGGGAGCTATTTTTCAGGCAGTCTTTTTAAATGCTGGTAGCTGGGCATTTCTCCTCTCAACTGTTCAATTTTCCCCAGTCATATACCCCCCCCCCAAGCATCAGATCGTGTCACTGGCTTTTGAGATTGTCAATATAGTAAATTCAAACTGGATTGGAGTTTGCTATTTTTAGGGGTATAATTTAAATTGATTGGCCTAATTCAAATTTGTTTTGTCATTTCCAGACAACCAGCTAATTTAGCTTTCGACCAAGAGTTACATTGTTACCTTATTGAGAACATTTGATTCTGTAAGGTAGCTCTACTAGCTTTTAACACTCTTAAAAAGGTATAGTACACCCACATCTTCACAACATTATACAATCCTTAACTTCCTTTGTCAGCCACAATTGACTGAGGTATTTTACACCTTGAAGGAATGTATACTTGCTGTCAGCCAAGTTCTTTAAAGACTGTCCACTTATGTACAGTCATGCCTTTTGATGTATGTCCCCAATTCAACTCAGCTAACTTGTGCCTCACAGTTCCATAATCTCTCTTATTCAAGTCCAACACCTTTGCTTCAGACTGAATTCTCCACTTTCAAACACCTGTAATTCTCTCATATTAAGGTCATTCGTCCTTAAAGGTTCTTTTACAACACAATTAATTTTAATGACCACATATCCACTAAGAGGGGAGTTAATACAGCACATCATTTGCAGCTTTGTAATATTGTAACTTTCCTAACATTTTGAACATCCACAATACATGCTTGTTCCATTCTGACAAAATTTCAAACCTTAAATTCCGCAGTGGATTATTCCATAGTATGATCAAGCACTATTATACTAGCTAGACAGTGAGGGAGGGAGAGACAGAACTGTAGAGATTGCTGCATTTGCATAGCACTATCATCTGTTTCAGAAATGCTCAAAATGTTGGTTTCCAGAACATATCCAAAATATAGTTTTGCTTAAGAAATATCTAAAATCATTACTCAATTTCTTTAAGCAAAGATTTTTACAGCTTTCAATCTATCCAGTCAAAACTTTTGTAAAAAAACCTTAGAAAATGAACTTACCACTAACTGTTTTTTGAGCTGTTGCAATTCAATTTTCAGTTTCTGAAAATAAACATTTCAAATCAGCATTTTCAAAACATGCAGTGAGGTTTAGGGGCCGCAGATAGAAATATTATTTTACATCATTCCTAAATACCATTAATCATTCAGTGCTATAAACTATTAATCTCCAGATATCAAATATCATAGTGCAAGTTGGTGGAGTTGGCATGTCGACATAAAAACATCTACCTTTACATTAATATCCTACTCAATTAGTCTTCCAAATGCATAATTTTGACACCACTCACTACTGGCAGGATAAGGTTCATGGACATCATGTTGCATCAGTACCTCATCCAAGAGGCTGAATTTCCTGTACTAGGCAAGGGGACAAACATTGGAACAGTTACAGTCTTAACCATAGAAGTAAATGTGAAAATAGGTTTGCCCTATGCCCCAAACAAGTTAAGGAATAAATGTGGTACATATACTTTCATTCCTCTTAGATCAGATAACAAGTAAAGTTGTATTAATTTTGCCTCTCACTGGAGGAGCAAATCAGATTTTGAATTGCTCACACAGTATAGTATAGCACTAGCTCAATTACAAGTTGCCTTGGAATAACAACCTCTTTGCTTTTGTGCTCTATGCCCTTGCCAATAATGTGCAGGAATCTACATCCATTATCCACATATCCTGCTATCTACATCACACTGCTCTTGTGCCCCATTTAGAATTTAAAACTGTGCCCTATTGTTTCATGTCACTGTCAGCATTCTTCCAAACAAAATAGAATAACTTCCTGCTTCTTTGCTTTAAATTTAATCTGCCAATTGTCTATTCAATCCTTTGTCTTTAGATGTTCTATGCTAGATTCTACACAGGTCTTCATGTATCTGAAGTTTCAATAGTCTTAATTTTGAAACTCTGCACTCTGCATAAGAAAGAGCAAGGTTTCCAACCTAAAGTCAGCAAAATTCCACTGCAGTACCAAAAACAATCAATATCAATATAGAGATCAGTAATTGTTCCTCTAGTGTGAATTTGAATTGTTTCATTTTAGCTTCTTCCCTCATGTAAGGGCTTCACTATTTTCATTTTAGTGCATCCTCCATTCCCGAATTTCATATTCTCACTCCTTTTTATTCAGATCTCCCAAACACATTTTAATGATAATTTTAGACTCGACTCCACCTTCCACCATTTTCCTGGTTGAGACATTGTAGTGGCGGAGTGACACTTATCACGAAATAACATATGGCTTGACCCCCTACTCAGACATTTGTTCTCTTCTATAGAGCATCTTGCCTTGTTCTATCCTAAAACTTCATTCAAATGCTTCGAAGTTATGCTTAAGAACATCTTTTGCTTTAAACTGCTGTGGTTCTGTTCGCCGAGCTGGAAGTTTTTGTTGCAAACGTTTCGTCCCCTGGCTAGGCGACATCATCAGTGCTTGGGAGCCTCCTGCGAAGCGCTTCTTTGATGTTTCCTCCGGTGTTTATAGTGGTCTGTGCCTGCCGCTTCCGGTTGTCAGTTTCAGCTGTCCGCTGTAGTGGTTGGTATATAGGGTCCAGGTCGATGTGTTTGTTGATGGAGTTTGTGGATGAATGCCATGCCTCTAGGAATTCCCTGGCTGTTCTCTGTCTGGCTTGCCCTATGATAGTAGTGTTGTCCCAGTCGAATTCATGTTGCTTGTTGTCTGCGTGTGTGGCTACCAAGGATAGCTGGTCGTGTCGTTTCGTGGCTAGTTGATGTTCATGTATGCGGATTGCTAGCTGTCTTCCTGTTTGTCCTATATAGTGTTTAGTGCAGTCCTTGCATGGTATTTTGTACACTACATTCGTCTTGCTCATGTTGGGTATCAGGTCCTTCGTTCTGGTGAGAACGAATGTAGTGTACAAAATACCATGCACGCCAGACAGAGAACAGCCAGGGAATTCCTAGAGGCATGGCATTCATCCACAAACTCCATCAACAAACACATCGACCTGGACCCAATATACCAACCACTACAGCGGACAGCTGAAACTGACAACCGGAAGCGGCAGGGACAGACCACTATAAACACCGGAGGAAACATCAAAGAAGCGCTTCGCAGGAGGCTCCCAAGCACTGATGATGTCGCCTAGCCAGGGGACGAAACGTTTGCAACAAAAACGTCCAGCTCGGCGAACAGAACCACAGCAACGAGCACCCGAGCTACAAATCTTCGCACAAACTTTGCTTTAAACTGTCACAAGCTTTTACACTAAAATTTCAGAGAAAAATGATAAATTGACTCAACACAATCTGCAGGACAGTACATTCCAAATAGGGTCAATTGTGGACTTGACCTGCAACTTAATTGCCCAGTGTTTCTCGTAGGATCATTGTACAAATAAAAGTCAGATTCTGCCACAATAAAGGAAACAGATTACTAATAGTTAATACATGTATTCAATAAATAAGACAACATAATGTTATCAGAGATGGTTATGATTTAGAACTCACTGTCCCAAAAATGGTTGAGACATATGTTTCAAAATGAAACTAGGGGAGTACATTAGTTATAAAGAAATACTGGATAGGCTAGGACCTTTTTACTAGAGCATAGGAGGTTAAGAGGCAATCTGATAGAAATTTATAAAATAATGAGAGGTATAGGTACAGTTATAGGTAGTTGTTTTTGCCCTCAGATGGAGGATTTCAAGACTAGGGTCACGTTCTCAAGGTGAGAGGATAGAGATTTTTAAAAAAGACATGAGCTTTTTTTTTTAAACAGAGGGTGATTCATGTGTGGAATGAACTTCCTGAGAAAGTGGGTGCAATTACAACATTTAAAAGACATTTGGATAGATACATGAATAGGAAAGGTTTGGATGGATATGGGCCAGGAGCAGGCAGGTGGGTCTAGTTTAGTTTGGAATTATGTTCAGCAGGACTGGTTGGACCAAAAGATCTGTCTCTATGCTGTATGACCATGACTTGATAATGCTCTTCTGAATGAAAGTTTAAAAAAAAAAGTACACATTTCACCCTTAATTCTTGTACCAGTTATTTAGTACCCATCTGCTAATAGAAAGGGGGTCTTTTCTTATGTCTAAAACGGCCTGTCCACAGGAATTGAGTTAATACTTCAATGTTGGTTACATTTAAAACTCCAATTTATTTACGTATGCATAATATGCAGTTACAACCATCTAAAGGGTCTTAACTAATGTGGGTCAGGCTTCTCCCCTTCCATCTCTTATTAGATAGCAAACATTTTACTAGTTTTCAGGGGCTTCTACCACAATTTCACAAGGATATTCTTATCAAACTGTGCAAAATTTGGCTACACCTTTGCTTCTTACTTAACAGGATCTTATGGTGTGCCTTTACAAATCTAGTTACCTTGGGTATGCTATTTCTATGAAGCTTAGAATCATTCTAGATTATAGTTTAAAATACACAACATCAGACTGCATGCACTACTGCTTTAGCCAAAAATCTCCCTCAGCCATTTTATGTCAACCAAGAATTGCTTTCAGCCATTTTACATTAACTAAGGGCTATGTGCAGCCCTAACCCATTGCTGTCAAAAGCTGTTGTAAGTCAGTAAACCGAGAAGCGATAAAGGAACTGACAGCCAACACGTGGGCAGAATTTTTGAATGCATTCTCCATAGATGTGAAGCAATGTGGGAGACCAGTCAGGAATACATTTTAATGGTCAAGTCTAGAGGTTGGGAAGGTATGATTAAGGGTTTCAATAACAGACAAATTGGGAACAGGCAAAGTTGGACAGTACTACAGGACGGAAACAAGCAGTCTTGCCAACTGCAAGAACAAGGTTGGATGTTCACCTCAAGATAAAATGTGATAGCAAGGTTGCAAGTAGCTTAGGTTGATTTCAGATAATTTCCGAGAACAAAGATGTAACTAGGCAATTAAATTTGGAGCATGGACCAAAATAATGGCTCTAGTCATCATAACATTTAATTGGGCAACACTTCTGCTCATCCAGTACTGGATGTCCAACTGATAATTTAGCTACTGTAGGAGTTGAGCGTGATTGAGACGTGTATTATTAGCATTCTTTTAAAAACAGCATTGTGCCTTTGAATACTATGGACATGGGGCAGCACATAGATAGAAAATTGGACAGGTCATCGATAGACCCTTGGCTGAAGCCAGAAGCAACTGTATGGGTATAGAAGGAAGAGAAGTAATTAATGGAGACTGTTATGTTCCCAGCTGATGGTACTACTGGACAATTCAGATCCCAGAATGAAATCAGACTTATAGATCATAGTTTTACTTTGTTAAGTTAATGTGATAGTTAGTTACTGAAATATGCTCAAGGCTGCAGATTTTAATAGAAAGAAGGTTTTTTTTTTCTTTTATATAAAGCAGTTATAATGATCTTAATATAAAGATCATTATAACACTATAAATTACAGATACTAGAGTCCAGAGAAATTACAATCTTATTTCAACTATCTGACTCCTTACTGTTTCTTTATGATGGAGACAATTTGATGAGTCCTTTCTAAATCCGCTGAAATGAACATTTCACAATCTGAATGTCTAAGCTTTCTCAGTTCTAATAACCTGAAGATTTCTAACCAAACTCTGCTGATTTGGAGGTATCACAAATTAAACTCCACTGCTGTGGCTTTATATGGTTACCCCACTTGTTGTAAAATGAATAGTAATGACACATTAAAATACAGGGGTCTGCAATCACCTGCCTTATGACAAGTGCTGTTCCAGACTGACTTAGCTTTTAAAAAATAATCACAAAAGTAACTAATACCAATCTGCCTCTATTTTGAAATCCAAGTTTCTTAAGCTGTATTTATATATACATCATATCTTTCATCATAATGGCTGGATACATATGAATAGGTGATAGCAGTTCTCTGCAAATGGACACTACTGGTGAGGGTGTAAAGAGAACAATGGTGTGGTCAAACATGCGTAGAATTAAAAAGAAATGTTTTTATTTGTCAGTCACATAGAGCTCCCTTGTAATTTTGAGAGTTATACTAGGAAGAAATCAGATTGGAGCAAATCAAGTATGGAGTTTAAATAAAAATGGGAGTGGTTTTGGAAGGTGACAATATGAATAAAGACACTGGATAGGAAATGGAATGGTATATTGCAAAGGTGGTGAGGTCAAGGCTTTGTTTTTGAGGTAGGAGGTGGGGCAATTTCTAAATCAGATCATTAGAGAGGATAGTTTACAATATTAATTAATTTTAGGGTTGGAAGGATAAGGTAAGAAAACAAGCAGTTTAATGGGAATAGAATCAAAAGGAAGAGGAAATCTTATCATGATCCTTGCTTTCATTTGCTGAGACAGCAGTGATCTAAATCTCATCTACTTAACGTCCAGCTTCAGTCTGACACATACTCACCTCATTTGCAGCTCGTATTGCTGAAAACTCACTCTTCTCCAGTATAATCATATCCTTTTTCACAGCAGTTATGTGTGACATAATCTGTTGAAGCATTACCTCCTGTAGTTAAAATACATTATAGAATAATTTATTAAAAAGAGATAATAGCATTCCAGTACTAACTGATGTAAGGAGAATATGCTGATGAAATTGAAGGAATTATTTAACATTGTAGCATAAACAAAACAGATTAGGTTTTAAAAGACTGCCTTATTCAATTCCGAAATGGTGACTGAAGAGGACTTGATAAGCTTTAAAAAGAACCAGTATGAATTAGTGAGTTTTGAGAAGACCTGTAGCTCAGGTTGAGGTTCTGGATGTAAGTTTGCTCGCTGAGCTGGAAGGTTCGTTTCCAGACATTGTCACCCTACTCGGTAACATTGGTGAGCCTCCGGTGAAGCACTCCTGGTATGGCCCGCTTTTTATTTATGTTAAGGTTTCCTTGGGTTGGCGAGGTCACTTCCTATTCTTTTTCTCAGGGGATGACATTGACTCAGATCCCATTTACCACTCCCTGAGAAAAAGAACAGGAAATGACATCACCAAAGGAAACCTAAACACAAATAAAAGCAGGTCAAACCACCAAAGTTTCACCAGAAGCTCAATGATGATATTACCTAGTATGGTGATGAAACATCTGAAAACGAACCTTCCAGCTCAGCGAGCAAACTTGCATACAGAACCACTTAGAATTGCGAAGCTAACATAATTTGAATTAACCCATTAATCTGAAATAAAAACAAATGCATAAATTGCTCAGAGCCTTCGGTGAGAATATAGAAAGCATAGTTAGTAAATTTGTGGATGATACCAAGAGTCATGGTAGAGTGGACAATGAAGAAGGTGTTCTCAGTTTACAAAGAAATCTTGTCCAATCGGGTCAATGGGCTGAAGAGTGCCAAATGGAGTTTAATTTGAATAAGTGTGAAGCATTGTATTTTGGTAAAACAAACAAGACTTATACAATTAAAAGTAGGACCTTGGGCAGTATTGTGGAACAGAGACACCTAGGAGCTCAGGTACATAATTCTTTGAAGTTTGCATTACATACATATAGGGCGACTAAGGTGTTTAGCATGTTTGCCTTCATTACTCAGACCTTTGAGCATTATGTTGAGGCCGTACAAGACATTAGTGAGGCCTCTTCTGAAGTACTGTACCCAGTTCTGGTCTCCCTGTTATAAGAATATTGTTAAGCTGGAGGGGGTTTTGAAGAGATTTACCAAGATGTTACTGCGAATAGACAGTTTTAGTTATAGACTGGGACTTTTTTCACTGGAGTGCGGGAGGTTGAGAGGTGACTTTACAGAGGTTTACAAAATAACGAAGGGGGATTTCAAGACTAGTGTGATGATGCTGCTTCTTTAACAAGGTTATGTTGTCCTTGGGTTTTTTCCCCCAAAGTGAGGTTGTAAAGGCAGAGGTTCTGAGAATGTCTGGAAATGGTTACTTGAAAACAAGAGGAGGGGAGTGGCCAGTTCTCCTAGTTCAGGTTTGGTTTAGTTTTAGCAAGCAGTCAGAAAACTGCTGGGGACCTAAAGAAGCAGCTAGTGAAAAAAAAAAAGAGGTTTCATGCTTCAACAGAGGTCTTGGTGGACTTTTCCTCTGAAGCCTCTCCTGCCTGTTTTTGAATTTTGCCAAGAGGTGTATTTATGGGATGTTGCAGGGACTAGAATAGCTTTGTTAAGTTGCAATAGTGTCGGTTGGGTTATCAAATAAGTTAAATTAATCTAAATTGTGTTTTTTGTTAGTGTTTCAACCATAGCGTATAAATAAATGGTTTTGCTTGAAGCACAGTGGTTTGATGGTCACCACTATCCTACAGCCATAGCTTTGATGCATGGTTACCAAACAGCTTGCACTATTTACAGATTGCTGATAAGGTCACAGGACTGTAGGAATCCCATCCCATCTCTTGGATTAGTCAAGGTAAGCTTGTGATAGGCAACAGTTGAGAAACTAATATATTAGGGGAAAGGGAGCTAATTTTAAAGGAGAATTTGACCCCCAGCCGAGAACCCATCAAGACCTCCAAGTAAACACTGGCATGCAATTAAGGAAATATAAATGAAGCTGAGGAATTGCAACAAACAGAGCCTGCAAAACAAAAAATCACCACATTGATAAAAGGCCACAAGAAAGCAAACAAAAACTGAAAGAACCATGAATGCTGGAAACCAGAAACAAAAACAAAAACCCTAAACAGTCAATGGACCCGAAACGCTAGCTCTGATTTCTCCACTAAAAAAGCAAATATGATTCCGAATTTACTAATGTTAAAACCATGAACATAAAAATAAGGAACTGATACTAGGTTTGTAAAAGATACTGGTAAAAGAAAGCTACTAATAATCGAGACTAGGAGGGGTAAAGAAATGATTTTATAGAATTGTGCCTCGAGGTTTAATTGAGGTTGACAGGTTTGAAAAATAGGCAAAAGTGAGGACTGCAGATGCTGGAAACCAGAGTTTAGATCAGAGTGATTAGATTAGATTACTTAGTGTGGAAACAGGCCCTTCGGCCCAACAAGTCCACACCGACCCTCCGAAGAGCAACCCACTCAGACCCATTCCCCTACATTTACCCCTTCACCTAACAGCAATTTAGCATGGCCAATTCACCTAACCTGCACATCTTTGGACTGTGGGAGGAAACCGGAGCACCTGGAGCAAACCCACGCAGACACGGGGAGAATGTGCAAACTCCACACAGCCAGTTGCCCGAGGCGGGAATTGAACCATTGTGCTAACCACTGTGCCACCGTGCCACCCATAAGCAGGCTTGAAAAATAGCTTCTTTTATTAAAAAAAGCAGAAAGGAATCACCTGGGATGTTTTTACTCCCAAGTTATCAAACATTTCAAGAATGCACTGTGGGCAGCACGGTGGCACAATGGTTAGCACTGCTGCCTCACAGCACCAGGGACCTGGGTTTGATTTCAACCTCAGGCGACTGACTGTGTGGAGTTTGCACATTCTCCCCATGTCTGCGTGGGTTTCCTCCAGGTGCTCCAGTTTCCTCCCACAAACCAAAGATGTGCAGATTAGGTGAATTGGCCATGCTAAATTGCCCATAGTTTTCAGGAACGTATAGGTTATGTGCATGAGTCAGGGATAAATGTAGAGGAATGGGTCTCAATGGGATACTCTTTGAAGGGTCTGTGTGGACTTGTTGGGCCGAAGGGCCTTTTTCCACACTGCAGGGATTCTAATACACAAAGTAAGAGATTGTGCCCACTGGCAGGACAACCATAATAAAGGGGCATTGAATAGCAGACTTAAAATACTTGGAATAGGATAAATATTTAAAAACAGACGGAATTGAAATTTTCAGTAGATATATACAGCCGAAGAGCTAACAGCAGCATGGATTCAATGGAGTGTAAGGCCTGTTTGAATTGTAATTCAAATTATATACTCTGATGGTTTCCACAAGAACATTAAAGTCCAAAGTAAGCCTCTCAGCAACAAACGACATACACATTCTTAACACTGTACACAGAGAATGGAAATTACTAGAGAAAATAATGTAACTGTTGCCAAGATACCCAAAAGCCAGCCTGGCTTATGTAAACTTCATTGTCAGTTTATCACAAGTGTCTGAACTTTTTCAGAACAGAAGTCTGCAAATACAAAAGCACTGTAGTTTAAAAATAACTAACTCAATTTACAGTGTTAATGATTAACTGCAGGAACTTTTAAAAAAAAATGGGGACCATTTGCTCAGTTGGCTGGATAGCTAGTTTGTGCCACAGAGTAATGACAACAGTATAGGTTCAATTTCAGTACCGACTGAGGTCACCATGAAGGCCCAACCGTTTCATGGCACAACATACCTCATTGTGAACCTCACACTAACCTCATTGTTAGTCATTGCCACTTCTCTAATGAGAACAGTGGGTGGTCCTCTGAAACTTTCATTTCCACTTCAGTGTTTTTAAAAAATTCAAAAATATTAAAACATGGAATTTACACAACTTTTTAGTTTGGAGGCGCACACACTTTGTGGATAAAAATGGTAAAAGGACTAAGACTTAGCAATTAAAGAAACATATGCAGTACATTTTAAAAACATTGTAGAAATAATATAACTTCAGCATCAAGTTTAACTAACAGAATGTTGCCATTATAGTCTGAGGTATTTTAAATCCACTGATTATATTAGAAACCTGCAAAGTGTTGCAGTATCCTTTGCTACTTGCAAACCATAATGACACATTTCAGCTTTCACCTATCAATTAAGAAAACCTGTCTCTTAACATACCATATGACTAGCAGAAACAATAAATAGAAAACACTGGAGACCTGCAGCAAGTCAGACAACATCCACCAGGAAAATACGAGACAGTCGACAATTGTACTCACTGCATATTCCTGTCAGATGCTGACTGACCTGCTGAGTCACTCCAATATTTTCAGAGTTCGTCTCATTTCCAATAGCGGCAGTATTTTGCTTTCTGTATCATTGGGGCTATCTTACTTGTTGAATTTTGGTCGCCATATCCTTATACATAACTTCCATACTGGAGTTCATGACTCTCAGTAGTGCAGCTACCACAACTTCTGACTGCTTACTGCTGAAACCTACAAGAAAAACAGCAGGAAGATGTTTTACCAGGAAAGTCTACTTTAATTAAAGAAATTAATGTAAGATGTAATCAGAATTGTGAAAGGGTGGTGGATCATAAAAATAATAGCTTCCCAGAAATAAAACTCACCTCTCCTGTTGATGCTTTCATAAAATAATCAATTTTTTTCCATAAATCCACAATTCTCAAAAGTGCCAATACAACAAAGTTTCTTATCAAAATTTAACATACCAGCTGGTATGCAGGAATTTTCCTTCATTCTCTCATTTCAATCACAGTATTTTTAATAAGTTAATGCAACACCATCTCTGTCAGAGACATTTAAACAGCAACTATCCTCTCCACCGACTATATGACTGATTTTAAATTTCCTTTTAAGTTAGTTACAGCTGCTTCTAAGTTGATAACAACTTTGGCTGGCCCAGCATGAAAATTAGAGCACAAAATCCATACTGTAGGTAATCTAATCTAAATCCAAAAACTGAATGAAGTACTGCCTTCCCATTGTTTTTAACAGTCTTGTATTCATTTGTTACCGACTGGACGCCCATGACCAGTGGTAGTTGTTTTCCGACTGGATGTACATGACCAGTGGTGTTGGTTCCACTGTTGTCCTTCATTTATATAAAAGACTTGGGTGAGATGATAGGAGGCATGGTTAGTAAGTTCGCAGATGACAAAATTGGTGGTTTGGTGAACAGGGAAAATGTTATTTAAGAGTAGAGTGGGATCTTGTTCAACTGGGCAAGTGGGCCAAGGAATGGCACACAGTTTAATTCAGATAAATGTGAGATAACGCATTTTGGAAAGACACTAGGACAGGACTTACATACTTAATGGTTGGGCTCTGGAGTCAAACAGATATCTAGGGGTGCAGGTGCCTATCCCAACACCACTCAAGAGACTTGATACTATCCAGGGCAAAGTAGCCCACTTAATTGGCACTACATCCTCAAGCATCTACTCCCTCCTACACTGGTGCTCAATACCAGCAGTGGGAACACCATCTGCTTCAAGTTCCCCTCCAAGTCACTCACCATCCTGACTTGGAAATACATTGCTGCTTCTTCACTGGTGCTGCATTAAAATTCTGAAATTCCCTCCCTAATGGCACTGTAGGTCACCCCAAAGTAGGTGGACCACAGAAGTTCAAGGAGGCAACGCATCACCACCTACTCAAGGGCAATGAGAGATGGACAATAAATGCTTGTTAGCTAGCAGCGCCCACATCCCACAAGTTTGCAGGTGACTCCAAAATTGGAGGTGTAGTGGACAGCGAAGAGGGTTACCTCAGATTACAACAGAATCTGGACCAGATGAGCCAATGGGCTGAGAAGTGGCAGATGGGAGTTTAATTCAGATAAATGTGAGGTGCTGCATTTTGGGAAAGCAAATCTTTGCAGGACTTATACACTTAATGGTAAGGTCCTAGGAAGTGTTGCTGAACAAAGAGACCTTGGAGTGCAGGTTCATAGCTCCTTGAAACTGGAGTCGCAGGTAGATAGGATAGTGAAGGCGGCGTTTGGTATGCTTTCCTTTATTGGTCAGAGTATTGAGTACAGGAGTTGGGAGGTCACTTTGCGGCTGTATAGGACATTGGTTAGGCCACTGTTGGAATATTGCGTGCAATTCTGGTCTCCTTCCTATCGGAAAGATGTTGTGAAACTTGAAAGGGTTCAGAAAAGATTTACAAGGATGTTGCCAGGGTTGGAGGATTTGAGCTACAGGGAGAGGCTGAACAGGCTGGGGCTGGGGCTGTTTTCCCTGGAGCTTCGGAGGCTGAGGGGTGACCTTATAGAAGCTTACAAAATTATGAGGGGCATAGATAGGATAAATAAACAAAGTATTTTCCCTGGGGTCGGGGAGTCCAGAACTAGAGGGCATAGGTTGAGAGGGGAAAGATATAAAAGAGACCTAAGGGGCAACTTTTTCATGCAGAGGGTGGTACGTGTATGGAATGAGCTGCCAGAGGATGTGGTGGAAGCTGGTACAATTGCAACACTTAAGAGGCATTTGGATGGGTATATGAATAGGAAGGGTTTGGAGGGATATGGGCCAGTTGCTGGCAGGTGGGACTAGATTGGGTTGGGATATCTAATCGGCATGGACGGGTTGGACTGAAGGATCTGTTTCCATGCTGTACATCTCTCTGATTATAAGGCTGAAACCAACACAAAGTCATGTGGATCTCCGGGTTTCCAGCTCCATGTGATGCTAGCAAAGTCAGCAGGGAATCACATTGAAGCTTTCAGAGCGAAAACCAAGTGAAATCCATTTATTATCCTTCACTTTAAAAAAAGCACAAATTGAACAACTGGAATTTATGTGGGAATGTAAAGGAAGCTAAAATTTCAAAGCAAAAAAAGTGTTAAAAACTGAAAACTTTATTAGAGAATTTAACATTCAACAAAATTGCACTTCTAAAGTTCTTTAGAGCAGCATGAATTTCATACATTGTTAGAAACAGTGAAATCCCCATTCAACAAGATGCAACATTTTCAAGGTCTTTTATCACAAGACTGAGGACATAAAATTGCCAGAATCTCAATTTTTATCTTAAAAGTTGAAGGCAGAGTGAGTTCAACGGTACATCCTATGTGTTTTCATTGACTGAAGCTTCAGGATTTCCACAAGAAACTGTGTGGTTTGTGGAATCCAGAAGTTAATTTAATTTTCAAAGGAGTAATGATAGTACTGGATGGCAGCTATATAATCCTGCTGCTGAAAGATCAATTAATTTCAGCAAGACATTAGATTCAACAATTACAGTTTAAGCATAGATTTATTCATATTAGGTTGAAAATCCAATTTCTAGGTGGAATAGCCTTCCTGCTAAATCTTCTTGAATTCAGCTTCTAAGACTGCTAGTCATTTATGATCACCCCCCACAGCTTGAGAGTTCGCTGGGGTTCTATCTTTGCAGTACATCAAGTTCACAAATGTTAATCCATAAAGGTCATATTTTACTGAAGATTTCATTTTGAACTGATCAGAATAATTTGCAAAGAATGCCAAAATAAAAAGGAAAGTGATATTTGTACTGCATAAAAGGACAGTGCAGTAACTGATGCATTCATAGCTTGTCTACCAGAGTCTGCTCGCTAATCAGCACTGTCCTCATACATGTAAACATCTTTACCTTTATTTTGGTATTTCTGACAAATTGTCCTGAATACAAGATGAAAAGCTTCAACAAAATATACTTGTCTTTTCAAAAAAATCTAAATCAAATGGTCATTTCACTTCTGAGGAGTACTGTTTGAGAAATGCAATGGTAAAATAGAAAACAAAATCCAGGTAGCTTTGCAGTAGGAAAATACAGTTATATTTACCATATCCTTCCAATTCACGTACGACTGCATGAGTATCAAAATAGAACTTTCGACTTTCTAATGGAGGCAGATCCATTTTCTTCAAGCTATACTGCAATGATGCTGCTGACCCGGTGAAACCTAGTTTAAAATTAATACAAGATTTAGAAAAACTGCCATTGATCTTTTGAGATAAATGAAGGAAGAATACACTTAGAAAATATTATTTGACTAAAAACTATCACAACAATGCAAAGAATGATTTTCATGAAGTCCGGTCTTCTACTCAACCATTTTATCTGTTCATCTAGCAGGACCATGAAGTGAAATCCAACTGTAGGTGGCAATAGATATTGAAGATTAATCAACAAGGGAAAGGTTGTGGAAGCCAAAAGTACTTTTATATGTCCAATTCTGGACAATTGTACTTATATTTGATGTGAGTCTTACAGTAAAAATGTAAACTTCAATTTTCTTGTTTAGAAATCAAGACCTCAATAAGCATTAATTGACATCAACAGATAGCATTGCATGCATCACCAAACTCTGCAATTTTAGAACATCAAGTTGATCCAGGGCTACATAACCTTGGGAACTGTGATTTTTCTTTCTCTCATTTCATTTCATTTCCTCAGTTAAGCTCTTGGGCCAACTGCACTCGTAGGAATGTGCTGTCTTAACAACAATTAAGCAAAGAGCAAAGTGACAGTATGAGAAATTTTTTTATTAAGTCGGTATAAAATTTATAATTGTACTGCTTTAAATGTACATTCCCTTTTAAGAATTAAATGTCAGTCTTGTTCAAGTTAGCAGCATTCATTCTCAATGCAAAACTATACTGCTGAAGAGCTTCATCTACAAAACACTATAGTGTAGGATAAAGGAGAACTAATTTTCAGAACTCTTCCATTGATGTCCTTGCTCTAATCAGCCTAAGCTCCAGCTTCTGTATCTATACATTCCTAAAGTTCTCTTTTCTCATTTACAACACCTCTGAAAGTCTAGTCTTTAGACTAAGCCTTTTGGTCACCTGCCCTGATACCTCATATGGTTCAACGCCACATTTCATAATGTTCCTCTGAAATACTAGTGGGTGCCAAATAAGATTTAGATTAGATTAGATTAGATTAGATTAGAGATTAGATTAGATTCCCTACAGTGTGGAAACAGGCCCTTCGGCCCAACAAGTCCACACCGAGCTTCCGCAGAGCAACCCACCCAGACCCATTCCCCGACATTTACCCCTTCACCTAACACTATGGGAAATTTTGCATGGCCAATTCACCTAACCTGCACAATTTTTGGACTGTGGGAGGAAACCAGAGCACCCGGAGTAAACCCACGCAGGCAGAGGGAGAATGTGCAAACTCCACACAGAAGTAAAAACAATGACTGCAGATGCTGCAAGCCAGAGTTTAGATTAGAGTGGTGCTGGAAAAGCACAGTTCAGGCAGTATCCGAGGAGCAGTAAAATCGATGTTTCGGGCAAAAGCCCTTCATCAGGAATACAGGCAGAGCGCACTCTGCCTGTATACCTGATGAAGGGCTTTTGCCCGAAACATTGATTTTACTGCTCCTCGAATGCTGCCAGGACTGCTGTGCTTTTCCAGCACCACGCTAATCTAAACTCCACACATGGCGCTGTGAGGCAGCAGTGTTAACCACACAGCCACTTGATAAGTGCAAGCTTGATCACAATGACAGGAGTACAGACTTCTTCATTTACAAAACAGTGAATCGGGAATATGTTACTGCAGAGGACTGTTGAGACTGGGCCATTAAATACAATTGTGACAGAGATACGGATTTTTAAATCACTAAAAATAAATTTGTGGGAAAAAAGGGAAGAGTGTGGTGTTGAGGATTATAAACTCAGCCACGATCTGATGGAATTATGGCAGAGCAGACTAGATGGACTGAATAGCCTACTTCTGCTCCTTCATCTTCTGGTGTTTAAGCAGATTTACAGAGTGAAGTGTTTTTTAATTGTTCAGGTCAACATCCCTTTCTCAAATCAATATCATGAAAAACCTATCAATCCACTTGCCATTTCTAGATTGCCTGCCCTATTAACCCACTTAATTAGTAACTGCATTCCAAATTGAAGCCATTTGCTACAAAACATTTGGGTAATGTATAAACACAAAACTTTTACCAAGCCTTCTGATTTGATCAATTTCTGCAAAAAAAAAAATGATAATCTGTCCTCTATAGTCACAATCAATTTTCAAGGGCATTTTTTTTGTAAAAACATTACAATTACAGGACCGTTTTAATAGGTAGTTTTCTCTCATGGAGGGAACATAATATTCTTCAGGAACAAGTTCTTCTTTTACACATTCATTCATCTGCCAGAAGTTCTACAGGCCCTTCAACCCAACAAGTGCACACCGACCCTCTGAAGAGTAACTCACCCAGACCCATTCCTCTACCTCTATATTTACCCCTGACTAAGCATCTAACACTATGGGCAATTTATCATGGCCAATTCACCTGACCTGCACATCTTTGGATTGTGAGGGGAAACCAGAGCACCTGGAGGAAACCCACACAAACACAGGGAGAATGTGCAAAATTTGCACAGGCGCCTGAGGCAGGAATCAAACTCAGGTCCCTGGCGCCGTGAGGCAGCAGTGCTAACCACTGTGCCCCCATTTTGGTCAGGAGACTAGAAAGGCAATTTATTACTTAAATGGAGGGGAACTTTAAAGTGCTTCTTTGCAAAGGGATCTGGGTGTCTTGTGCATGAATCACAAAACTAGTATGGAAGTATAGCCAATAAAGAAGCAAAAGAAATTTTGCCATATATTGCTCAAGGAATAGAGTATAAAAGGAGGGAAGTGTTGCTGAAACCATACAAAGCATTAATGAGACAGGAGTACTGCATACAATTTTGGTCACCTTGAGGACAGATGCAGTTGCACTGGAGACAGTTCACAGGAAATCAATTCCAGAGATGACGAGTTCATCCTATGAACAGAGACTGAACAATTTATATATCTTTCTCTCCAGAATTTAGAAGAATGAGAAGTGATCTAATTGAGGTATGTAAGACATTGAAGGGGATTGACAAGGTAGACAAAGGATATTTCCTCATTGGGCAATCTAGAAGAGAGCTCATAGTTCAAGGATAGGGGGTAACAAATTTAAATAGTTGGTAAGAAATTACTTCTGTTAAAGGGTCATGAACCTGTGCAATTCAGTATCGCAGTGTGATGAATGCTGGGACATTGAGTAAATTTGAGGAGATAAACAGATTTTTAATTGGTAATGGATTGAATGGTTATGGAAAGTAGGCAGAAAAATGAAGTGGAGTTGAGATGAAATCAGCCATGATCATGTCAAATGGCACAGCTGGCTCTAAAAGTTGAAATGCTTACTCCTCCTAATACTTCTGAAAAGAAATTCAGATTTTCATTGCCTTACTCAAAAATAAATTTAGTGCTAACTATTTTCTGCATCTTTACAAATAGTTTATTAACCTTTATTTTCATATATTGTAATTCTCATGTGTGGAAGATAAATTAAGAAAAAACGTCCACACAGCATTAAAATAACCAATACTATTCAACTTCTGAAAACCAGACATGCTATTAATGCAGCCACTAGTGAAGATTTATGCATACCACAGAAAGAATGACAATCCTGTCTTTCACTCATTAAAAAGTATTTCCTTCCAATACATCTACATCCCCAAAGAGTAACTTGTTCGTTATTGATCCTGTTAGGCATGCAGATTTTTCCTAACCTTCTCCATTGTGCTTTGATTGGCTCATAAATAGAGTCATAGAGATGTACAGCATGGAAACAGACCCTTTGGTCCAACCCATCCATGCCGACCAGATATCCCAACCCAATCTAGTCCCACCTGCAGCACCCAGCCCATATCCCTCCAAACCCTTCCTATTCATATACTCATCCAAATGCCTTTTAAATGTTGCAATTGTACTAGCCTCCACCACATCCTCTGGCAGCTCATTCCATACACGTACCACCCTCTGCATGAAAAAGTTGCCCCTTAGGTCTCTTTTATATCTTTCCCCTCTCACCCTAAACCTATGCCCTCTAGTTCTGGACTCCCCAACCCCAGGGAAAAGATTTTGTCTATTTATACTAACCATGGCCTTCATAATTTTGTAAACCTCTATAAGGTCACCCCTCAGCCTCCGAAGCTCTAGGGAAAACAGCCACAGCCATGGCAACATCCTTGTAAATCTTTTCTGAATCCTTTCAAGTTTTACAACATCTTTCCCATAGGAAGGAGACCAGAATTGCACGCAAAATTCCAACAGTGGCCTAACCAATGTCCTGTTCAGCCGCAACATGACCTCCCAACTCCTGTACTCAATACTCTGACCAATAAAGGAAAGCATACCAAACGCCTTCTTCACTATCCTATCTACCTGTGACTCCACTTTCAAGGAGCTATGAACCTGCACTACAAGGTCTCTTTGTTCAGCAACACTCCCTAGGACCTTACCATTAAATGTATAAGTCCTGCAAAGATTTGCTTTCCCAAAATGCAGCACCTCGCATTTACCTGAATTAAACTCCATCTGCCACTTCTCAGCCCATTGGCCCATCTGGTCAAGATCCTGTTGTAATCTGAGGTAACCCTCTTCGCTGTCCACTACACCTCCAATTTTGGTGTCATCTGCAAACTTACTAACTGTACCTCTTATGCTCACATCCAAATCATTTATGTAAATGACAAAAAGTAGAGGACCCAGCACCGATCCTTGTGGCACTCCATTGGTCACAGGCCTCCAGTCTGAAAAACAACCCTCCACCACCAACCTCTGACTTCTACCTTTGAGCCAGTTCTGTATCCAAATGGCTAGTTCTCCCTGTATTTCTTGAGATCTAACCTTGGTAATCAGTCTCCCATGAGGAACCTTGTCGAACGCCTTACTGAAGTCTATATAGATCACATCTACTGCTCTGCCCTCAATCTTCTTTGTTACTTCATCCAAAAACTCAATCAAGTTTGTGAGACATGATTTCCCACGCACAAAGCCATGTTGACTATCCCTAATCAGTCCTTGCCTTTCCAAATACATGTACATCCTGTCCCTCAGGATTCCCTCCAACAACTTGCCCACCACCGAGGTCAGGCTCACTGGTCTATAGTTCCTTGGCTTGTCCTTACCACCCTTCTTAAACAGTGGCACCACATTTGCCAACCTCCAGTCTTCCAGCACCTCACCTGTGACTATCGATGATACAAATATGTCAGCAAGAGGCCCAGCAATCACTTCTCTAGCTTCCCACAGGAGTTCTCGTGTACACCCGATCAGGTCCTGGGGATTTATCCACCTTTAACCATTTCAAGACATGTCAGAGTCGCTGGAGTCAAATTCATCTGAAGAAGGGGTGATATAATACAAAACAGATGAAGGGCTTTTGCCCAAAACATCGATTTTCCTGCTCCTGGGATGCTGCCTAACCTGCTGGTCTTTTCCAGCACCACTCTAATCTAGTTCCTGATCTCCAGTATCTACAGTCCTCACTTTTGCCCACAAAATAGATCTGGATAGTGATGCCCAGAAGTTTGCAGTCGTCATCCGGGAGTGTACTTTTACCCTGCGTACACTGTACATTCAGCTAATGCCAACAATGGCATTTCAATTTGACTACGTTCGTTTAAAATTTGCTTCATTTTGTTAGTCTCCCTTTAAAAGGTGCTGTCACCGCGGTCAATTTAATTTAGACCAAATTAAAGCAAGTTGATCAAAACTGCTTAAGTGTTTTAAAATAATTTCAGCAAAAATAACTGTCACTGTTGGTGAGGAACACCCTTTCACACATTAACTCACCTCTCCTGAGCACATCCTGGCGCTGGCTGGGCTGTAGCCTCACCCTGTGGAGGACCACCTGGATACATCCCCGGCCCAGGCCCCGGCCCAGGCCCGGCCGTCCCACTGCACCGAGGCCAGGATTACTAACACCATCGCCTGTCCGAACGGTCGTCGCACAGACCCGCGACCGAGAAGAAGCCAAGTCCAGCGTGAGATCCGCAACCTCACAACTAGAGACGAAGCCTCGGGCCCTCATCACTGCCCGATCCTCCTCCTCTTCCCGCTTCCAGCCGCTACCCCTGCGTCTGACATCACCACGCCGCGCGCGGCCGCACTGACGTCAGACGCTCATCGATTATGCAATGATGTCATTAACGATTTGGACGCGCGCCGTGGTCCATTTACATAGCGCCTACTAACGCAGATGTGGCTGTTTCATAATGTTTCTTAGATTAGAGTGACTCCTTCTTCAAAAAAAAAACCTGGATCACAGCTTGAAGCAGAATTGACATTAATGACTTGGAGGAGCTTCTTATCAGTCGCTCAGAAAAACGAGAACATTATTAAAATAAACATGAAGAACTACAGATGCTGGAAACGCAGCAGTGCTGGGGACACACAGCGGGTTTAGCAGCATCTATTGACAGGAAAAAAACTGAACTGAGAAGAGCTGAAGAAAGGTTTGGAAACATTCACTCTTTTTCTCCCAAAACGTACTGCCAGGTGTCTGTGCTGTGTTTCTCCTGCATTTGAACAATTGATTAAACAGAGTGGCAGCAGAGAAGGAAGCAAATCCCACATTCTGGAATTTAATCCATGTGCCAAAGATTTAGGTTTTAAGGAATGTATTAAAGAAATGGAGAGTTATAGGAATGGAGCTCCAGAACTTAGGACACAGGGACTGAAGGTGCAGCCATCAATGATGGAGCAGTTACAATTGTAAATTAAAGGCCTGAGAGTGCAGATATCTTAGAGAGTTGTAAGGCTGCAGGAAAGTACTGAAATGGGGAAGTCAAGGCCATAGAGGTACATGAAAACAAGAATAAGAATGTTATTAATCATATCTCTAGAATCATCACAAAGTATTTCATAATCAGCAAATTACCTTTAGCAATACAGCCACTTTTTATTTGAATACAGATGGGAGCCTGTTTATGCTGATGATTGAGGAAAATATCTTTACCAGGCGACTAGGTGAATTTGAGGAGAAAGTGAGGTCTGCAGATGCTGGAGATCAGAGATGGAAATGTGTTGCTGGAAAAGCGCAGCAGGTCAGGCAGCATCTAGGGAACAGGAGAATCGACGTTTCGGGCATTAGCCCTTCTTCAGGAATGAGGAAAGTTGGTCCAGCAGGCTAAGATAAAAGATAGGGGGGAGGGACTTGGGGGAGTGGCGTCGGAAATGTGATAGGTGGAAAGAGGTCAAGGTGAGGGTGATAGGTCAGACTGGGGTGGGGGCGGAGAGGTCGGGAAGAAGATTGCAGGTTAGGAAGGCGGTGCTGAATTTGATGGATTTGACTGAGACAGGCTGGGGGGAGGGGAAATGAGGAAACTGGTGAAATCCGAGTTCATCCCTTGTGGTTGGAGGGTTCCTAGCCGGAAGATGAGGCGTTCTTCCTCCAACCGTCGTTTCGCTGTGGTCTGACGATGGAGGAGTCCAAAGACCTGCATATCCTTGATGGAGTGGGAGGGGGAATTGAAATGTTGAGCTACAGGGTGGTTGGGTTGGTTGGTCTGGGTGTCCCAGAGGTGTTCCCTGAAACGCTCCGCAAGTCGGCGGCCCATCTCCCCAATATAGAGCAGGCCACATCGGGTGCAAAGGATGCAATAGATGATATGTGTGGAGGTACAGGTGAATCTGTGGCGGATATGGAAGTTTCCTTTGGGGCCTTGGAGGGAGGTGAGGGGGGAGGTGTGGGCGCAAGTCTTGCACCTCCTGCGGTTGCAGGGGAAGGTGCCGGGAGTGGAGGTTGGGTTGGTGGGGGGTGTGGATCTGACGAGGGAGTCACGGAGGGAGTGGTCTTTACGGAATGCTGAAAGGGGAGGGGAGGGAAATATATCCTTGGTGGTGGGGTCCGTTTGGAGGTGGCGGAAATGGCGGCGGATGATGCGCTGTACATGGAGGTTAGTGGGGTGGTAGGTGAGGACCAGTGGGGTTCTGTCCTGGTGGCGGTTGGAGGGGCGGGGTTCAAGGGCGGAGGATCGGGAAGTGGAAGAGATGCGGTGGAGGGCATCGTCGACCACGTCGGGGGGGAAATTGCGGTCCTTGAAGAAGGAGGCCATCTGGGATGTGCATTTTTGGAACTGGTCCTCCTGGGAGTAGATGCGGCGGAGTCGAAGGAATTGGGAGAATGGGATGGCGTTTTTACAGGGGGCAGGATGGGAGGAGGTGTAGTCCAGGTAGCTGTGGGAGTCGGTTGGTTTGTAGTAGATGTCCGTGTTGATTCGGTCGCCTGAGACAGAAATAGAAAGGTCGAGGAAGGGGAGGGAGGAATCTGAGACTGTCCAGGTGAATTTGAGGTCGGGGTGGAAGGTGTTGGTGAAGTGGATGAACTGTAGGTGAATTTCCTAACCTTCCTTAAATAAAAAAACTGAATGAACTGCGGATGTTAGAAATCAGAAACAAAAACAGGAATTGCTGGAAAAAAAACTTTTCAGACGTTCTGAAGAAGGGATATTGGACCCAGAACATTAACTCTGGTTTCTCTCTACGGATGCTGTCTGACTGCTAAGTTTTACCAGCAATTTCTATTTTTGTTTCTGATTTCTATCATACACAGTTCCTTCAGTTTTTCATTTAAAGAAGGTTTGGACATTCTCCTAGTTGCCTGGTAAAGATATCTTCCTCAATCATTACCATAAACAGGCTCCCACCTTTAATCAAATAAAAAGTTGCTATGTTGCTAAAGGTAATTTGCTGATTGTGGAATACTTTGTGATGATTCTAGAGACATGATAAATAACATTCTTATTCTTGTTTTCAAGTCCCTCTTAATCTCTGATTCTCAAAGGAATAACAACTCTTTTACAAACACATGCAGAAATATTGGTAAAACTCAGCAGTCTGACAGCTTCCGTGGAGAGAAACCAGCGTCAACGTTTCGGGTTCATTGACCATTCTTTATAACTTCTGAAGAGTTACATTAATTCTGATTGCTCTCCATGGATGCTGTCAGACTGCTGAATTTTTCCAGCAGTTTCTGCTTGTGTTTGTAAAAGAGTTGTCATTCTTTCGCGTGGGTTTCCTCCCGGTGCTCCGGTTTCCTCCCACAGTCCAAAGATGTGCAGGGTCAGGTGAATTGGCCATGCTAAATTGCCCATAGTGTTAGGTAAGGGGTAAATGTAAGGGTATGGGTGGGTTGCGCTTCGGCGGGTCGGTGTGGATTTGTTGGGCCGAAGGGCCTGTTTCCACACTGTAATGTAATCTAATCTAAAAAATAGAAGATTAAATGTTGAACTGATCAAGATATTTATGGTACTGAAGGAGTTTACAGGAGAAAAAAACTATTTCCTTTGGTGGAGGAGTTCAGAATAAGGGAATGTAACTTTAAGATTAGAACTGGAAGCACATTTTCAAGCAAAGCATGGATGGCATGGTGCTTCCAGGCATCACTTGAATAGTTCAGTTCTAACTTTAAAGTTACACCCCCTCATTCTGAACTCCTCCAACAAAGGACATCCTTATCTTTGTCTCTTTCATTTTGTGTTTATAATTTGTTTCTTGCAACAATTCAGAAGTTGCATCTTTTCAGTAATCTTCCCTAGTGCAGTTGTACAGGCCCACATCTCCATTCGTAAACCTGGGTGGTTGCCTTCCACACATATAGAACAGAGAACCTTGATGAGCTGAAAATGTGTTGCTGGAAAAGCGCAGCAGGTCAGGCAGCATCCAAGGAATAGGAGAATCGACGTTTCGGGCATAAGCCCTTCTTCAGGATGTTGTGCCGACCTTTTATCCCACTCTAAGATTAAAGTAACCTACATACCCTTAATTTTACATCATTCATGTGCCTATCCAAGAGTTGCTTAAATATTCCTAATGTTTCTGACTCTCCTACCACCGCCGGCAATGCATTCCATGCATCAATGACTCTCTGTGTAAAGAACCTATCTCTGACATCTCCCCTAAACTTACTCCAATCACCTTAAAATTATGCCCCTTATGATAGCCATTTCCGCCCTTGGAAAAAGTCTCTGGCTATCCACTCTATCTATGCCTCTCATCATCTTGTATACCTCTATCAAGTCTCCTCGCTTCCTTCTTCGCTCCGATGAGAAAAGCCCTAGCTCCCTCAACCTTTCTTCATAAGATATGCCCTCCTGGTAAATCTCCTCTGTACACTCTCCAAAGCTTCCTATAACGAGGCAATCAGACTGAACACAATATTCCAAGTGTGATCTAACCAGGACTGTGTAGAGCTGCAGCATAACCTCACAGCTATTAAACTCAATCCCCTTGCTAATGAAAGCCAATAAGCCATATGCCTTCTTAACAACTCTATCAACTTGAGTGGTAACTTGAGGGATCTATGGACACAGACCCCAATATCTCTCTGTTCCTCCACCCTGCCAAGAATCCTGTCTTTAACCCTGTAATCTGCATTCAAATCAACCTATCAAACCTATTGCTCAACAGCTCCACAGCTCATTGACATTATTTTCAGAAAGTATTGTAAGAATATGCTATATAAAATTATTGTAGTGCAATTAGCTTAAAATTTTTAATGAATGCATCTTTACACTCATTTCAGCATGCTCCTGACCAGAAATGCTATTTCCTGCAATCTAAGATTCATCCTGTGCCCCCTGCCCGATTGCTATCTGTTAATTCTTGACAATTTTGATGCCTTCTACAATTTAAATAATGTCATATTCCCTGGCCCATTTGACTTCATTTTACTCCATACGCCCATGATTTCTTCTTCGCCCTCCATTTCCTGAACATTCTCTGGTTCATCTGCTTCTTTGTTTTATATCGGTTCAACCAATTTGTCACCGTCCTATATAATGTTTCACTCCCTCTTTTTGAACAACTTCTCTTAATTCCATTCACTTCCTGAAAGAAAAGCTGCCTCCCCTCAAACCTGCGTAGATCTTGACTTTACCTGTCTTTTTTCAGAATATCGAGAACACTTATTTTGTTTCAATTCTCCTCCAACTCTGACACAGAGTCATAGAAATGTACAGCATGGAAACAGACCCTTCGGTCCAACCCGTCCATGCCAACCAGATATCCCAATCCAATCTAGTCCCACCTGCCAGCACCCAGCCCATATCCCTCCAAACCCTTGTCTCATCATACTTGCAATTCCTTTCTATTCTTCAAATAGATTGATCACATGGTCATCTCTGACTCTTCTCTTTGAGCTTCACTCTCTTCCCCTTGGTAATATACTTTATAAATAATTGTTTCACGGTATAGAACTTCAGTATTTCTGAAAAGAGACACATTTTGGCAAACCTTTTCAGCTTGCACCCATCAGGATAATTTACAAGAAATATAAAAATATGTTTGAATCTGCAGCTGCATATAAGAGGTTACTTTACGCTTCTCAATGTGCTCCATCCTGCACTCAACTTCAGCTTTTTAAATGGACAAGGCACATGAATATGCTTTCCTTGAGATCCTACCACAAGCCTACCTTTACTGGTCATTATACCCATTGGGATTCCTATTGTTATACACAGTATAAAACTGACCCTGTTGGCAGCCGACTAACTAGGGCCTGAACCATTAGTTCACCATGCAGGTTTGATGGTGAAATAGGATGCATCAATGCTATCCTGCAGTATAATGCATATCCTGGACATTTCACTTCCCTCTATGTGTCATGCAAACCCGTGAACTCAGGACCTTTTGGTTTTAATCCTAAAAAGTGTCCAGTCTATTTCAGCAACAGATGTTTCATGGTGCAACTATGCATTCTGACTTCCTGTTGACACAATTTTCTGATCACTCGATTTATTCCAATATTGCAAATTCCAATGTCATCAATTCCTATACACTATTGCAACTTTAACAGCATGGATTATAGCCACTAGATGGTACTATGGAGTTAGTTCTAGAGATCTTTCTGAATGCATTGTCATCTTACATACTAAAAAATTACATACTAATTTTCTGTTTGTGAGCAAAGGTAAGGCAATTTACTACTATAAAATGTAAATACAATGAGTGAGGTTCTTTTAATAATTATCTAAAACATTCAAGTTTCTTGCTTTAAAGCTAAAGCCTGATCACTAATTCTAAAATCTCCACCTTTTATATCACGCTTAAATCCTGTTTGCAACAGTGATCATTGTCTTTTTATCCTATAAATTCTCATGAACAAAGTCTGCATACATATAGTACAAATGCTACCTTGCATGAAAGCCTTGTGGAGGATTTGAAATAAAATGTTGAATCTTGCTCCATGCGGCAACAAAATGTGAGTAATTCTATGTCTTCATTGGCTTTAGATTATCACATTTGTAGCTATTTTCAACATTTCTGTGAACTAAGGAGTGAACTTAATAAAGTTGATTAGAGATGTAAAATTATGGGTTGTGACAGTGAAAGTAATTCATATAATTTGAATACATTCAACTATATAATCTATTTATATAAGTAAACTGTTTTCCAAACTTGTAATTGCATACCAAGAAAAAGTTGTGAAAAGTATTTTTGAATCCTCTTACTGCAGCTAATATTATATTTACTGTTTTTTTGTAGAACATTTACTGCATTGTTGAGTGTTTCCTGGATTAGAATCTTTCTTTGATTCATCATTTTCCTGTTGCTGCTCATTTAAAGCTACTATTTATTACAACTTTGTGGCAATGATGGAATGTTTGACTTTCATTTTTGTCTTTTACATCTCGAACACTTCACAAAGTGATTTACCTTTTCAAGTGGAATGCTTATTTAATAACAAAATCTGTGCCCTTACGCTAACTCTCTGTAGTCAGTAATTTTGATATTGGGTTAAAGAAAACACCTCGTGTATCAAGGATTGTACTACTTCCAAAATGTTTAATTTATTCTTTTCCTCATGTTGATGCTATTTGCATGCATTATCATATTCAATACCATACATAAAGTATTTCAGTCTTGCTTTTAGAAGTGGTGAATTTGAATAATAACAACTAAACTCCTGACTGGATATTATTGGCTGCAGCTACTAGAAGGCAATTTGGAGTGTATGTTTGACATGCAAGTGGTAGTACAACTTTGTAATAAATCTTCAAATAAACAAAGCAGCAAGAGCTTTAAGGATTAGGTTCTAAATATTGTTTTCCGTCAACTTAACAAGTTAATTTCCTCTAATGGTGTTCACCTATGTTGTGTTACAGCTCCACACACACATCAACAGCAAGCTGATATCTTGCTCAAGTGACTGTCTTTCCAATCTAAACACTGACAATAAGTTTTTGCAGGCTATTCAACTATAAGAGGATAACAGGTTTGCTTGATCCTGACATTACTAGGTCGTCTGACAAGTACAATTCAAGCAGGAATGACTCTATGTTGATCAGAAGACTTTATTTTCCTGTGCCTTACTAGAAATAACAGAAACAAAGAATATTGCCCTCCACAACAGCAGTGAGCAGGGTCACAATCTAAAGGTACATTTGTTTTGATTTTGCTGTCTGGTGTACAGCTTTATGTTACAGAAGTATGCTTTAACAATTTTGCACTGACGATTATGCGCTAAGTTCATAGAGATCTACAGAAAACCTCCTTCAAACCCCAGCATTCATCATAGTCAAAAACAGCCACCTAATTGTTCTAATTTTATTTTCCAGCACGAGGCCTATAACCTTGGCAGCTCAAATGCATGTCTCATTTTCTTAATTGTCATGAGGGTTTCTGTCTTTACCATCTTTACAGGCAATGAGTTCCAGATTCCCATCAACCTCTGGGTGTTCAAAGTTTTTCCTCACATCTTCTCAAAACCTGTGCCCTTTACCTTAAATTTATGTCTTCTGGTCATTGATCCTTCCTTCACAAGGAAATGTTTATTCCTGTCAATCCTACCTATGCCCCTCATAATTTTGTACATCTCAATCTCCTCTGCTCTAAGGAAAACAACCTCAGTCTGTCCAATCTTCCTCCATAACTAAGACTCTCCAATTCAGGCAGTATCCTGATAAATCTCATCTTCACTGTCTCCACTGCTATCACATCCCTCTTATAATGTGGATTCCAAATTCCAGAACCATAAACAATACTCTGGCTATGGCATAACCAATGTTTTATACAGTTCCCATGTACCCTTCCTGTTCTTAAACTCGTGCCTCAACTGATAAAGGCAAGTATAATGTATGCCTTCTCAACCATTTTATCCACTTACCCCAATACCTTAAGTTACTGTGTACATACACACCAAGGTCCCTCTGATCCTTGGTACTTCCTTGAGTCCTACTATTCACCATGAATTTCATGTTTATTCTGTAAAACATTCCCTAACTTGCGTATTGCCCATCTTAGAAATATCAGCCATTCCCTGTCAGGGAACTGACCCCAGTCTCCTACATGACAGGCAGGGATACTAGTCAGCCAACGGCAGCTAGTACAGCAAGGTCCATTGATTTCTTCATCTGGATTCCCAATATGTAATCCAATCAGATGTAACTGCTGTGAGTGATGATTATTTAGTTCCTATCTGAAACCCTACTTTCATTGTTTGCAATGATGAGTATCACACTACACAATGATGAGTATCACACTACACAATGTGTTTGCTCATTAAGCTAATGGGATGTTTTGGACTGAAAGGTTCCCTTTCTTCATCAGAGAAACATAGAATTATATACCTCAGATGAAGGGCCATCATACCCACACCATCTCTTCAAAATTAGACCCAATCTTCAAGCAGAGTTAAAAATCACACCACACCTGGTTATAGTCCAACAAGTTTATTTGGAACCACGAGCTTTCAGACCACTGCTTCTTCATCATAATCACCTGAAGCTAGTGCTTCCAAATAAACCTGTTGGATTATAACCTGGTGTCGTGTGATTTTTAACGTTGTCAGTCCAATCCAACACCGGTTCCTCCACATCAATCTTCAAACATCATATTGCAAATACCTAGTTTCCCATTATATACCTTTTGAAAGTTCTATTTAATTTGATTTAATCCTTCTTTCAGTCAGTGCAGTTCAGATCATGACAACTTGCTGCATTTTTAATAAGACATAAAATGTCAGTAAACCTTTAGGATTTAATAATTACAGCAGAAGTGTGATGTTTACAAAGGA
Organism: Chiloscyllium plagiosum; assembly: GCF_037043375.1. Lineage (NCBI taxonomy): Eukaryota > Metazoa > Chordata > Chondrichthyes > Orectolobiformes > Hemiscylliidae > Chiloscyllium > Chiloscyllium plagiosum. The sequence goes on along the minus strand of NW_028270172.1, from coordinate 48,093,325 downwards.
AGCTCCATGTAACATTATTCCTTTGTCTCATGGATATTTTTAATAGTTTTAAACCCTGCACTTGTATTAATAGTCTATTCCTCTAAATTAAAGTGTCCTTAATCCGAGTTATCTGCTAAATAGGTTTAGCTGTTCTAAATTTCCACTTTCTATTATTTAAGTTTTACTTTAAAACAGTAATTACTACAAAAAAGTGAATAACCTAGAGCAGCTAGTACTCGGATATAATCGCAAACTAAATCAATCTGTCCGACCTTTTAAGGTGAGATATATCAATCAGTTCTTCAGCATATAAATTCATTTTAATCGTTATCAGTCTCTTCCCGTGTAAACAACTAAGCGATACTTTAAAAAAGTCCTCCCTTCCCCAGTCTTTTAAGACGTGATTTTCCACTGTTTCTTGAAAGCCTAGAAAAGCGATATTTAAATGTCGCTTTTTCTTATGATTTTTAATTGAGCTCAGCTTTCAATGAAACGTAACTCATATCACTTCAGACTTACAAAAGGAGAACCAATCACAGCTTCCAAAGCCCTATTCAGGTCACAGTTTTGTTTTTGGCATACAGACTAAGAAAACCTCCTCCCCCCCAAAAAAAAACACTTTGCCATGTCTGTGCAGGGCATCGAAAAATAATTCGAGGTCGGCTTCTCCTTCATGTGCAAAGTCAATCAGCCTTCCTGAATTCCATGGGTATCGGTCATGAAAGGTTCACCACACACACTGACAATCCCACAGCTATCAGAGCCACTGTGCAGAACAGCACCGACATAAAACACTTCTCACGGTCACAACACCGGCTGTGGCGCCGCATCTCCTCCCCCTCTGACAGCAGGGCCATCGAGGAGGCGTCTGTGCTCAGCACCGAATAGTACGCGTCTCCCTTTGCCTCCACCGTCCACCTCAGCACGTTGACTTTCATCTCCATGTTCTCCATCATCTCGTCCACCTTGTCGATGTGCTCCTGCAGCTCCTGCAGCTCCAGCCTCTCCACATTCAGTGCGGTGTCCTGGGCTAGATTCTGGACGCTCAGAGCCCGGGCTGCCACCTCCGAGGTCCCTCCAGACATCCCGGTCTGGATCAAGGGCTTCTCGGCCCCCGACAGGGGGAAGCCTTGGCCCAGCTCCAACACCTTGCACATGTCCATCTGAAAGCTCTCCAGGTTGGAGGAGAAGACGACCCAGAGGCGCTCCATCTCGGCCCGCTCCTCCGTGCTCAGCGTCTTGTCCCGGAGCACCGCCGTCAGCTTGCTCCGGAGGAGCCCGGCCACTTCCTGGCTCTTCTCCCTGGTTCTCCTGAGCTCGTCCCTCAGGCTGCTGCAGTCCGCCGAGCCCCCTACCCCCGTGGCCAGGTGCCTGTAGCATCCCGTCACTTTGTTGAGCGAGTCCACCAGCGCTCTGCACTCGTCCCTCTCCCTCGCTGAGTTCGCAGTGCCCTCATCTGCCACCTTGCTGCTTTGGATCGGCATACGGCTCGCCACTGTCCACAACTTGGCTCGACCCGCAATACCAAAGGCGCCTGCAAGTGAGGACACATCGGTCACAATTGTGAGTGCAGCCTGTGCTCTCAGCCCCGCTCACTCCCCCATACAAACCGTGTTCGGGCAGCAGTGGGCGCGGACTCCTGAATGTACAGATCCGGAGCAAACAGCAAAGTTCTCAGTGGAACAGGCTCCTCTTCTCTCCCCTCCCCTGGTCTTCCATCACACGCCGAGAGCTGTCCGCCTTGCAAGCACCAGCCAACGCCGCTTGCCTCGTACCCTCTGTCCTGCAATGTCTCCGTTACTCACTGCAAATCCACCTCGGAGATTACGGCGTATCTTGTGACGCAGCAGCTCTGGATGGAGTTGTCACCTTCGCTCACACGGACGGGTCCCATGTGGTTTCTTGCGTGTGTTAGCCTTGTCCTTCTGTCGGCTGTTCCCTGAGGAGTTCAGCATTTCACCGTCCTGTTAACTATGCGCTCTGCCCCAACACGAATCCTCCTAACAGGACTAAAATCACCCAACATTCGGAAATAAATTGAGCAAATAATAAGTCAATGAGTACCAAATACTCCAACAAAGTAGGTAGAGTCCCCAAAGTACTAGAATAAACTTCAAATTGCATTTCCGAAACTGCCAATAAGGACAAATAACTCTCCGCCTGGAAGTTAGGAACTCCTTTATGTGGCGTTGTCTCTAGTTCTGCACTCAAACACATCTGATTGTCAACCCAGTACCTCTTTTTAAAGATTATAGAAACCTAAGTTCAAAATTGTTTTAAGTTCTGCCCATCAAATTCTTCATCCAATTCTTCAAAAAACAAATCTTCACCCCAAAACTAGCGATCACATCCTGAGTTGCCAGTTAAGGTATCCCATACTGGTGCCTCTGTTGTCTCCAGGTTTCCAGGTCATAGAATCATAGAGTCATAGAGATGTACAGCATGGAAGCAGACCCTTTGGTCCAACGCATCCATGCCAACCAGATATTCTAAACTAACCTAGTCCCATTTACTAGCATTTGGCCCAAATCCCTCTAAACCCTTCCTTTTCTTTTACCCATCCAGATGCCTTTTTTAAATGTTGCATTTGTACCAGCCTCCACCGTTTCCTCTGGCAGCTCATTCCATACACGTACCACCCCTGTGCGTGAAAACGTTGCCCCTTAGGTTCCTTTTAAAAATTTTTCCCCCCTTAACCTAAACATTTCTAGACTCACCCACACCTGAGAAAAGACTAAGAAGTGAACTTTTTTTTTTCAGACTTGAAACAGCAAATTTTGAAGACTTATCCTGACTGAGATCTGTATTATCTTTCTTTGAATGCAGTTTTACTACAAAGTATATATCAAAAATAAAAAAAGGAAAGCCTCTGCAATTGCAGGTTCTTAAAAATGCCTGACGCACATGACGAATGGGTAAATTAATTAGAAGATATAGAATCCCTACAGTGTGGAAACAGGCCTCTCAGCCCAACAAGTCCACACCGACCCTCCAAAGAGTAACCCATCCAGACCCATTCCCCTATGCTCTACATTTACCCCAGACTAATACATCTAACCTACACATGCCTGAACACTGTGGGCAATTTAGCGTGGCCAATTCACTTAACCTACACATCTTTGGATCACGAGAGGAAACTGGAGCTCCCGGAGGAAACCCACACATGACAAGGGAGGATGTGCAAATACCACACAGACAGGCAGGAGGCAGGGATTGAACCCGGGTCCGTGGTGCTGTGATGCAACAGTGCTAACCACTGGGCCACCGTGCACCCCTGAAATTTGAAATTTGAAACCTTAAAACTCAAAGCAAAATGCATTTCCTTGGGTCCCAATTGTTTGCCGAGTTTTATGCCAATTTATAGATAAAATGTATTCTAACAAGTGCTTTTCTTGCTGTTACATTTATTTTGCGCTACTACCAAACCATCACTCATACTACCTACTCCTGGAACCACCTTCCCCAATTGGCAAGTGGGCTCAGTGCGGACTTTGTGGCAGCAGCAGCGAGTGAGCCCCTACTTGCTTTTCTGAAGCAAGCATGGGACTTGGAATCAGAATCTGTTAGAAACAAAACAACTGCAGATGCTGGAATTCAAGATTGACAAACAGGAGGCTGGAAGATAAGGCAAGCCAGGCAGAATGAGGAGGTGGAGAAATCAATATTTCAGGTATAATCCTTCTTCAGGACTAGATGTGAGGGTAGTTAAAGAGGATGGGGTGGGGTGGCATGAGTAGCAGAATGCTGCGGTAGTGATAAGTGAACACAGGTAGTTCTGATTGGTCAATAGGAAAGATGTATCCAATTGGTAGTTGGAAGGAAGGGTCAGTAGGTGAATTGGAAGAGAGGAGGTGGGGCTGGAAAGGGAGCAGGGGAATGGGTGGGAAGGTTATTTGAAATTCAAGAACTCAAATGTTAAGCCCTCCAGGCTGTAGGCTGCCCAGGTGGAAGATGGGGGTACTGTTCCTCCAATTTGAAGTCTGATTCACCACAGCAATGGAGGAGACTGAGATTGGATATGTCAGAGGGGGGGTGGGAGGGGGAATTGAAATGGGTGGTGACCAGAAGGTCAGGCTGGCCGTTCTGGGCCTGGCAAAGATGCTCAGGGTGATACTTAATCTACATTGGGTCTGACCAATGTAGAGAATGACTTGGAGTTGCCTGTGTTGGACTGGGGCGGACAAAGTTAAAATCACACAACACCAAGTTATAGTGCAACAAGTATATTTGGAAGCACTAGCTTTCAGAGCACAGCGGTACCCCGAAAGCTAGTGCTTCCAAATATATCTGTTGGACTATAACCTAGTGTTGTGTGGTTTTTAACAATGTAGAGAAAACCACATCAGAAGTACTGGATGCATTAGACTAAGTTGGAGGAGATGCAGGTGAATCTCCTGGAAGGACTATTTAGGGCCCTGGATGAAGGTGAGGGGTGTGGTGTACGGGCAGGTGTTGCAGGTGTTGAATCAATGGCTGCTACATTGGCAAAGGTGACATTGATGAGAAGATGCCTCCTGAAGATTGGCTACTTTGTCATTGGTTGGATCGGGCACTGGAGGCAGCGAAAGGGCATCACAGCAGTATTGACAAAGTGAGCCCAGTGGCTAGAGATGCAACTCTGATGTCGGTGAGTCCGGTGCAGGCAGTGGCAAGGTGGTGGTGGAGGAGAATCGTCCCATTGGTGAAAGATGGCATGTGAAGAATGATGACTTCAACATTGTTTGTATCTAATGTAGTTGACTGCAAGGGGGATAGTGGTGCAGATGTCATTGATGATGAGCTGGCCTCTCAATGCTATTGAACTCTCTTTAAGGCATAGCTTTCTATTCTTTTCTTGTTCTTAAAACTATTCAAAATCGTGCTAGATTGTGGTGACAGCTTTTCATTGTATTTCACTCTTTCCCTCACTATACAATACAAGTGACAATAAAATCATTCATTCATTCACCCAAGTCATCTGTATGAATCACCAGTTAAATTCCAAGGGTCTGAACTAGAAAGTTGCACTGTGGTTGATAACTGACACTCACAGATGATGAAGGCTGAAGATATTTAATTATGTTCATCATCATGCTTTGGTTGGATTAGGATGCTCATGAATTTAGACTCTTTGAAAGGTTAAAGAAACATCTTAAACCATCAAAACAGAGCTAGAGTTCCAATTTACTGGTTCAATCCCAGATGAAACTCACCCCTGAGTTTCCCAAAAATGCAATTTATTAATTGTTCAAATTTTTCTCCCTAATAATATTTAGTGATAAGAGGAGATTGTCTTTTATGAACATAAAACTATAAATGGCAGTAAAGGACCATCCATGAGTCAAATCATTTAATCTGAGCATCCATAAATTTAATATTCATGTAAAGTTGAATGGGAAATGTTGATACAGTAATTTACCTAAACATCTGGCCAAAGATTGTGACAAAAGATTTGTGATTAGGAAATGAGCACTGTGTGCAAAATTATAAATATAATCCAAGCTGTGTGTGGATTTTGTCTCAGTACTGAGATAGTCTAGCACACTACTGTAAATGTTAAAGTGATTTCTTAGAGGAATCAGCAATCAGGTTAGTAAATTTGTCCCTAACATTGAAAATGTATTGTCTGCTGGAAATCACAGTTCTGTACCTGTATTTTGGTATAATTGAGGTGAGATTTGCTTTCCCCAGTTGCAGAGTAACGTATGTAGGTGGTATGGAAATCATTTTACATGTTAACATCTTTGTGTTCCTAATTGGCAAACACTGTACTAAGACTAAGTCCATAAGCTCGCCTTTGTAACTGTACTGGTCTCTAAATGACACAGGTGCCAAAGCATTTAAAAAGCATGGATATGTTGTAAATCTGCAAATGATGTATCAATAAGGAAGGAGAGATTCATTCTCTAATTCTGTGGCACAATTCAGTGAGTGGGTCTGGGTGAGATGCTCTTCGGAGGGTCATGTGGACTCAATGGGCTAAATGGCCTGTAGGATTTCTATGATTCGACAAGCACATAGAAGGCAGAGTCAGAACTCAATTAAAATTACACCTGCTGCGTAGAAATTAATTAAAAACATAGAAACATAGAAAATAGGAGCAGGAATAGGCCATTCAAACCTGCTCCACCATTCAATATGATCATGTCTGATTATCCAACTCAGTGCTCTGCTTCCACTTTCTCCCCACAACCTTTGATTCCTAGAATTTGAACATGTATGGGCAAAACACACTGGCTATCAAACCCATGGTTTGATCCTCTCGACTATGATTACATGCTAAAGGGAAACAGGAAAACTATAGAATCATTTCAAACCAATATGGTAAACTTTCTTATTCATGTACCTGCCCAAATATTTTCATTTGCTGTTTTAAGTTGTCAAAATTTGTAGGGAGTGATATGCTGAATGCTCAAGGAGCTTTTGCTAATTTCATGTGGGCTACACAGACTAGTTACTCCCAGACATAGGCTCTTTAATAAACATTTCCTGGAATACAGCATAGAGGATGAACACAATGGTTCTTGTGGCATACTGATGGTGCCTCTACCTCTGTGCCAGGAAGCTTTGATGAAGTCCCACCTGTCCCAGATTAAAAATATCTAGAGAATGAATGAACAGAATCCAAGTGGAGCATGGCAAGCTGCTGGAAGATGGAGGAGGAAAAGAAGTGGCCTCAGTCAGGAGGCCATGTCTACCCAAGGTGTTCATGGAGGAATCTGCATATCTGAACATAATGAAAACAAATGTTGAGACCTCACTGAAAACTGCCACCTGCTGTAGCCACAACAACTCTATTCTGGAACAAGGTATTGCATTGCCAGAAGCTATGAAGGTGACTATGGTGATGAACTTATATGCGCCTGACTCTTTACAGACTGGAGTAGGCAATGTTTGCAACATCTGGCTTGCTGTCCAGTTTTACATATAGGAGTTCACTGAAGCTCTCTGATCAAAAGGAGTTAACCAATTTTAATGCTTTCTTGCCAGGGATAAACAGGAAGACTAAGCATAGATCTCCCAATGGCGTAGGGTGCCTTTGACTACATGCATCCTCCATTGCAAGCTCTGCATATCAACTCTGCCTTATACTAAACCCACTCCTTGCATATGCAACTGTAAGCAGATGATTATACAGATCAATGCCTGGTATTCTGCAATAATCATCATACCTTCACTCTGTGGCCACCATGGAAAATGAAAGCATAGCTACTGGACATCAGCAACTGTCTACTGAGCATGTGATTGTTGGTTCTGGTGTGTAATTCGTGTGTGTGGGTCACCATCCATTTTTAAATGCCGTATTGCTACAGGAAATGTGATAGAGTAGACCATTGACTTACTGAAACCCCATTTCTGCCATTTGGGCAGTACAAGAAACATCCTGCAGTACCATAAAGCTGGTGTCGAGATTAACTGTGATGTGTTACAAACTGCACAATCTCATCATAATGAATGGAGCATCCTTGTCACCAGCTACATGGCGAGCAGCTGAATAGCAGGACAATGAGAAGGAGGAGAAAAAGAAAGATCTAGAAGATGGAAAAGAGAAAAGGAAACCTAGACAACCCAGTCTGGCCTGGCTGTCTGCAATTGTAATTCTACTCAACACAATGAGAATTCCTCATTTACAAGCAGTCTCAGTCCTTACTTTCTGTCACTCATTATTTTAGTCACAATACTAAAAAATAAAAGCACCCCCAAAATAAATATTCCAAACCAAACTTAGAATTCAAATAATTTGATACTTCATTCAAAAATTAGCAAAACACACGTGAATTCCTTTAGCGCCAGTTTATGACTGCTGGCAAGCTGCTGAACCTCACTGGAGGAGAGGGCAGATAGTCTTGGTTTTGAGCAACATGGTGCCTAGAAGGTCAGGCCATAGACTGTACCAGTTCGGACTGATTGAGACACACAAAGGCAGCGTTACCTTGACAGGGATGGAAGGGCAAATACTGTCTTCCTGAGAGAGGACAGTTATTTTGGCTTCCATGAAGACAAAGACAACGCCTGGGCTGATACCTTGGCAAACCAAGTCACCCATCAGAAGACAGATTTCTGGACATCTATGGCAGAAATAAGCCCTTTTGCATGTAGTAGTTCAAATTTTGATAGCAGTAGTCTGAGATTGCATGGCAGCAAGCTGACATTGTATGAATTCAGCCTTAGCTTTCACTGCAAACATCTGATAAAAGCTACTTGCATCGCAATGGAAGCTGAGACATCACAGACATTCCTTTCTGGTTGGATCCAAAATTGTGTTGTTGGAGTTAGTCACCTCTTACAAGTTAAAAAAAAAAAGCTGGGCAACAAGCTCTTGATTGAGTATTTTGAAGAAGTAGCAAAGCGGATTGAAGGGGGCAGAGCGGTGGACATGATTAGAGTAAGAAATTCGACAAACTTCCCCTTGGGAGACTGGTTAGCAAGGTTAGATCTCATGGAATACAATGAGAACTAACCATTTGGCCACAAGGATCGATGCTGGGTCCACTACTTTTTATCAGTTAAATAAATGATTTGAATGTGAACATAGGAGGTATAGTTAGTAAGTTTGCAGATGACACCAAAATTGGAGGTGTTGTGGACAGCGAAGAAGGTTACCTCAGAATACAACAGGATCTTGATCAGTTTGGCCAATGGGCTGAGGGGTGGCAGATGGAGTTTAATTTAAATAGATGTGAGGTGCTGCATTTTGGAAAGGCAAATCACAGAAGGACGATACACTTATGGTAAGGTCCTATAGAGTGTTGCTGAACAAAGAGACCTTGGAGTGCAGGTTCATAGCTCCTTGAAAGTAAAGTCGCAGGTAGATAGGATACTGAAGTTATGGTTTCCTTTATTAGTCAGAGCATTGAGTATAGGACTTGGGAGGTCACTTTTGGAATATTGCATGCAATTCTGGTCTCCTTCCTATTGGAAGGATGTTGTGAAACCTGAAAGGTTTCAGAAAAGATTGACAAGGATGTTGCCAGGGTTGAAGGATTTGAGCTATAAGGAGAGGCTGAATAGGCTAGGGGTGTTTACCCTGGAGCGTCGGAAGCTGAGAGGTGACCTTATAGAGATTTATAGAATCATGAGGGGCATGGATAGGATAAATAGACAAAGGCTTTTTGCTGTGGTGGGGAGTCCAGAATTAGAGGGCATAGGTTTAAGGTGAGAGGGGAAAGATATAAAAGGGACCTAAGGGGCAATTTTTTCATGCAGAGGGTGGCGCACGAGTTGGACTGAAGGGTCTATTTCCGAGCCATACATCTCTATGACTCTGTCCCAATGTTGGATACACCATGCTGTTTAAAATTGATGTCAGTCTTTTTGGCAGACTTGCCAATGTATCAACCATCTCACTCTGAATTCCAATCAATCTATAACCTATGCTGCTCCCACAACGTGATTATCTGAGTTCTCTGCAGAGGAACTTGTGTGTGACTTCCCCTTATGGCATGTTGTCGCCTATGTTACTTTTGCTTCTCAACATTCCTGAAGATCATGCATGTCCAACTTTTCATGGACAGATCCCAAACTCTAATGGCAAACAGTGTTCGTATCTGAACCAATAGCCTGTAAGTGTGAAACCATATACTGTAATGGTGTTATGTGTTCATCCTCACTGTCTTCTTGCTTTTTCTCCATTGCCTAACCAAACTGCATTGCTTGGGCACTTAAAAAAAGAAAGACACGGGTTGTGATATTGAAGAATGTTAGAGATCTATACCGACACACTGCTTTAAGAATGATGTTAAGAATCACAAATGATACGGAACACTATGCATTCATCAGTATACATCCCCACTTCTGACTTTATGTTGGTGGAAAGATAATAGTGAAGCAATTGGAGATAGTTAGCTGCAGGACATCACCCTGAAGAATTTGTTTTTTGTGACCTGAAGCTGCCCATAGTGTTTCATTGTGCATAGTGTCAATTCCAGTGTTGCACCAATGTCAATTAAAGAGCCCTGAGTTATCTCTGAAATTAAGCAAAGTGGGAAAATGTATCCCAGGGACTGTCTTTTTTTTCTAGTATTGGCCCTGACCCTGAGATCGGAATTAAGGTGCTTCACACCAACCTATAGTTGTGGTCAAAGTGAACGCTCAGTGTGTAGCTTGTTGGTAATATTTAGCATTCATACTGATTATTAATGATTACAACTGTGGACCATTGGTATTAAAGAACAGGTATTAATATTCAAATGCTAATTTGCCCGTTTAATAATTTGAATATTCTTATGAAGACAACAACAGATTGTAAACTGTTATCATTTTTTTAAAAATCCAAACTATTAGACTGCATGCTTCTCAGGAAAATGATAGTGTTTGCTTAGTATTTGTGGATCCAGCTATCAAACTGGGAACTATCATGCAGCAACTTTTCTCAGTATTAGTTATTGGCACATGTTTATACTGAAGATAATCAGTGGGGCACTTAAAGCTCTCTGATTAATTAGTCTTACAATTGTAAAATGTATGCAGTGCAAGTGTCATTTTAAATATAAGCATACAATTGAACTTGGAAACAGATTCTATAACTTGCAGCTCCAAAGCCTAAAAAGAAAATAAGTGAACCATACATACAAAAATAAAAATTCAAAGAAAGCAAGGACCAGCCAAATAAATGTTCAGCCTCCGGCTGCCATTTTGTTAGTTGAGTGATGTTGCAATACTGAATTTTTTAAAATTGCCAAAAGCAAAGTATTTAGTACAATGCACTCTGAAATGCTTTGTTTTTCAACAGACACTGGCATTATTTCTGAAATTCTAACTTTTGAAATTATTTGTATTTGAACTGACAAGACAAATCTATTCTCTGAGAAAGATATTGTTAAAACTATCATAGTGATGCTGAATGGCATGAACATTATTATTGCTTTTCTCTTACTCAAATCATTGTGATTAAATCTGATATGCTTTGATCCATGCAGACTTTGCAGACATAAGGTTAGAAAATACTTTGGAACAAAAACAAGTTCAGCAATGGGAACTGAGTTAAAAGGGCAAAAAGGGAATATGAGATAACTTTGGCAAACAGGGTTCAGGAGACTCCAAAGGGATTTTATAAATACATAAGGACAAAAGGATAACTAGGGAGAGAATAGGGCCCCTCAAAGATCAGCAAGACAGCCTATGTATAGAACTGCAGGAGATGGGGGAGTTACTAAATGAGTATTTTGTATCAGCGTTTACTGTAGAGAAGGACATGGAAGATGTAGAATGTGGGGAAATAGATGGTGACATCTTCATAAATGTCCATATTACAGAGGGGAGCTGCTGGATGTCTTAAAACGCATAAAGGTGGATGAATCCCCAGGACCTGATCTGGTGTACCCTAGAACTCTGTGGGAATTTGGAAGTGATTGCTGGGCCCTTGCTGAGATATTTGTATCATAGATAGTCACAGGTGAGGTGCTAAAAGACTGGAGTTTGGCTAATGTGGTGCCACTGTTTAAGAAGGGTGATAAGGATAAGCCAGAGAACTATAGACCGGTGAGTCTGACATCGGTGGGTGGGCAGGTTGTTGGAGGGAATCCTGAGGGACAGGATTTACATTTATTTAGAAAGACAAGGATTAATTAGGAATAGTCAACATGGCTTTGTGTGTGGGAAATCATGTCTCACTAACTTGAATGAGTGTTTTGAAGAAGAAACAAAGAGGATTGATGAGAGCACAGTGGTGGACGCCATCTATATGGAATTCAGTAACATTCGACGAGGTTCCACATGGTAGATTGGATAACAAGGTTAGATCACATGGAATACAGGGAGAACTAGCCATTTCGATACAGAACTAGTGTGAAAGTAGAAGACTAAAGGGTGGTGGTGGAGGGTAGCTTTTCAGGCTGGAGGTCTGTGACCAGTGGTGTCATAAGGATTGACGCCAGGCCCACTATTACATGTACGCAAATGACTACAATGAAAAGTTTATAAGTTACCACTTATAACACCATCTGAGGTACAAATGTGCCAAGGTACAGATTCTTAAGTACAAATTCTTCGGAAAAAATCGATAAATAAAGAAATAAGAAGTTCAGAGTAATAGTCGTTCCAACCTGATCCGTGATGATACCGTGCGTCACCTTCAGTTTGCACTGGCCCTTCCCTCCAAACCATGCTGGGCTTCATCTGGAACCTCTCCAAGCTGGCAGTACTATGGGGCCGCTTTGGATTTACCTGGAGGCCAGGAGAATATGCTGAGGCTGAGTCCTCCCTGAGTCCGGGAGTCCACGGTGACTTCACTCGAGGCTCAAGGTCGGGAGGTAACAAAAAAGATAAAAGAAACATAAAAAGAGAGAGAGGAAAAAATGGATGGAACAGAGGAATCCTATCCTGCCATCTTGCAAGTACAATATTAAATATTAATATTAACTATCAAAAGTCAATCAAGAGACAGATCTCAGTATAAATTTTTTTTTTTAAAAAAGTCCTTACCTTACTTACAATTATAGAACTATAAAAAAAAGTTAAGATTGAGAAGTTTTATGTCTTAAAATCAAATAATTAGCCGATGAAGTTCAAAACCTAAAGATCATCCTCCTAATCACCGATACCTCTCCAGCTGCATGTGAAGCTTGATTATAGTTGACTTCCCTCATAAGCGATGAAGCTGTACCGCTTGCTTGTTATTTCAGTGAACTGATATCCAGAGCCCTTGTTAACTTGAGTCTGACAAGTGTGAACCTCCACTTGTTCGCTGCCTCATAAAAAGCTGTCTCCAAGCCTTATGCATGAAATTTTCTCTCCTCCCTCCCTTTTAAACTTCCTTTGTTTTGATTTTTTTAAAAGTCCAAAACAATGTAAAACTTAGAAAAACAGCAATTACTGCCCCAAAACTGTGAACACGTCCACCTGAGCGCTGAAAAAAATCTTAAAACCAAGTGCAGCTCTCACAGCCACCATCCTCTCCCATCCACCTTTGTTTTGGAACTGTAGACTCCTGCTGGGGCTGTTTCAAGAGTAGTAGGATGGACAGTGCTTTGATATCTGAAAATAGTTGAAGAAGAGCTATCTATCTGATCTCACCTATTTCTGAAGAAACCTACCTTGTTGAGCTCAAGGTGAAACGTATGAATTGTTCCAGGAGAGTGATTGAAGGAGGATCTCAGTATTGTACATCCTGAGCAAGCTGTATTTACCAAGACTCCAGAAACAATCATGCATGATCAGTGACTTGACTACATGTGTCAATGCAGCAGGATGGCTGGGATGCTCTTCAGAGGGTTGGTGTGGACTCGATGGGCCAAATGGCCTGCACCCAAACTGCAGGGATTCTATGATTAGAACAACAGACTTGTGATCTTCTATGCCTTATACTTTTTGTTTTCAACAACAATCTTAATGGTCAGAAAGTGTTTTTCTTTCTCTTAAGGTCAGTCTTTGCTTAGAGAGATACTTGCCTTTTTCTCTTTGAGCGTTTATGAGCACGTGCTTTTGTGTGTGTTCTAGGTTATTTAGAGGGATAAAAACATTATACAGTAGTGCCTCGACTTACGAACTTAATCCGTTCCGGGACCCGGTTCACGAACTTTTCACAGCGCTGTTCACAGCGCACGCGCCAAAGGCAAACTGAATGAGATCACGCGGGGCCCGAGAGCTTTTGCGTTCAACAAGCACGTAGCAAAGCAGAACACTGAAATGCACACGGGCGTTTTGTGTTCGTACCTTCATTCGTACCTTGAATTTCATACATACATTGAAATAAAATTTTGCGTACAATCCTGTTCATAAACCGATTTGTTCGTGAACGGGGTCGTTCGTATGTCGAGGCGCTACTGTACTTCCAAATTCAGAACTGTGTGTGCCAACCAGTTGCTTTTTTTTGTCATCAAATAAATTTACTAATCCAACAGTTTTGAATGTACTGAGGAAACCTTATTAGAACTTTATATTTAAAGCTGATTTGGATAATGTATTTACTTGGTCATCTTGGTAACTATGAAAGCTATTTTCATTTTCTGTTATATTCCAATGAGTAGTGGAACTAGAGCGATAGTGTGCCTTTCCGGCCTCATTTTTAACAATGGGCAGATCAGCACTGCACAGGAACATGGATGAAAGACAGAATTGCTTCACTGTGCCGTCACTGAAATAAATTTTTGCTACTCGTAAGTAGTGCACCTATTCTGATCAGAACAGAGGAAAACAATCAAGTAGGAAATTTGTTCACAGCATATCAGACAGGGAGTTGGTGAATTCTGTAACCTGTGATTTTTCACCTTCCATTTAGGATGTTCAGCACAGAAACAGACCCTTCTGTCCAAATCGTTTTTGCAGACCAGATATCCTAACGAAATCTAGTCCCATTTGTCAGCATTTGGCTCATATCCCTTGAAACCCCTCCTTTTCATATACCCATCCAGATGCCTTTTAAATGTTGTAACTGTACCAGCCTCCACTACTTCCTCTGGCAGCTCACTCTATACACGCAGCACCCTCTGTGTGAAAAGGTTGCCACTTAGATCCCTTTTAAATCTTTCCCCTCTCACTCTAAACCAATGCCCTCCAGTTCAGGACTCCACCACTCAGGGAAAAAACCTTGTCAATTTACTCAATCCATGCCCCTCATGATTTTATAAACCTCTATAAAGTCACTCCTCAGTCTCCAATGCACCAGGCAAAACAGCCCCAGCCTGTTCAGCCTCTCCCTATAGCTCAAATCCTCCAACCCAAAACCCTGAGGAATATTCTCTACCTCCTTTTCGGAGCACGCATCCACATGTACATCTTTTATCGTCTTGTCTTTCTGTTGCAAGTCCTTAGTCTTATAACTTCTTGCCCTTCTCCCTCTGTTCTTTCTGAGTGTTTGTTTTTAGGCAGCTTTGGAGACAGAAATGGCTTTTCATAGGGTGATGTGCTCTTCCTGTGAAATGTGAGCGATCAAAGAGAATTTGAATGTACCTATCAGACCACATGGATTAGTTGGAGTGGCAATTAGAGGCAGTGAGGAGTTTACAAGAGTAAGGAAGTGTGATGGATGGTGGTTTCAGGAAGATGGAGACACTGCAGTTACAGTCAGGTAGATAGCTGACTGCTAGGAATGTAGGAGAGGTAGTCAGGTAATGGAGGAGTCGCCTGTGGCTATCCCCATCTCAAATAGGAATGCTGTTTTCGATACTCTAGGGGTCAGTGGCCTCCCAGGGGAGTACAGCACTGACAGTCAGGTTTCTAGTACTATGATTGGCACTACAGTCATGAGGGGTATGTCAGGTTCCAAGCGATCAATTGTAATGGGGACTGTCTGTCTGGGCACTGACAGATGTTGCTCCAGCCATCAGCGAGACATCAGAATGGTATGTTGCCTCCCTGGTGCTAGGGTCAAAGATATCTCAGAGAGGGTACAGAGTATTCTGAAAGCAAAGACCGACCAGCAGGAAGTCATTGTGCACATTGGTACCAACGACATATAGGTTGGAAAAGGGATGGGAGATTCAAGATGGTGGCAGTCTGAGTGGTCGGCTGTGCTGGGCTCTGTTCCATTCCCTTGGACAAGGTGGACCTTTACACCCCCTCACCAACCACCCCCAAGGGAAAAAAAGTATTAATTTGAACTTACTGATCATCTGGAGCTACTAACATCGTGTGCGACAGCTTTAAGGTCAGGATGAAATTGAATAAAGGAAAGGGGCATATAGGGCACTCCCCTACTGCATCGGGGGGTGTCTACGGCCAGTGCTGAAATTCCCGTGGCAGACCCTTTGGATCCAATAGGACAGCAGCGGTTACTCTTGGAGTTTGCTAAACTCTAAGAGTGGACTGATGCTGCTGTTGAGCCACTATCTGCCATGCTAAAAAAAATGAGCAGGAAATCCAACTGCTGGACCGAAGAATGGAGGCAGTGGAGGAGAGGACCGTGGCATCAGAGACCATGGTGGAGGTCTCAGAAGCAAGAATACAAACGCTGGAAGACCAGGTTCGGGTCCTCCAGGAACAAGTCGACGACTTAAAGAACAAAAGTAGGAGAAAAAACTTATGGCTCCTGGGTCTTCCGGAACACTAGGTAGGCGAGAACCTCATTGGCTTTCTGGAGGTGTAGCTCCCGAAGTTCCTGGGGTTGGAGTTGGAGTAAGGCCTGGTGAGCATGGAGCAGGTCCACCAGATCATAATGCTCAGGGGGACCTGCACCACTGTGCAGTCATAGTGCAACTCCTGCATTATAGAGAAAAACAGTTAATAGTGGAAACAGCAAGAAGACTGGGAAAAAATTCACAGGATTTAATGTACAGAGGCTCAAATATAATGTTTTTTTTCAGGAGTCCTAATTAAGAAAAGAAGGGCATTTGATGAAGTCAAGAAAGAATTAAGGGACCTGAGCATTCAATATTCCTTGAGGTACCTGGCTGTGTTGCGTTTCTCCCATGGGGCAACAGTATATAATCTTGACCCCAAAGAAAAGGCAAAGGACTTTGTGAATTCTTTGAATTGAAGGACTTGAGTCGAGGTGGGAGGGGAGGGGGCATCGTTGCGGACAATGCTATGGGTTTTTTTTATTGCGCCTTTTTTTTTACTTCTCTCTCCCTCTTTCTTTTCTGTGGTTAATGGCTTTATACATACAGCCTTGTTGTAAAACTGGAATTATTTTATATATTGGTCGATTGAGTATTATCTAGGGCCCTTTTTTTTATTTTGATTTTGTATTGGGGGTGGTTATATCTGTGGTTAAGATGAATGGGGAGGGGGGAATGGGCATCCATTGTTAACTCTCAGAATGTAAATAACAGGTTTTCCTCATTTGTGAATTGCCTGGGGCTAGGGAACGGCCTCAGCTAGAGACACTTAGGATGGTAGTAAGGAAAAGGCTGACGTTCTGAAGAGAGAATATCGGAAATTAGGCAGGGGGTTAAAAATTAGGTCCGTGGGGATAGTAATACCTGGTCTACTATTGGTGTCATGTGCTAATGAGAGTAGGAACAGGAGGATACAGCAAACAAATACGTGGCTGAGGAGCTGGTGCAGGGGGCAGGGATTCACATTTTTGGACCATTGAGATCTCTTCAGGAGTGGAAATAATCTGTATTAGAGGGATGGGTTGCACCTGAATTGAAAGGGAACCAATATCCTCGTGGGACGATTTGTTAGTGCTACTCAGGAGGCCTTAAATTAGCAAGGGAGGTTGGGTGGGAACCAAAGCGAGAGTGAGAAAACAGAAACAACTGAGGCTGGTACAATAGATTAGGACAGCAAGTCAAATACCCAAGGCAGATGACAGCTTGGCAGCGAACGAGGTAAGACTGATAAATTGCATTTACTCCAATGCAAGAGACCTGACAGGTAAGGCAGATGAACGTACAGCATGGTAGCAAACATGGAACTGAGATATCATCACTGTTAGAGAAATGTGTCTCAGGGATGCACAGGACTGGCAGCTTGATGTTTCAAAGTATAGATGCTATAGGAAGCATAGAAAGGAAGTCAAGAGAGGAGAGGGAGTGACATTTTTGGTTAGGGATCACATTACAGTTATACTTAGGGAGGATATTCCTGGGAGATCATCCAATGAAGTTATATGGGTAAAACTGAGAAATAGGGAAGGGATGATCACCTTATCGTGATTGTATTATAAGTCACTTAATAGTCAGCAGTCAATTGAGAAGCAAATTTGTAAGAAGGTCTCAGATATCTGTAAGAATAGTAGGATTGTAATGGTAGGGAATTTTAACTTTCCAGTGGGACTATCACAGTGTTAAGGGCTTGGATGGAGAGAAATTTATTAAGTATGTACAAGAAAACTTTCTTATTCAATATATGGATGTACCTCTGGAGAAGGAGCAATACTTGACCTTCTGTGGGGATATAAGGCAAATGTCAGTGGGAAACACCTTTGGAGCAAGTGATCATAAAATAGTTATGGAAAAGGATAAAACTGATCAAAAAGTTAAAATTCTAAATTCGAGTAATGACAATTTTGATGGTATTAGACAGGAACTTTCAAAAGTTGATTGGGGGAGGCTATTCACAGGTGAAGAGACGATTGAGAGGTGGGAACCTATAAAATGAGATAATGAGAGTTCAGAAACAGTATGTTCCTGTTAGTGTGAAGGACAAGGCTGATAGGTGCAGGGATTGCTGGATGACTAGAGAAGTTGAGGCTCTGGTCAAGAAAAAGGAGGCCTATGTCATGAATCCCTGGAGGAGTATTCGGGCAGTAGGAGTATACTTAAGAGGGAAGTCAGGAGGGTAAAATGAGGATATGAGATAGCTTTGGCAAAGTGAGTTAAGGAGAATCCAATTCTAGAAGTACATTAAGGGTAAAAGCGTAACTATGGAGAAAATAGAGCCCCTTAAAGATCAACATTGCCATGTATGTGTGAATCACAGGAGATGGGTGAGATACTAAATGAATATTTTGCATCAATATTTACTGCAAAGAAGTACAATAGAAGCTAGGGAATTTGGGGAAATAATTAGTGATGTCTTGAAAGAATACATATTAGAGAAAAGGTGATATTGGAGGTCTTAAAACACATAAAGGTAGATAAATCCCTATGACCTGATCAGGTATTTCCCAGAACTTTGTGGGAAGCTTAGAAAGATATTGCTGGGCACCTTGCTGAGATATTTGTTTCATTGAGAGCCACTGGTGAAGTGTTGAAAGACTGGAGTTTGACTAATGTGATGCCATTATTGAAGAACAAGTGGAAGGAAAAGCCAGGGAACTACAGACCAGTGAGCCTGATGTCAGTGGTGGGTAAGTTGGAAGGGATTCTAAGGGACAGGATTTACATGCATTTGGAAAGGCAAGGACTAATTGGGGATAGTCAACATGGCTTTTGCGTGGAAATCATGTCTCACCAACTTGATTTGAGTTTTTTTGAAGAGGTGACAAAGAATATTGATGAAGGCATAGCAGTAGAAATTGTAGAAAAGGCCAATTGGCCCAATAAGTCCATACCGACCCTCCAAAGAGTATCCCACCAGGATCCATTCCCCTACCCTATTAATTTACATTTCCCATGATTAATATACCTAATCTCTGAACATCCATGAACACTATGGGCAATCTAGCATGGCCAACTCACCTAACCTGCATATTGAATATGAAGGGTTTGGAGGGATATGGGCCAGGTGCTGGCAGGTAGGACTAGATTGGATTGGGATATCTGGTTGGCATGGACAAGTTCGACTGAAGGGTCTGTTTCCATGCTGCACATCTTTGGACTTGTGGGGGGAAACTGGAGCACCTGGAAAAAACCGACACAGACATAGGGAGAATGTGCAAACTCCTCACAGACAGTCACCTGAGGCTGGAATCAAATCCGAATCCCTGGTGCTATGAAGCAGTGGTGCTAACCACTGAGCCACCATGCCCACAAGGTTCTGCATGGTAGTTTGGTTAAGATTAGATCATATGAAGCCCAGGATGAGCTAGCAAATTGGATACAAAATTAGTTTGACAGTAGGAGACAGAGGACAGTGGTGGAGGGTTGCTTTATGGACAGGAGGCCTGTGACCAGCGGTGTGTTTCAAGTATTAGTACTGGGTCCACTGCTTTTCGTCATTTATACAAATGATTTGGATCTGAATATAGGAGGCATGGTTAGTAACTTTGTAAATTGCACCAAAATAAGTGGTGTAATGAAAAGTGAAGAATATTATCTCAGAGTACAACAGGACTTTTATCAGATGGACCAGTGGGCCAAGGAGTGTCAAATGGAGTAAATTTAGATAAATGTGTGGTGTTGCATTTTGGTAAGGCAAACTAGGGCAGGACCTATTCAGTTAAGATTACCATTTTAGATTTAGATTACTTACAGTGTGGAAACAGGCCCTTCGGCCCAACAAGTCCACACCGACCCACCGAACCGTAACCCACCCAGACCCATTCTCCTACATTTACCCCTTCACCTAACACTAGGTGCAATTTAGCATGGCCAATTCACCTAACCTGCACATTTTTGGATTGTGGGAAGAAACCAGAGCACCTGGAGGAAACCCACGCAGACACGGGGAGAATGTGCAAACTCCACACAGAGAGTCGTCTGAGGCGGGAATTGAACCCGGGTCTCTGGCGCTGTGAAGCAGCAGTGCTAACCACTGTGCTACTGTGCCGCCCACAAATGGTAGGGTTTTTGGAAATGTTGCCGAACAACGAGATCTAGGGGTGCAGGTGCACAGTTCCTTGAAATGGAATCACAGTTAGATAGGGTGGTAAAGAAGATGTTTGTCATGCTTGCCTCCGTTGGTCAGAATTGGGACGTTCATGTTGCAGTTGTGCAGGACATTGTTGAGGCCACTTTTAGAATACTGTGTACAATTCTGGTCACCCTTCTTTTGGAAGGATGTTGTTAAACCTGTAAAGGTGTTGAAAAGATTTACACGATGTTGTCAAGCCTGGAGGATTTGAGCTTTGCAGAGAAGCTGAGGGATGACCTTATAGAGGTATATAAAATCATGTGGGGCATGGATGGAGTGAATAGCCAAGGTCATTTTCCTATGGTGGGGAAGTCCAAAACTGGAGGCCTTAGGTTTAAGGTGAAAGCAGAAAGATTTTTAAAAGAACCTGATTGGTAACTTTTTCATAGAGAATGATGTGGGTATGGAATGAGTTGCCAGAGGAAGTGATGAGGACAGGTACAGTTAGAACATTTAAAAGGCATCTTGATGGATATATGAATACAAAGGGTTTAGTGGGATTTGGGCCAAATGCTGGCAAATGGGACTAGTTACATGGGGATGTCTGGCTGGCGCAGACAAGTTGGACCGAAAGGTCTGTTTCCATATTGTATGACTCTATGACTCCGACTCTATCATCAGTCAAGTGATTTCTAGGACCATGGAGACATACTTTTGTTAAAAGTATGTCTCCATGGTCCACAGTGACATTTTAATGACCTGGCTCCAGACACTTTCATAAAATCTGAAATAAATCTAATTTCTTACATTCCTTCAAAAATTAAGTTTTCATGAAATATGACATATGAAGCATGTTTATAAAACCATTTAAAATAGGCTGGAAAGACACAGAAGTATTGCTGATTGAAAACAAAGCTTGAAAGCTACACTATTATTATTGTTTGTTGAAAATTGAACAATGTTTCACTATCGTGCCGGAGTACACAAGAAAATAAAAAGCTATATCAGAGGAATCACATGACAATTAAAATAGACTGTTCACAATCCATTCATTGTTTATTCATTTGTTCAATCAATGCTAGCTAGGCCAACGTTTATTGACCATCCATAATTTCCCTCGAGAAAGTGGGGGAGAGCTGTTGTCTGGAGCCACTGCTGTCTGAATGGTGTATGAAGGAATATCAAGGAATTTGACCCAGTAACAGCGAGAGAATGGTAATACTAGAACAAAGAACGAAGAAAATTACAACACAGGAACAGGACCTTTGGCTCTCCAAGCCTGCGCCTATCCCCAGATCCTTTATCTAAACCTGTCGTCTAATTTGTAGGAATCTATATCCCTCTGCTCCCTGCCCATTCATATATCTGTCCAGATACATCTTAGATATGTTATCGTGCCCGCCTCTACCATCTCCGCTGGCAATGCGTTCCAGGCATCCACCAGCCTCTGCGTAAAGAACTTTCCACACATATCTCTCTTAAACTTTTCACCTCTCACCTTGAACTTCTGACTCCGAGTAATTGAGTTCTCCACTTTGGGAAAAAGCTGTTCACCCTGTCTATACCTCTCATGATTTTGTAGACCTCAATCAGGTCCACCTTCAATCTCCATCCTTCTAATGAAAATAATCCTCATCTACTCAACCTCTCTTCATAGCTAGTGCCCTCCATACTAGACAACATCCTGGTGAACCTACTCTGCACCCTCTCCAAAACATCCACATCCTTTTGGTAATGTGGTGAACAGAACTGTATGCTGCATTCCAAATGTGGCCAAACCAGAGTCCAACACAACTGTAACGTGACCTGCCAACTCTTGTACTCACTATCCCATCCGATGAAGGAAAGCATGCTGTATGCCTTGTTGACCACTCTGCTGACCTGAGTTTCCACCTTCAGGGTACAATGGACCTGAACACCCAGAACTCTCTGTATATCAATTTTCCCCAGGGCTTTTCCAATTACTGTATAGTTCGCGCTTGAATTGGATCTTCTAAAACGCATCACATTGCATTTGCCCAGATTGAACTCCATCTGCCATATCTGATTAGATTGGATTAGATTCCCTTCGGGCCAGCAAGTCCACACCAACCTTCCAAAGAGTAACCCACCCAGACCCATTTCCCTCTGACTAATGCACCTAACACTACGAGCAATTTAGCATGGCCAATTTACCTTTGGAGTTTGGGAGGAAACTGGAGCACCCGGAGGAAACCCATGCAGACACGGGGAGAATGTGCAAACTCCACACAGACAGTCACCTGAGGTTGGAATTGAACCTGGGACCCTGGTGCTGTGAGGCAGCAGTGCTAGCCACTGAGCCAGCGTGCTGCCCTGACCCTGCTTTACTCTGCTCAACTCTTCAATCTATCTATATTCTGCTGCATTCTCTGACAGTCCCCTTCACTATCTGCTACTCCACCAATCTTTGTGTCACCCGCAAACTTGCTAATCACACCACCTATACCTTCCTCCAGATCATTTATGTACATCACAAACAATATTGGTCCCAACATGGACCCCTGTGGAACACCACTGGTCACAGTTCTCCATTTTGAGAAAATCCCTTCCATCACTACTCTCTGTCTCCTGTTGCCCAGCCAGTTCTCTATTCATTTACCTAGTACACCCTGGACCCCATGCAACTTCACTTTTTCCATTCGTCTACCATGGGGAACTTTATAAATGCCTTATTGAAGTCCATGTATATGACATCTACAGCCCTTCCCTCCTCAATCAACTTTGTCACTTTCTCAAAGTTGCTATTAAGTTGCTAAGACATGACCTTCCCTGCACAAAACCATGCTGCCTATCACTGATAAGCCCATTTTCTTCCAAATGTGAATAAATCCTATCTCTCCGTATCTTCTTCAGAAGCTTCCCCAACTCTGATGTCCGGTTAATTAGTCTACAATCACCTGGATTATCCCAGCTACCCTTCTTGAACAAGGGTACAACATTAGAAATTCTTCAGTCCTCTGGATCCTCACCCGTGTTCAAGGATGCTGCAAAGATGTCTGTTAAGGGCCCAGCTTTTTCCTCTTTCACATCCCTCAGTAACCTGAGACCTGCAGACTTGTCCACCTTAATGCCTTTTAGAATACCCAACACCTCCTCCCTCCTTATGTTGACTTGCCCAAGAGTAATCACACATCTAACTCTAACCTCAACATCCGTCATGTACCTCTCCTTGGTGAATACGGATGCAAAGTACTCTTTAAGAACCTCACACATTTTCTCTGACTCCATGCATAACTTCCTTCCTTTGTCCTTGAGTGGACCAACCCTTTCTCTTGTTACCCTCTTGCTCCTTATATACGAATAAAAGGCTTTGGGATTTTCCTTAACTCTGTTTGCTAACGATATTTCATGACCCCTTTTACCCCTCTGAAATCCTCATTTCAGATTTGTCTTACTTGCCCGATATTCTTCCAAAGCTTAGTCTATTTTCACTTGCCTAGACCTTATGTATTCTGCCTTTTTCTTCTTAGAACAATTCAAGATGGCATATGGCTTGGAGAGGGCATTGCACCTGGCAGTGTTCCATGCACCTGTTGCCCTTGTCTTTCTAGATGATAGAGGTCATGAGTTTGGAAGGTATTTTTGAAGAGCTTTAGTGAATTACTGCAATACATCTTGTAAATGCTTCAACTGCTGTCACTGTACATCATCACTGGAGTGAATGTTTAAATGGATGGATAGGTTGTCAATTAAGTGGGCTGCTTTGTCTTGGATGATGTTAAGCTTGTATGTTATTAGACCTGCACTCATCCAGGCAAGTGGAAAATACTCCATCACACTCCTGACTTATGTCTTGTAGAAAGTGGACAGACTTTGGAGAGTCAGAAGATGAGTTGCTAGTCACAGAATTCCAAGCTTCTGGCTTGTTTTTGAAGCCATGACATGTACGTGGTTCAGTTTCTGGTCACTGTTGAAAACAGGTGATTCACCTACCGTAATACCATTGAAAGTCCAGGGAGATGGTAAGATTCTCTCCTGTTGGAGTTGGTCCTTGTGTGGCACTTGCGTAGTATGAATATTGCTTACCACTTATCAGCCCAAGCTCGATTGTTGTCCAGGTGTTGTTGCATATGGACACAGATGCTTCAGTATGTAAAGAGTCACAAATAATATTGAAGATCATGTTATCATCCATGAACATCCCCAATTCCAACCTTACGATGGGGGAATATCATGGTTGTAACAACTGGAGATTGTGCAACCATTGTTTTCATATGTGTCTGATTTATTTGCTTATTTACTGGGACTCATTTTACACCACTAATGAGACTTGGTTTACCATGAGACAAAATTTATTATCATCAAACACAAGATAAATATATACAATTCTATAAAAAAAGTCATTCTCTCTAATTTCCTGAATAACCTTGCAGTTGTTAAATTACTATGTTTTCACATTGGTTTTAAAGTCTGTTTTGGAAACACGAGATGGTAAAGGAGTTTAGACAATCCTAATTATGACTGGCTGAACTGAGGCTGAGATTAGTTGTTGAGCTCCCAATGTTCCTTTTTGTTATTTCAAAAATATACTTTATTCAGAAAAATGTCTTTATATACATATATTACATTATATACCAAAGCGGTTCAGCTCTGTACAATAGCATATGAAGAAAACAATCAAACATCAGAGTTTGACTCTATCCAGTAACAAACTAAAGGCATCTCTTACTTGTACAAGACTATATTTACATGCACTTACGGGACCAGGAGGATCCGATAACTGAATGGAGGCCCATTTAACTTCAGCAAAAAGACCTCAGATGATGGATGTTTCCCACTGCGCCTCAGTGGTAGCCCCCCAAGCTTTCATGCATCCTCAGCATGCAGTCCTGGACCTTGGAATGCACCAGTCTGCAACATTCTTGCTCTGCAAAACCAACAAGTTTCTGGCAGACCAAAGAGCATCTTTCACCAGGTTGGTGGTCCTCCAGGCATAGTCAATGTTTGCCTTGGTGTGTGACCCGGGGAACAGACCGTAGAGCACGGAGTCCTGCATCATGGACCTGCTTTGGATGAACCCCAACAAAAACCACTACATCTTTCTCCAGACCTCCTCAGCAAAGGCACGTTCCATAGGGAGATTTGTGACAGTCTGTACTCCCTGCAGCCACTTTGAGGACAGCATGCAGTGGCACAGAGAGTTTGGGCGTACATGTAGGATCTCACAGGAAGTGCCCTTCTCACTAGCAGCGAAACTATGTCTTGGTGCCTGTTGGAAAGTTCTGGTGATGAAGCGTTCTGCCACATGACTTTGACAGTCTGCTTAGCATACAATCCATCAGGATCCACCTTTCTCACTTTCAAAGTTCCTGTTTTTTGTGCTGATATTGTCTCCAGAGTGTCAGTCCCTCTGATTCAGGTGGACCCTTTAAAAAACATTCTCCAGGTCATCCCCAAGTACAATGGCTTAATATTGATTTCTGTGTCGGCATGGTAACCAACATGCAGATTCTTCCTGTGTAGTAGCAGCGATTTGATGCAGCAAAGTAATTAGCATAATTCAGTTACTCTGTGTTAATGAGTTTCTGTCTCAGGATAAGGGGTTATAAAAGTCAGCATTTGATAGTGTAATTTCCCTTTTGACTGAGCCAACCCCAGGAAAGGCGGATTGCACATGAATTGGAAGGGAACCAATATCCTGGCAGAGAGATTTGCTAATGGTACTCAGGAGGATTTAAACTAGTAAAGGGCAGGGTGGAATCCAAAGAGATAGTGGGAAAAGAGATACGTCTGATGATGGTATAGTGGAGAAGAGGCAGGCTGAAGCAAGGCAGAGAACAAGGTAAGTCTGATAAATTAAACTAAATTTATTACAATCCAAGAGGTCTGACAGGTAAGGCAGTTGAGCTCAGGGTGTGGTTGGGAACATGGGACTAGAATATCAATACAGAAACCTAGCTCAGGGAGGAGCAGCTTCATGTTCCAGGGTATAGATGCTATAGGAAGGATGGAAAGGAGGGGGCGAGAGAGGAGGCGGAGGGGTGTTTTTGCTGAAGGGATAATAGTATGCCTGTACTTAGGATATTTTTGGGAGAACATCCAGTGAATTTATATGAGTGGAACTGAGAAATAGAAAAGGAATGATCGCCTTATTGTGATTGTATTATAGCCCCCCCCCCAGTACTCAGTGGGAAATTGAGAAGCAAATATGTAAAGAGACCTCAGATTTCTGTAAGAATACTAAGATTGTAATGGGGATTTTAACTTTCCAGGCATAGATTAGGACTACTATACTGTTAAGGGCTTGGATGGAGAGGAATTTGTTAAGTGCGTACAAGAAATACTTCTTATTCAGTATGTGAATGTACCTACCAGAGAAGGAGCAAAACATGATCTTCTCTTGGAAAATACAACAGAGCAAGTGACTGAGGAGAGCACTTTGGGGCCAGTGATCAAAATTCTATTAATTGTAAAATATTATGAAAAGGATAGAATTGATTTAAAAGTTAAAGTTCTAAATTGGAGTTATGCCAATTTTGATGATATGATGCAAGAGCATCATATTGATTGGGAGAGGCTATTTGCTCCTTCTCTGGAAAGGGAAGGTTGGAAACTGTGAAATGAGATAATGAGAGTTCAAAGACAGTATGTTCCTGGTAGTGTGAAGGGAAAGGCCAGTAGGTATAGGAAATGCTGGATAACTAGAGAAATTGAGGTTCTGGTCAAGAAAAAGATCTGGTCAAGATCTGGAGTGAGACTTCACTGGAGAAGAGATTAGTGAGCACATTAGATTAAGTGACTGGTAATTTAATAAAATTATCATCTCCCATTGGTCTATATAGGAAGTGGACATGGCTGTTATGGAACCGTTTGAAATCAGTGATCCAATATGCCTTTCTCATTCAAGATGATAAATATGGGGGAAAAAACTAAAACTGCAATGTTATGCAATGATATAGTTTAGGAGTATCACTAACAATGCTGTCAATGATTAGATATTGAAGAACAAGTATCAGAACTCCTCACTCAATTAAGACCAACCCATTAGTTCAGATTGATCCATTAGTTTAGAATGAGATCAATGCTCATTCTTAATGTGTATGCATAATTCCTGTAAAGAGCTTCTTACTTCTGGTAACCACCCATGGCAGCAAGATGCAGTCCAAAGAGTCCTCAACAGCAGAATAGGCAAATGAACACTATATGTCTCCCTGACTGTGAAAATGAAAGAAAGCTGCATTAGCAAGTTGGTCCATGGAAATGATGGCTTGACATATCTCCAATATCTGACCAGCAAGCTGTCAAGATCACATGTTACACAAAATCATCACATGTCTTCTACCAGGATCCCAAATTGTGCACCAAACTGCATCACACCTGAATGACAAGGCAAAGCAATGCCATTGAAGGAAAGAAAATGAATCAAGTTCTGCTTTTGAAAAGAGTCTGTTTATTGTTGGTTTTTTTCTAGACAGACTACTGATTTAGGTGCATGTGAAAGACCCATCCCTGGGCCAGAGGAAATGGTAGAGGCGGGTATAATTACAACATTTAAAACACATTTGGACAGATACTTGAATAGGAAAGGTTTCGAGGGATTATGAGCCAAATGCAGGCAAATGGGACCAGTTCCGTTTCGGATACCTGGTTGGCATGGGCAAGTTGGATCAAAATGTCTGTTTCCGTGCTTAAGGCTCTATGACCCATTAACAAAACGTTCAGATATCAGAAGGGATTCAAGGGATATGGATGCCAGGCAGAAAGTGGAGTTAAGGCTGATGGTCAGTCATGATTGTATTGAATTGCAGAACAGGTTCAAAGGGGCCATATTGTCCAATGCATCTCCTATTCCATGTATAACTGTGTTCTTACATCCTCAATCCAAACCCACTCCACCTCCAACCACCTTTCCTCAATGTCCCTTAATATCTCTGGCAATCAAATATCAAAAACCATTTGCTGTATCACCTAATTTCACGTCTGAAAGGACTGTGCACTCTAGTCCTAGACTCCCCTAATGAATGTAAATAGCATTAACATATCTATCTGATATGTTAGCCTTAATATCTCAGTTAATTTAATGAAAACATCCTTTAATGTTTTACATTTCAGTGAATCCAAACCTGATAGTGGATTTACCAATGGAGCCCAGGTATCATTCTAATGTATCTATTTGGCACTTCATTCAAGGCCAATATATCCTTCCTCTGGTTGACGCCCAGAACTATTCACAGTATTCCAGTTGTTGTCTAGGCTGAAGTATGATTTCTAAATGCTTGTATTTTAGAGGTTTTCAAAAATCCATTAGACTCTAATACAAAAGTAAAATTCTACTGTTGGTGACATACTCAACCAATCTGCTGGCATTTGTGCAGAGTTAATGTTTTTCTCGATCCACAAATGCTGACAGACCTACTGAGTATTTACAGCATTTTCTGTTTTTCATACATTGATATTTTGGTTTATGATAATGATATAAGAAAAGAAATTCTTGTAACAAGGAGCAGATTCTGATATAGATACTATTTTTAGGTATTATTTTACACAACTGAGAAGATGCAAGGATCTTTGATAATACAATTGAGTGGAAACAAAAATAACATTCACACGATAACGACTTTGTCCTGGAGGCATATGTTAAAGTCATGATGATAATGTTCCATCTTTCTAAAAGTAAATATTTATTATTTAACATTTTCAATAAAAAATCCCATACAATATTCTTGGATATTCTATGACCTTTCTGTTTTGTGCCGTTTTCAAATTTCCCATAGTTTTCCTTTAGACTGGAGGGCAGTATGAGTATGGTAATCTCCATGGCAACTTGAGATAATTGCATTGTCAACATGAACTGTTTCATCTTGTGATCAAGTCAAGAAGGAGGAATGCTAAACAGCTCAGGGTAATTTAATGTGGATGTCACTAAAGGCTGCAATTCAAATCAAAGTCCACAGTACTCACTCTAAAGTGACAGACAAAATGTGTGTGAGATCTATTCCAGTCAATAAAGGACATTATTTTTATTGATTTGAAACTGTGGAAGATTTAATTACTAAATAAATCTGTCCTTATATCTGTATGTTGACAGTATGAAAGCCAAGACTTTGAAAGTGGGGTATAAAATTAGGAAATATAATTTGAATACAGATGAAATATGGACAGGAATTATTACAGCCATAGAGTCATAGAGATATACAGCACGGAAACAGACCCTTCGGTCCACTCGTCCATGCCAATCAGAAACACCAACTTAATCTAGTCCCATCTGCCAGCACCCAGCCCATATCCCTCCAAACCTTTCCTATTCATATACCCAACCAGATGCCTTTTAAATGTTGCAATTATACTAGCCTCCATTACATCCTCTGACAGCTCATTCTATACACGTACCACCCTCTGAGTGAAGAAGTTGCCCCTTAGGTCTCTTTTATATCTTTCACCTCTCACCCTAAACATTTGCCCTCTAGTTCTGGACTCCCCCACCCCAGGGAAAAGACCTTGTCTACTTACCCTCTCCAGATTTTATAAGCATCTATAAGGTCACCCCTCAGCCTCTGACGCTCAAGGGAAAACAGCCTCAGCCTGTTCACCCTTTCCCTATAGTTCAAATCCTCCAACCCTGGCAACATCCTTGAAGGTCTATCCTGAACCCTTTCAAGTTTCACAACATCCTTGCGATAGGAAGGAGACCAGAACTGCATGCAATATTCAATATCCAAAAGAAATATGAAAAAGTGATAAAAAGAATCCAGAGAATGATTTTTAACCTTAAAACTTTGCAAGTGGAAATTAATAACTTCAGCACATTATTACTTTCAAAATATGTATATTGATAAACAATGACTTGCGCAATACATTTAAATCAATAATGGTATGTTGTATTGTTTGGAAAGTATATGGAAATTTTTGTTCAGTTGAATTTTTGCCTATCTACTCATTGTTCAGTTGAGGGGAATTCTACCTGACCCCTAACCAATATTTACATTACAACACAGAGCATGTGCTGATTATTACGTTGCCAATTGTGGAAATCTCACCCCACACAACTTTACTGCTATGTTTCCCGACATTGTAATACTCATATCATAGAATCCTTACAGTGCAGATAGAGGCCATTCAGCCCATCTCGTCTACACTGACCCTCCGAAGAGCATCCCACCCAGACCTGCATCCTTCTCCAGACCCATCCATTCATCCCTGTGACCCTGCGTTTACCATGGCCATCCCTGGACACTACGGGGCAATTTAATGGCCCATCCACCTAACCTGCACATCTTTGGTCTGTGGGAGGAAACTGGAGCACCCAGTGGAAAACCTTGCACCCAACGTACAAACTCCACACAGACAGTTGCCCAAGGTTAGAATCAAACCCTGGTCCCTGGCACTGTTGAGCACCACTGTTTACCATTGTGCTTCCCATATGCTACTGTGTCACTTCTTACACTTCAAAATATTCACTTCAAGAGTATGTAATTGGCTGTAAAGTGCTTTGGGACATCGTGAAGCTCTGATTTTACCTGTCAATTTCAAAACTAATATAGGTTTTATTTTGTTATTTGCTCTCAAGATGTGGGCATTGCTGACTGGGCCAGCATTTATTCCCCATCCCTAATTGAAAATGCTGTGGTGAGCTGCCTTTTTTGAATCATTGCAGTCCATAGAGAAGGAGTTCCAGAACTTTGAACTATTGATAGTAAAATAATGCCAATTTAGTTCCAAATCAAGATAGTGTGTGGCTGGTAGGGGGAGGGGTTTGTAGCTGGTGGTGTACCTATCCATTTGCAGTCCTTTGTTGTAGGTGTGGTAGAGTATTGGAAATTGCTGTCTTTAGTGACAGAATATTAAATTTATCTGTCTACATGTATATTTTCCGCACTACAAGTACTGGTTCCAAAATGATGTCTGCACCATGCAGAGGGGATATACTATGGTTGGATTTTGTCTTGTTGGAGATAGTTATTACTTGACACTTCTAACTGTTATCTGCCACTATCAGCAGAAACTTGAATGTTATGAGGTGTTGCTGCATTCAAGATCGCTCAGATGCATATACTCCCTCACTCTCACGTGCACTCACTCTCTCTCTCACACACACACACACACTCTCTCAGACCACACTCTCTCACTTTCTCTCAAACGTGCACCCTCTCTCTCACGTAAACACACTCTCTCTGTCTCTCTTCCCCTCACATACACACTCTCCTGCTGCTCTTTCTGTCTCTCACACATACATGAATCTGTGGGGTAAATTTACATTTGCGGATTTGTAGTTGCCGATACATTCATTTTGTTCAAGAAGCACACAATTTCTAGACAATTAGTCAATGTGGCATTTTACAAACTCCTACTTTGGAAATAAAACCATTCTGACTGCAGGTTAAGACACAGACTCCAAACAAGACCTCACACCTAAAATACATGGTCTGACTGGAAGTGTCACCTTCTTTATATTGATAACACCTTAAGTTATCTCAAGGCAGTGACTTTATTAAACAATCAAAACCTGCACCTCCATTCTAACAGATTAAGGATTTAAAAGCCATTTTAGATGTGTTCAATTTGTTCACGTGAATGGTATGACCCTTTGATCATTTCGTAGAATTCTGTGTCTTCCTCTCTCATTAGCACCTGATGAAGGAGCAGCGCTCTGAAAAGTAGTGTTTTCAAATAAACCCGTTGGATTATAACCTGGTCTCATGTGATTTTTCACCTTGCTGCATGCAGGCAGACTGATTCTGTATCTGAGAAGGTACAAATGGCATTGAACTCTACAATCATTAGCAAAGTTCTGACATTACTTTGGAGAGAAGGTCATTAATAAAATGGCAGAAGGTGTTTGGGTTTAGGACACTGAACCTGAGGCATTCCTGCAGTGGTGTTCTGGGGCTGAGATAATTTGCTTCTAATTTCCTTAACCATCTTCCTTTGTGGTACTGATGACTCTATTTCACTCCAATCATTGATACCATGTTCTCTCAAATGCTTATTGATGCGAAGGACAGTCACTGTCATCTCACCTCTGGAATTAATGTTTGGACCAAGACTGTAATGAGGTCTGGAATTGAGTGGCCCTGATAGAATACAAACTGAATACAGTTAAGCAAATTGGATCCTGTGATATTTTTCTCATGAGAGAAGAGAAGCTTAAGAAGAGATTTAATAGAGGTTTCATCATGGGGGATCTAGACAAAGTAAATGTGGAAAAGCTGTCCCCATTGACCAAGGACCAAAGGGGACAGATTTAACTTGGATATTAAAAGAAGAAGAACATATTTATGCAGTAAATTGGTAGGATCTGGAATGCACTGCCCGAGAGACTGATTGAGACAGATTCAACTGACTTTCCAAAAGGAATTGGATAAGTACCTGAAGAGAAAAAAAAATTGTTGGGTAATGGGAAAGGGTGGAAAATGGGACTCTCCCTTATGGAGAGCCAGTGCAGATGTAAAGTGTTGAATGACCTCTTGTTGTGCTGTAACGATTCTATGATCCTACGATTATAGAACAGAGCAGCAGGATGCATAAGCAACCTGGACCACTCTGGAGATACCCACTGCAGCTTGATTTGCAAGTCAGTGTCATCTGATGTGTCTTGCACAAACTGGTCATCAAGACTCAGACCTTGCCATTAGGGATGCAACAAGCAATTCAGAAGTTTAATTCAGATAAATGCGAGGTGCTGCATTTTGGGAAAGCAAATCTTAGTAGGACTTCTGCACTTAATGGCAAGGTCCTAGGGAGTGTTGCTGAACAAAGGGACCTTGGAGTGCAGGTTCACAGCTCCTTGAAAGTGGAGTCGCAGGTAGATAGGATAGTGAAGAAGGCATTTGGCATGCTTTCCTTTATTGGTCAGATATTGAGTACAGGAGTTGGGAGGTCATGTTGCGGCTGTACAGGACATTGGTACATTGGTTAGGCCACTGTTGGAATATTGCATGCAATTCTGGTCTCCTTCCTATTGGAAAGATGTTGTGAAACTTGAAAGGGTTCAGAAAAGATTTATAAGATGTTTCCATGCTGTACATCTCTATGACTCTATAAGTAGGAGGAGGAGCAGGAAAAGGAGATGCATAAAGGAATGATCAAGATATCTGTGATTGTTTCATCTATAATTTCACTAACCACAAGCCAAAATCCCCACTGAGGAGTAGTCACATACCTTACCTTACCTCTGTCTCTGACCAACACAGCATGTTGAAATAAAAGCTACCACAAAACAACTGTACCAAATCAACTTTATTATCAAATAGACCATCTGACATCCCATATAAAAGTTAATGGATTGTCCTTACAACAGTCCTCTAGTATCTGCCATGTTGTTACATTTTTTGGCGCATACTCTTTGTACTGCACCTTGGGTGTGGTATAGCTGACAGGAGCCTCCTGACCTGCAGTTGGAGAAACTATAGAAGGTCTTACAGGATACCCTCAATTAGCTCTGTCCCAGAAGGCCCAACTTTCCATATCATGTGTGGCAGCATTCTGGGCTGGCTGTCAATCAACAGTAACTGGTGGAGTGGCAATGCTGAGATTATGAATGTTGCTTTCCAGAGGGAGGAGTGCCATTGGTGCTCTACAGAGCTACTATCATTCCTGGGTGAAATGGGGAAGAGGGAGTGTCAGGAAACATGCTGGAGGACAGATTGTGGGACTGTTGTGAGACCCTGCAAGCCATTTTGAGCACTGGTACCTGCAGCCATGATCGCAGCTGTTTGAGTTTTCACTGCACTCAGATGTTTGAGGGATCATGCTGCAATGGATGCCAAAGCATTGGCACATTGGTTTAAATTAATGTTAGATTCCTCATTACTTCTTTAATTATGTTTCTATCAGTAAATGATAAACTTTGTCCTTTGCCAAAAGATGGCAAACATGAAAATGATGCTTTAGCGCACACTTGATCTTTTGCTGCTGGTTTAGAGAAAATCGACTTGAGCTTTCAAAACAGCCTACAGCTCATCAACTTTCTTTATCCAATGCATACTATTCAAGGAAAAAACTATTCTTAAATTTACTCTGCATCATTGTATAGTATTGTTTCAAATTTTCTTCTTTACTGGTGTTAATACAAATTAATTTTCCCATTCAAGGTGAAAGTTGTACATTTTTGGTTTCTTTTTAAATAGTCCAAGTTCAACAGTCATTATTAGTGTTTCACCTTGTAGTTCATGACACTGGTCACTCTGCAGGTAAATCTCCAATCCCAGTCTCTAGAAAATCCAAAATGTTGTTTGATATTTTCAAGCATAAAACATGGACAGACACTTTTATTGTTTGATTTGTTTCCAGGACCCCTGGCTGGTTTGCATTGATTGGATATTCAATGTGGGGCACAACAGTGTACCTAGTAAGTTTTCTTCAACCTGCATGAATGTATTAGAAAAGTGCGGAAAAAAATCTGCAGGTCTATAGAGAATGGGCAAAGGAGTCGGACTAGCTGAGCTGCTCTTGAAGGGCTTCTGCATGGATATGATGTGTTGATTAATCTTTTATATTTCAACTGTAATATACTGACTATATAGATGATTTCTTTGTTCTGAGGAAGGGTCACTGGACCCAAAACATTAGCTCTGATTTCTCTCCCAGATGCTACCAGACTTGCTGATCTTTTCCAGCAATGTCTATTTTTGTTTCTGATTTCCAGCATTTGCTGTTCTTTTGGTTTTCATTTCCTTATATATATCTTATCTTATTCTGCAATGGTAAACCATAGGGGCTAAACTGAAACAGGATACAAGAAGCTAGCAAGCCTGTCAAAAACACACCCTTTTATCTAGCTACATGGTTTCTGTAAGGGAACATTATACAAAGGTATTATGATTGAAGTGCACGCGGTGAGGAGATGCAAACGAGCAATGAGATCAAATGTCGGAGGTACACATGGTTAGGGAATGCAGATTGACTCTGTCAGAGACCAGTCAATTACAGTCTACGTGTTTTAGGTTATATAGTTGATAAGTTTGGACTTTGTTGGCTAAGGAACTGTGGTGAGTTACTGCAGCACGTCTTGTAAGTGATCTGCGCTGCTGCCATTGTGCACAGTAATGAAGGGAATGAATATTGAATGTAGTGGATGTGATGCCAATCAAGCAGGCTCCTTTGATCTAGGTGGTGTTGAGCTTCTTGTGTATTGTTTAGAGCTACTCTCATCCAGGCAAATGGAGTATATTCTAACAAACTCCTGACATGCAGTTTTGAATGGTGAATAGGCATTGGGGAGACAGGAGGTCAGTTACTTTCCACAGGTTCCTCTCCTGTGTCCTGCTGTTTTAGCTGCAATAATAATATAGATACCTTTTCTGGTTAATTGTGACCACCAAATATTGACAACTGGGGATTCAGCAACAGGAATTCTATTGAATACCAAGGTGGTTAGGTTCCCTCTTGTTGCAGATGGTCTAGCACTTGTGCAAATGTTCTTTGCCATTTATCAGGCCAAGCATGGATATTGTCCAGAACATGCTGCTTCAGTATCTGAGGGTGGCAAATGGTTCTGCACATTGTGCAATTATATCAGTAGGCAGTTAAAGTTGGTACATTGGAGCAGTATGTGAGGCCAATAGTTCATTTGTAAGGAAATGAGAAGAAGTATTCACTGATCTTGAGCGCTTGTGAGAATTATTATTTTTCTCTTTTCACTGTATCCAGATTCGCAGGACTTCATTGGTTGTACTGACAACACTGGTTAATTGCTCCCACTGCCTTTTCGTCGTCTGTCAGAAAGTCTTTTAGCCCTCTCTTCTCTTCCACTTCCTGCACTAAGGCCACCATTGTTTCAACAGCCAACATTGGAGTAATAGACAATAGACAATAGGTGCAGGAGTAGGCCATTCTGCCCTTCGAGCGTGCACCACCATTCAATATGATCATGGCTAATCATCCTTAATCAGTATCCTGTTCCTGTCTTATCTCCATAAACCTTGATTCCACTATCCTTGAGGGCTGTATCCAACTCTTTCCTAAATGAATCCAGAGACTGGGACTCCACTGCCTTCTGGGGCAGAGCATTCCACATAGCCACCGCTCTCTGGGTGAAGAAGTTTCTCCTCATCTCTGTCCTAAATTGTTTACCCCGTATTTTTAAGGTGTGTCCTCTGGTTCGGCACTCACCCATCAGCGGAAACATGTTTCCTGCCTCCAGAGTGTCCAATCCTTTAATAATCTTATATGTCTCAATCAGATCCCCTCTCAGTCTTCTAAACTCAAGGGTATACAAGCCCAGTCGCTCCAGTCTTTCAGCGTAAGGTAGTCCCGCCATTCCAGGAATTGACCTCGTGAACTTATGCTGCACTCCCTCAATAGCCAGAATGTCCTTCCTCAAATTTGGAGACCAGAACTGCATACAATACTCCAGGTCTGGTCTCACCAGGGCCCTGTCCAGCTGCAGAAGAACCTCTTTGCTTCTATACTCAATCCCTCTTGTTATGAAGCTTTCTTCACTACCTGCTGTATCTGCATGCTTACCTTCATTGACTGGTGTACAAGAACACCCAGATCTCTTTGTACTGCCCCTTTACCTAAATTGATTCCATTTAGGTAGTAATCTGCCTTCCTGTTCTTGCCACCAAAGTGGATAACCATACATTTATCCACATTAAACTGCATCTGCCATGCATCTGATCACTCACCTAACCTGTCCAGGTCACCCTGTAATCTCCTAACATCCTCCTTACATTTCACCCTGCCACCCAGCTTGGTATCATCAGCAAATTTGCTAATGTTATTACTAATACCATCTTCTATATCGTTAATATATATTGTAAAAAGCTGCGGTCCCAGCACTGATCCCTGCGGTACCCCACTGGTCACTGCCTGCCATTCCGAAATGGAGCAGTTTATCACTACTCTTTGTTTCCTGTCAGCCAACCAACTTTCAATCCAAGTTAGTACTTTGTCCCCAATACCATGTGCCCTAATTTTGCTCACTAACCTCCGATGTGGGACTTTATCAAAAGCTTTCTGAAAGTCCAAGTACACTACATCTACTGGATCTCCCCCGTCCATCTTCAGAGTTACATCCTCAAAAAATTCCAGAAGATTAGTCAAGCATGATTTCCCCTTCATAAATCCATGCTGACTCTGACCTATCCTGTTACTACTATCCAGATGTGTTGTAATTTCATCCTTTATAATAGACTCCAGCATCTTTCCCACCACTGAAGTCAGACTAACTGGTCTATAATTTCCTGCTTTCTCTCTCCCACCTTTCTTAAAAAGTGGTACAACATAAGATGTGGCCTGCTGTGACACTTTAATTTCTCTTTTCAGAGACTCTTTCCCAGCATTTCCAACACCTGCTGCAGCCAAATTGTAGCTACACTTTAAGAGGTACAGGCTGGCTTTAAATAATGCAGGGTAGATTTAAGTGCTGCTACCCTGGCATGAACATAATACCCCTGCTGAGTAGCACAGCCTAATTAAATTTACATTTAAATTCAGGGAACACAAAGTTCATATGCTCCCTGCATCATGATGATCAAGCATGGGTTTAATAATGCTTATTATTTCTGAGCCTGCTCTTCAGCTTTATTCACCTTTTCTCTTGATCTTGGTTAAGCAAGGTATTGGACCTTAAGGATTAAGATGGACAAGTGAAGATACAGATCAGTAATTATTTAATTGTGTAGTATACCAGACTTGAGAGGCTGAATTGCCTCCTCCTCTTTCTGTGTCATAGAGTCATAAAGATGTACAGCATGGAAACAGACCCTTCGGTCCAACCTGTCCATGCGGACCAGATATCCCAACCCAATCTAGTCCCACCTGCCAGCACCCGGCCCATATTCCTCCAAACCCTTTCTATTCATATACCCATCCAAATGCCTCTTAAATGTTGCAATTGTACCAGCCTCCACCACATCCTCTGGCAGTTCATTCTATACACGTACCACCCTGTGCGTGAAAAAGTTGCCCCTTAGGTCTCTTTTATATCTTTCCCCTCTCACCCTAAACCTATGCCCTCTAGTTCTGGACTCCCCAACCCCAGGGAAAAGACTTTGCCTATTTATCCTATCCATGCCCCTCATAATTTTGTAATCCTCTATAAGGTCACCCCTCAGCCTCCGACACTCCATTGTGAAAAGATGCTATCTTATTTAAATCCTTCATCTTCAAGTGTTTTTTTTGTGAGTACCGTTACTGAAGATGCAGCACAAGATCAATCAGAGATCAGAACAGACCTGACTTTGTGTAAGTCAAGTCTTCAACTTTCAGAGCAACTCTGTGTTCTAACAAATTGCAAACTCAGTATATTCTGAGGTATATTTTTTGAAGGAATCGACATAGGTGTTCCACCATGAACAGTCAATAGACCCCAGACACATTCCCATGTCAGAATCTCGATTTAATGACTAGTAATATGGGCCATAAGTCCCTATTTTAAATACTGGTTTTGCATATCATTATTGATTAGCATAGGCAGTGCTAAATACAGAATTATGTTGAACATACATCACTTAGCAGCAGGCCAGTTAGCCAAACTCGTCCCTGCTGGTGTTTATGCTGTACAGTTTTAGTGTCCTTAGAGTGTGCTAAAGAAATAAATTAACTAGGTTGTATGTAGGTATCAGATGAGAACAAGATTGGGCTCATACAAGATATATTTATGGTCAAGTACCCAGCCAGCATTCATTGCCAGGATTTTCAAGTGGCTAATGGTCACTTCAGTGAAGCCATTGAAAGACAACTTCTACCTGTGGTCCTGTCACTGAGAAAGGAGTTAACATCTTGAGGATTTAGGGACATGGAGTCACAAAAGAGTCATTGGAATGTCAATCTCATTTTTCACAACACTTAAATGTGTTCTGAAAGACTTTATTCATCATATACGATTAACAGAAAATTTCACATCCCTGCAGGCTGTTCCACACACACATAGCAAGCACCAGTTTGTGGTAGATGCATTCATGTTACGTCTAGCAATGAAAAATCACCTAGTTGAATTCACAAAGTGCTCAGTGATTAACATTGTTGAGAGACAGCAAAGTAATTGAAGCAACTGCTGCACAATATGGCAATAAAGATTCAGATTATGAATCTAAAAGTGTCTGAATAAATGTCAGGTTGTCGTTTTGAAAACAGTACAAGATACTGGATAAATCTGATTAAGGTCAGCAGGTTATTAATATAATCCTTGACGGACATCTTAAAACCATTAGTAATGAGTGGATTGATGGAGGAAATCAGCAGGAGCCTCTGTCAAATGCAGATCCAGTATGATTACTCTAAATAGTATCTGACAGATTAAGATGTGGAGGATGCTGGGTAGCAGACTGATGTTTTGTAAGTACGTATCCAGGTAATTATAAATTCCAGACAGAAATAGAATACATAGGAAATAATTTGACCAAATCAGATGCATTTTAACAAAAGCTGGCATTGTCTCAGAATTCATACATTATTGTCAAACTGAAAAAGTTGATTGAATTTGCTGTCTCTCATATAGTGTAATTTGGTTTCCAGAGAAATTATCCTAACTAATATTTGTTGTGTCGCCATAGACTTACCAGAGCAAAGGGGCTGCTCTCTTTGTAGCAAGAAGCAACTGGTCATGATTTATACTAAGGGCCACCAACCTCAGGCAAGGGGAGAGGTTGCGAAGGAGAGTCCTTCATGGTAACCTCAAACTGGTGATGGGAATTGAACCCACACTGTTGACATCACACTGTTCTGCAAACCAACAATCCAGCCAACTGAGCTAAACCAATTCCTGATTACCATTTACTAAGGATAGATATGGCAATGAAACAGGCCATTTAGTCCAGTCAGTCCATATTTCACTCAAGCTTTTTTCCCATCTTATCTCATTTAAAATTATCATTGTAATCTCAGTTGCCTTCTCCATCAAATGCTTG
Source organism: Chiloscyllium plagiosum (assembly GCF_037043375.1). Classification (NCBI taxonomy): domain Eukaryota; kingdom Metazoa; phylum Chordata; class Chondrichthyes; order Orectolobiformes; family Hemiscylliidae; genus Chiloscyllium; species Chiloscyllium plagiosum. Next base: position 48,053,489 of record NW_028270172.1, on the reverse strand, counting down.
TCTAACTTCCTTTTCAATGCATCTTTACTATTCAATTTAATTACTCCCTTTGGTTGCAAGTTCCACATTCTCATCACTTTTTGGGGAAGATGGTTTTTTTGAATTCCCGGTTGGACTTCCTGGTAACTATCCTGATTTGATGGCATCTAGTTATGCTTTCCCTAAAGGAGAAAATATTTTCGCTATATCCAATCCATCAGAATTTGTAACCTAGATTTTCAGGTTTCTAAATAGTCAGAGGCTGGATGTACGCTGGAAGATGCAGATTGGTCTCATATGGAAGTCCTGATGCAAGTGACTGCACAGGAATTTCCCAGGAAATTCAAACTTCCAATGAGCGATCAAGTTAATGGTATTAAAACCTTTCATAACTCCTGTCTAACTGTAAAACTGACCCAAACTCACTACTCATTTCCCCAATCATTCAGACTGATACACACATCAACCTTCATCCCCCCAACCCACATTGACAGCCTCCAACTCTCACTTGTCCTGCCTCCACTGCCTCATTCCTGATGAAGGGCTTTAGCCCAAAATGTAGATTCTCCTGCTCCTCGAATGCTGCCTGATCGGCTGTGCTTTTCCAGCACCACACTCTGATACCACTCCAACCCGCCGTAAGTATTCGGAGAAAGTGAGGACTGTAGATGCTGGAGATCAGAGTCAAAAGCTGTGGTGCTGGAAAAGCACAGCAGTTCAGGCAGTATATGAGGAGCAGGAGAGTCAAGGTTTTGAGCATAAGTTTATGCTTGAAACGTCAACCCTCCTGCTCCTTTGATGCTGCCTGACCAGCGGTGCTTTTCCAACACCACAACTTTTTGACTCTACCCTAAGTATTCACCCACTTACTTGCCAACCAAACTCCACATTCAGCTAACTGACAACCTACCACTCACAAATCTGTCACCCTACACCTCTCCGCCCATCTAGTATTTCACCCACCCCCCTACTCCATCACCCACATTCTTTGTACACTTACCTTCTCAACCCCTGTTACAGTGCCTTCAGAACTTTTAAACATTGGAATATAGCAGCTACTGTTGCAAGAAAGGGCTATAATTTCACCAGTGATCCACACCACTGCTGTCTCCGTAGTTTGGCTTCCTGGCCTAACCTATACCGCTTCACTCAGAAGCTGGCATGGAGTTTTTGATTCTGATCAGAGGATCTGGGCCATTCTCTGTGTAGCCACTCCATCCAAATCTTTGATAATTCTCAAGATCACCTAAGGTCACCCACAGCATGCTTTCTCTCCTTTCAATGTCTATCACAGAAAGGAAAACCTTCAAATTGCTGAATGCTTTCATTTTTATTCAGCAACAACAAAAGTGAAGAACAAACAAATAATCACAAGCTATTTTTGCCTCGGGGAAGGAGAGGGACTGCTTGCCTTTCGAGCAGCAACAAATTTACAGACAATGAATGATCACTGCACCCAACTCCAATCTACTGGAATTGTATTTCATAAGTGCTGTTCAGTTCATTGCACTTGATGCTTCAGTATTCTATGATGCAGAAATTGATGTTCCTGCTGCTCAGTGTCCTCATCTGACTCCTCGGATGACTGCTATGACACGCCCACTTGTTTAGTGTCCATAATACCACTTGTTGCCTGCTCCAGTTGTGCCAGGACAGCATTCTAGGATTATGCAACACACTCTGTCTGCCGTGTACTACGTAGGACCTCCAGCCTCACTCAAGCATCAAAAGTACACCTTCAGTAGGTATCTCATCTGCTCCACAATGGCCATGGGTTAAATATAGGGAGCATTACATCGATGCTTGGCTTCAACCAAGGGATCATATAATGAAGTCATCAGCCATGTTTGCAGAGGGCAGCTCTTGTCTCCCAGTAACCAGTCTTGGAAGGCACCTGGCCCTTGAGTCAAAGGTGGTCATAGAGTCATAGAGATGTACAGCATGGAAACATTCAGTCCAACCTGTCCATTTAGATCAGATATCCTAAATTAATCTAGTCCCATTTGCCAGCACTTGGCCCATATCCCTCTAAATCCATCCATGCATCTTAAATGTTGTAATTGTAGCAGCCTCCACCACTTCCTCTGGCAGCTCAGCACCACCCTCTGTGTGAAAAAGTTGACCCTTAGGTCCCTTTTAAATCTTTCCCCCTTTGACCTTCTACATATGCCCTCAAGTTCTGGAATTCCCCACCCCATGTGTCTATTTATCCTATCCTTGCCCCTCATGATTTTATAAACTTATATAAGATCATCTCTCAGCCTCCGATACTCCAGGAAAAACAGATTCAGCCTCTCCCTACAGCTCAAATCCTCCAACCCTGACAACTTCCTTGTAAATTCCTTGTAAATCTTTCCTGCTTTGGAGAGGATGCAGAGGAGGTTCACCAGGACATTTTCTGGCAGAGAGGGTGCAAGCTATGAAGAGAGGTTGAGTGGATTCAGATTGTTTTCTTTAGAAAGATGGAGGTTGAGGGGGGACCTGACTGAGGTCTAAAAAATTATGAAAGGTGGATAACAAGAAGCTTTTTCCCAGAGTGGGGAACTCAATTACATGGGGTCACAAGATCAAGGTGAGAGGGGAAAAGATTAGGGGAGATATGCATGCAAAGTTCTTTACGCAAAGAGTGGTGGGTGCCTGGAATGCGTTGCCAGAGGAGGTGGTAGACACAGGCACAATAGCATAATTTAAGATGTATCTAGACAGATACATGAATGGGCAGGAAGAAGAGGGATACAGACCCTTATAGGTGACAGGTTTAGATAGAGGACCTGGATTGGCGCAGGCTTGGAGGGCCAAAGGGCCTGTTCCTGTGTTGTAATTTTCTCTGTTCTTTGTTCTTTGAATGTTTTCAAGTTTCACAATATACTTCCTACAGAAGGGAGATCAGAATTGCACACAATATTCCAAGAGTGGCTGAACCAAAGTCCTGTACAGCCGCAGCATGATCTCCCAATTCCTGTACTCAATGCTCTGACCAATAAAGGAAAGAATACTAAATGCTTTCTTCACTATCCTATCTACCTGTGACTCTACTTTGAAGAAACTATGAACCTACACTCTTTGTTCAGCAACATTCCCCAGAACCTTACCATTAAGTGAATAAGTCCTTCCCTGATTTGCCTGTCCTAAATGCAGCACTTCACATTTATCTCAATTAAACCCCATCTACTACTCCTCAGCCCATTGGCCCACTTGATCAAGATCCTATTGTACTCTGAGGTAACTCTCTTCGCTGTCCAGTACACCTTCAATTTTGGTGTCATCTGCAAACTTATTAACCATACCTCCTATGTTCACATCCAAATCATTTATATAAATGATGAAAAGCAGTGAACCCTTCACTGATGTCAGGCTTTCCTGGCTTTACCTTACCATCTTTCTTAAATAATGGCACCATATTAGCCAACCTCCAGTCTTTCAGCACCTCACCTGTGACTATTGATGACACAAGTATCTCAGCAAGGGGCCCAGCAATCACTTCTCTAGCTTCTCACAAAGTTCTAGGGTACATCTGACCAAGTCCTGGGGATTTATCCACCTACATGCATTTTAAGATATCCAGCACTTACTCCTCTATAATAGAGATATTTTTCCAGATGTCACTATCTATTTTCCCACAGTAAACATTGACTCAAAATACTCGTTTAGTATCTCCCCCATCTCCTGTGACTCCACACATAGGTTGCCTTACTGATCTTTGAGGGGGCCTATTCTCTCCCTAGTTACCCTTTTGCCCTTAATGAATTAATGTATTTTTAAAAATCCCTTTGAATTCTCCTTAACTCTATTTGCCAAAACTATCACATGTCCCCTTTTTGCTCTCCTAATTCCTTCTCGTACTGGCATATACTCTTCTAAGGATTCACTCGATCTATCCTGTCTATACCTGACATATGCTTCCTTCTTTTTCTCGACCAAACCCTCAATTTCTTTAGTCATCCAGCATTCCCTACACTTACCAGCCTTTCCTTTCACCCTGACAGGAATATACTTTCTCTGGATTCTCGTTATCTCATTTCTGAAGGCTTCCAATTTTCCAGCTGTCCCTTTACCTGCGAAAATCTGCCCCCAATTTACTTTTCAAAGTTCTTGCCTAATACCATCAGAAGGACCATCAGTTCTTCCTTCAGTTTAGAACTTTAACTTTTAGATCCGATCTATCCTTTTCCATCACTGATTTAAAACTAATAGAGTAATGGTCATTGGCCCCAAAGTGCTCCCCTGCTGACGCCTCAGTCACCTGCCCTGCCTTATTTCCTAAGAGTAGGTCATGTTTTGCACCTTCTCTGGTAGCTACATCCACATACTGAATCAGAAAATTGTCTTGTACACATTTAACAAATTCCTCTCCATCTAAACCCTTAACAGTATGGCTGTCCCAATCTATGTTTGGAAAGTTAAAATCTCCTACCATAACCACCCTATTATTCTTACAGATAACTGAGATCTCCTTACAAATTTGTTTCTTAATTTCCCTCTGACTATTAGGAGGTCTATAATACAATCCCAATAAGGTGATTATGCCTTACTTTTTTCTCAGTTACACCCAATAACTTCCCTGGATGTATTCCCAGGAATATCCTCCCTCAGTACAGTTGTAATGCCATCCCTTATCAAAAATGTCATGCTCTATCCCTCCTATAGCATTTGTATCCTGAAACATTAAGATGTGAGTCCTGTCCATCCCTGAGCCACGTCTCTGTAATTGCTATGATATCCCAGTCCCATATTCGTAACCATGCCCTGAGTTCATCCGTCTTCCCTGTTCGGCCTCTTGCATTGAAATAAATGCAATTAATTTATCAGTCCTTGCTTGTTCTCTGCTATGTTCCTGCCTGCCCTGTTTGCCTTGCTCCTTTTCCCAACTGTACCAATCTCAGATTGATCTCTTGTCTCCCGGGTCCCCCACTCCCCCCCACTACTTGTTTAAATCTCCGTGAGCAACACCAGCAAATCTCCCTGCCAGTGTATTAGTTCCCCTGCAATTCAGGTGCAATCTGTCCTTCTTATTCAGGTCACTTCTACCCAGAAGATATTCCAATAATCCAAAATGTGAATTCATCTCCCCTGCATCAGCTCCTCAGCCACGCATTCATCTGCTCTATCCTACTCTTCCTACCCTCACTAGCTTGTAGCACCAGAAGTAAATGCAGATATTACTGCCCTCAAGGACCTCCTTTTTTGAATTTCTGCCTAACTTCCTAGATGCTCCCTTCAGAATCTCATCCTTTTCCTTTCCTAGGTAATTAGTTCCAATGTGTACAACAACCCCTTTGAGAATATTCTGCATTTTTTCTGAGATATCTTGATCCTAGCACCAGGGAGGCAACACACCATTCTGATTTCTCGCTGTCAACCTCAGAAACGGCTGTCTGTGCCTCTGATTAGAGAGTCCTCTATTACAATCGATTGCTTGGAACCTGACGTACCCCTTGTTACATTAGAGCCAGTCTCAATACCAGAAACTTGGGTGTTTGTGCTACATTCCCCAGAGAATTCATCACCCCCTACATTTTCTAAAACAGCATACTGCCTCCCTCGCCTCCTTTTCTGGAGGTAACCCATCTAAATGACTGAACCTGTGGTTTTTATCCCTTCCTATAACTGCTATCCATCATACCTCCAGCTCCAACCATTTATCTTTGCCTCTAACTGCTGTTCCAATCAATTTGTGTGACATGATAAAATTCACAATCAAACACACTTCCTGCAGACATAGTCATCAGTAACATGGAAACTCTCCCTCATAACCCACATCCGAAGGAAGAGCACATCACTCTACTAAAGGCCATCATTGTACCTTAACAATCTACAGACCCAGACAATAGCACTGTCTTACTGCTCTAAAAAGCACTGCTCTAGGCTAAAGTTTAATCAAGGGACAGATTTCAATAAAAGATATAATAAAAAAAGAACTCGCTCTACTCACTATTGTAAGTTTACAAAGAAAAAGAACAGCAAGATTACACTTAAAAGCCATGCACTTCGCTGCTCCCATGCTGTGAGCTCTCCCACACAGGTTCCTCCAAGGACAGCTTTGAATTTTACTGTTCATTAATTTTTCTTAGACACACTCCAATGCCCGGAGTTACTTGAACTCAAACAGCAAAGGCAGTAGGCGTACGGATTCACTGCTGTGTAGGTTTCTTTCTCATTTGATTCACTGACGATGTGGTCTCTGCCTTTGTCTCTGTTTCTCCTTTGTAAAGTGCCATTGTTTTGATCTTTTTCTCCCCAAAGTTTCAAAACAATGCAACAGCTTATAAAACATAATTACTGCTCCTGGAATTTGAGGAAATCAGCTCCAACACCTAAAATACTGCAAAAAAAGGACCAGCTCTTACAGCCACAATTTATTCCCACCCTCCAGAGGTATATGACAGTTTATAAGTATGTAGGTATCGTGGTAATTTGCAGGGCGCCTAGTGCAGACTTCTAAAATATGGTAACAGTGATCACAGATGACTTCTACTTTGATATAATGGAATACGTTTTTGTTCATGAAGTCACCTATGTTACAATATGGCATTCCAAACATGATGTATGTTCAGTCTAATGCACTCTATACCGGGGGAAGCCAGACAAATGTTGGCAAAGCCAAGTGGCCAGGCTGCAACCCGGAACTAATCATGGGCAATAACATGAACTAACATGATCTGACACAAAATTACATGCTTATAGTCTTGATCCACTTATGCATTGAAAGTTATGAGACCTCATACAAATCCCGCTGTCCAGTGGATGCTTGGAAGCAGTCAGTTGTATAAAAATTTAGCACAACCATCACCTTGAAGGCCTCCAGGAGAGACAG